>NC_088344.1:35039166-35365833 GCF_036884655.1 Musa acuminata AAA Group | reverse complement strand
GTTATTTTTTCTTTGTGTTTTCCCCTCATGAATTAGTGGGCAATGCTTTTGAATAACTTTCTTTTGAACCTTATTTTAATAAATTGTAGTCGCATTTTATAGAACCCTCAAACATTTGGAACCATCCTGGAATCATTGTGGTTGTTTGTCTATGCCTGATGTTGTTTTCCACCTATCCCATGTTAGATACACACATTCAATTGTATTTTCCTTGATTCTTGCCTAATCTTTGAGGCTGATGAGGGGCGATTGTTGATCATCCTTGATGAAATGAAAACTAGTTTGTGGGTTGAAATTCCTGATTAGCAAACTGGATGTTAGGTGGAGAGTGGCATGTGGCATGTGGCTTATCATAGAAATGGAGAAACTGATGCAGGAGATGGAGAGAGATTATGTTAAACGCATGAAAAGATACAATTTATCTTGGAACACAGAATAGAGCTTCTGATTCCATCCTTTCTTTTAATTTGATCAAACCCTGAGTTGTGCCTATAGTCCCATTTGTAGAATTCCACGGAGATGAGAGACATGAAACCTCGGGGGCCTCTTGTTCCAGCTTTCGCACAACAGCTGCTGACTCGTGTTTCTCTGCCAATAGGGTCTTGTTTGATAAAGATTGGTTTCTTGTTCTATCTTCCCCTCCTTTCAAAGGCAGAGTTGCTTTCCTTGCTTTATTCAGCCTTCCGGTCTAATCCAATGTCCAACAGGGTTGCACACTTTTCTATCATGTGCAGGATTCCTTTTTTGAAGTTGAATCCTATCTGTAGAACCTTCCAAATCAGTGCAGCTGCTGTCCTGGCAAATTTTGAAGTTGATTGCCTGCTGACCTAGCACTGGAAGGTCATCCGGATCCCATGTTTTGGCAAGTTGGCCTATCGCTAGGGTTGACCCATGGTATAATACTTTACAAGGCTGATTACAATGCCATTCTGGCCAGCCTAGGAAAACATGCAGCCAGACATAATTGGGGTGTCTAATTTGGGTTAAGAGTGGTATCTTCTCATGCTTCCTTATTTTTGCATCACAATCATTCTACTGCCTTGATCATACCAAAACTCTTATTGTGTTTTATCCTCTTATTTCACATGCAATATCTGGTGAATCACCAACAATTATAATATTACGTATTCTGCTCAAGATGTCATGGTTATTGCATAATTTTTTCTTGTCTGATTACTCAGAAGCCCATATTATGTTCTTTTTCATTTTGGTGTCATGTGAAATAGCTAAATAATTGATAATTGTGAAATAGTTTTCCATCATGACCATTTCGATACCTTGATCAAATAATTTTTAAATAATTGATAATTGTTAAATATTTTTTTGCTTGGATTATTCAATGCAATATTACCTATTTGGTATAGAATACAGTATAAACAGATCAACAGAGCAATTATGGTGTGTGTTATTTGCTGTCGATATATATAATTTGATTCGAGCTATCAATATATTTGGTCCATTGCAAGTTACTTTTGTTTTATAGTTTTGTATACGCAGATCCATCCTTTGAAGGTTCACAGTTTTGATGTTAATTTTGACCAATCATCAAAAGAGGTCTTATGTTATTGTTGATCTTTGTTTGAATTTTGCATTTCATTGTTTTCATGTTTATCTTATTTTTGGTTTATGCTTGTCATGCAGGCTGATTTGCCTGAGCATCTCTCTAGGCACTGCTTTAAAACCTGGACGAAGTGGATTTACTCCAAGTGTTGATCTTCCAGTGTTAAAAATCAAAATTTAGATGTTGGGTTACAAAGTGGTAAATGACTACTTCGATTTGACATTGTTACATCATCATGCCCTTTCTCATACTCGATAGAGATTCTTTTCTTTCTTGGTTCCTTTCTTCCTACAGCTATAGATTTATTTTGCAGGTCAATTTTGGCAAGCAGCGAGCGGCATTCACGGACTGTCAATTTTGTTATGCAGGTGATTTGCTTTGCGCTGAGTCCGTCTGTCATTTAAATTCAACGATGACGGTGTTCATGTACTGTCAATTTCGGTATGCAGGTGATTTGCTTTGCGCTGAGTCCATTTGTCATTTAAATTGGTTAAATCTCTAGACTACATACTCTTCGGGTATTCCCCGTAACATCTCGTTATTTGTATTCAGGTCGAAGATAATCATCTACGTGGGGGATGGGAATTTGGTCATTTGGAATCCTTCTGACAAATGACCGGTGTTTTTGCATTCATCTCCTTGCCCTAAAAAGATAAGATCCGCTGAAATGGAATGCTTTACTTGGAATGACCGGTGTTTTTGCATTCATTTGGAATGCTTTACTGGCTTCTAGCGGGTTTGTACGTTCATTATTTCGAGGGCTATACAACCATTGTGTGTGCCTACTCATCCTCCAAAACAACATGCAGAAAGTTTAAAGGTGCATGGCATGCTGCTGGGTTGTGCCACAACAGCCTCTCCATATTTTTTTTTGCCGTTGCAGAGTGGGGACTTCGAATACTTCAAGCAAAATGAGTCTTTCAATATTATCAGTATTTGAACATTTTATATCATATGCGCCTTTCATATCGCATTATAGTTCCAACTTTCTTCCTATGTGAAAAATATACATACATACCCTCTAAGCCACAGTGAGTGCGTCAAATTCTTCCAACGTCATTTTACTGCTATCAGCAAGCCCTGCGAATTGAATCAAAGGGCAAACGAGTTAGATATGGCCTATGGTCGATCGTACAAAGCTGATATAAGAAGAAATTGTTGGCACACCAAGAGGAGTATATGTTGGTAAGGTTATGTATCGAGGGCAGGAGTTCCTCGAGTGTGGCATGCCATTCAAGATGTCAGACCCGGTCACACAGTCCCTAGGCTGAAAAAGGTATCAACAAAGAAGACAATTTATCTAAATATATATGTGGTAGGTAGGTAAACACGGTTTGCCATGCGTACGTACCTTATAATCCTTGTAAAAGCACAATCTGAGTTCTTCCAGTGAACCATGCTTGCAGACCAGCAATGGTGTTGCTCCAAAGGCCCTTTTAATGGTGGCTACAACATCCCCTAATGGATATTTTTCTCCGTTGGTTGCCAGAATACCAGCATTATTAAGAACCTCCTGCCAAAGCAAACGTACCACTTACTAAACAAATTTCCATAGCATATATTTCAAGTAAAAGTTCCTTAAGAAAGGGCTTGTGACGAGCGGGATGTTTGCCAAACTAGGTGCAGGCCAAAGTGTGATTTACCAAAATAAAGATAATTTTGTTATTTCAACTTTAGACAGCATATTTTGAAAATAATGAAAAAGGAGAATAAGTAACATAATTATGACTTCTGATATATGTAAAAAAAAAGAAACAAATGGAAGAAAAAAAAAATCCAGTACACAAATTTGTTTAATTTTATATAAAATGTAAGTAAAAAAAAAAACATTTCGATCTCATGATGCAGTTGTGTTTTTACAAGATCCCACATACTTACCGTCATGTTGTTTTTGAAGTACAAACCAAGAGCTGTGGAGAAGTAGCTGTATTCATCCTGTATTATGGGGTAGGAACAAGTCCCATGTTTCTCTGCAAACCAAATGCATATGGAAGAATGAAAGAATTGTAGATAATATACAAAAACCATTTTGTCAACCACAAATTATAATGTTAGATCATATAGAAAAGCCAAATCATGTTTTCATTTATGGTAAGGTTATGTACATTGATCCTCTCCAAATTCGCATTTCTCGACTGCCCTTTTCCACCCTAGTTTCTTTTAGCTTTCTTCACATGCAGTTTCAAGCATTAGAACCTAGTGAATCTGAAGATCTGACCCTAGAATTGCAGAAGTTAGCTCTTGATTTCTCTAAAAGGATTGGCAATTGTGCCCTCATTGTAGAAATTAATGGCTGCAAGCAAAACAACGAATAATGACCTTGGACTAGAGTGATCTTATGAAATTTATTCCATTTTAATTTAGATACTAACTGTTCTTTACATAACTTCTATAATGTATTATAGAGGCATAGGTTTAGCCATAAAAACAACCTCTCTGCTTGAGATAAACTAAGTAAATTTATCTTCTCCTGACCTTCCATTGGTCAAAGCCTCTGGACCACTCTTGCAACACATGTATTAAGCCAATATCGGTCCTAGCTTAATACTAGTATGGGATGCTTGACTTGGAACCAACTGGAAGTGGTTAGGATCCAAAGTTTTTGTACAGCTTGGCCTCATTTACCCAGCACATTGACCCAACCCAAATGTACATTTTGGCCAAGCTGCAATTTTAATGGGCTATCCAAATCTTTATATCGCCACCGAGAAACTTCTCTTGAAAATTAATCTTTTTTAATCCCACCTCATAATTGCAGTTTTCCGTATATTATTTTTGTTTCCCAGTACCTCCGTTTTTTTGTGTAGTTTTAAAGTAATACCATCCAGAGATAGGAAAGAGCATATAACTCTCTGACAATTTGGTTTAAATTGCATGTATTCGAAATATATATATATATATATATATATATATATATATATGCAACAATATTTGTATTATTTTCTTCCCTAGTAAGGAAGTTGGTCTATGATAACAAAGGTTAAAGAAGAAAGAAAGTAAGGATCTTACCCCACTGTCCAGATCCAAACATGAATAAGCACATGCAGAAAAAAAAGGGATATAGGTTATACATTGTAAAAATTAGCAAGAATCAATTACAAATTCCAGAAAATAGCTCCTACCTCATGTGCCCAAAACAATCCCTTTCCACCGAAGCAAAGAGATGAAGAACTGCAGTATAAGGATGGCCAATACTTCTCAAGAGTTGGTAACAACGAGGTAATCTGTGTTATCGGAACAAAAAGATAAACTATGATACATACAGCTAAATCCAAATAGAGGAAGAGAAATACTGGCTCTAAAATACAGAATATCAACAATCAGTGAATCTAAGCACCTTTTTTATATCAAAATCAGAGTGGCTGCAACATGCCGGCCAGCTCCCATCATTATAGTCAGTCCACAGTCCGTCTGTCATAGGGTTTAAAATAACAAACTAGTCCAAATTACATGAAATGCAAAATTACTTCATAATAATAATACAATATAACAATTCCTTGTGTTGCTTCATAAGTCGAAGCAAAAGTTGTGTTTCTGTATCTTTTTGTGCATATGAAATATGCGGAAGAATACGATAAGAACCATATTTCACAATTGAAATGATAACTGCAAGGTTGGGTCTCTTTTTCTGATCAGGAATGGATTAATCAATATCTTAGTCATCTAAGGCATGACAATCATTACAATATTAAAAATCATTTAAAAACTGATAATTGTGATGTTAAATAAAGAAATGATCAGTTTTTGGTCATAAATATCAAAGTTATTTGACCACATAATTGTAATAGGGCATTGCAATATTCGTGCATAGGACAAAGAGATTATGAAAGAAGACTAGTATAATTGTTGTAATGACCATATCCTGATACACCCTATGAACATACTTGGGCAGTCTATACTGAAGAGAGTAGGTTATCATGATTGACTGGTCAGAAATATTTAAATAAAAATTTTGCCTGATCAACTCTAATTATTATCTCCATCCTACTGATCACAAGCCATGCATTTTCCTTCTCCCTCCTTATCTTCTCAATTAAACTAAACTACCATTTAGTAGTAGATATACAATGCCAGCCTCATGAACAAAAAGGAAATCTTTATAATTTGCATCTCAATTTTAATAATAAAACAACATCTAATTTAGTCACCAGCCCTCCCATGGAATAGATATTCACAATGCTTCTACCATCAATAATGGTAACTTATAAATAATTCAGCCAAAGCCATTGAGATTCCATCCAAAACTCGGACCTAACTTCTTTCCTAAGGATATCTCATTTTAGCAATAAGCTCCAAAAATTTGAAGCAAAACAACATAAATTCATAATAACAGAAACTTTGTCCTAAGAAACCCCATCAGCAATCTACAATGGTTTGGCTAACATCTTCCACAAAGAAAACGGAGGCTTAGTGCATGAGGTTCCATCCAACTAGGGTGTAGGAAAGGTCAATATATGCAACAGAATATATTTTCAGTCACAATAAACTGCAAGTTGTGGATGATAAAAAATTCAAGTGGTTTCTGATGTCCAAAATATAGTTGTTACCAGAGGTTCACCATGAACCAGATAGATGTCAGTGGGGCAACATAAATCACCAGGCTCTATCAGCTTGCCTCGTATGCTCATTAACCTTAACAATGGCACTTGGAAAAAGTGCGCAACAACCTCTGTCCAACAAAGATAGCAGAGGCTAGGTGAAGTACAGGAGATTGACATGGTCAAACATCCTGATGTATCAAGGAATCCAGAATACATTGCGAGCAGGAAAACCAAGGATGATAACTTGATTTTTTGACTATTAGAACTTTAGAAACAATCTTTTTATTCCCAGGTTTAATATAAACTATATTAATCCTTTCATGCCATCTGGTTCTAATAACATTAGAAGCAACAAAATCTTCCACCCCCAATAATTCAAAGTCCATTATGTCATTATATCTGATCATGTGTACTTTGATTTTCCTCCACAGATCCAGTAAACTCTAACTTCAATGGATACATGTAAAAGTCCTTTTCTATAAACCAGGTATACTTTAAATTCATCAGAGGAGATGACCAGAATAACCCTCGGTCTCCAAGATGGGTCTATTTGTTTTGAAGAGAGTCAAGCTGACGTGCAGGAGCAATGAACATTTGTTGGGTATTCTGGCTAAGTTCATTACTCCATGGGATGGACAGATCCTACATCCTAAATTGAGGAACAATCATGCATCCCTAAAGAGAGATTCATGGTTATAAGGAACTTCACATATTACATCATCTACCGAGCATCTAATCTTGAATGACTGCACAAGTAAGACAGTAGTATTTTCACCATATTCACCTCATTAAGCCCCCTTCAGAACAAAGATCTACTTCAAATTGTCCTACAAACAGACAAGAGGGGAAAAAAGGTATAAAGATAGTGGAAATTTAAACACTCATTGGCCTCTTCCAGCTGCATTAGAAGTCATCGAGCAGATTTCATTTCATTCTTGCAACATTTCTCAATTAATGACCGAAAGCAATTCGTGACAGCTTCCTACATGATAGTATTAGCTCATCCTCGTCATGCACCAGACACCATCAGAAATAATTTGGAGGTTGATGAGTGAACAAAGGCTAAACCCTTCGTTCGATTACCAAAAGAAGAAACACTCAAGAAATCAAGAAGGAAGACTAATGAACGAAAGTCACCAAGAGAAGCAAATACTTACGGATCGTAAACTCGGGCAAAGGGTTTGATCTGCAAAATCAAGATAAAGATGCAATCAGCGCAATATTCTTCCCGTCTTTCAAACATGAAACAGAATAAAGAATTCGACATAAAGAAATAATCTAATCTGGACGGCAACAAGATCAAGAAACCCCAACAGATCAAGATGGCGGCGAAAACACAAACAATCAAGGATCATAGCATGATCGATCGAACTCTCAAACCAAGAATTGGAAAGAAAGGCCAAATCGGCCGATCAATTCTCAAAGAGGGATAACCGAATGGATCACCTGCAGCAGGCGTTGGAGGAGCAGCAATGGTGGGTGGCCTGGCAGATGGTGCCCGGCCACAGCAGCGCCAGCACGAAGTAATCGAACTCCCGTTGCCCCGTTGCCACGACACTGCGGAAAGAAGGGAGGGGAAGCGAAAGCGAGCAGACGAGGACGAAGAGGAGACCGAGAAGCCTCAACACACACGCCATCGCCTCTCTCTCTCTCTCTGTCTCTCGTCTTTCTCCCAATGGTTCGACGGCTGATTGGGCTTCCCCTAATACGGGAATTAGTTATAATAGATCAGAACAGAAGAAAGCTCCAATAGACTTGCGGTATAGTTGTGTGTTACCTAACATACCTGCTTCGTGATTAGAAGAAGGCGCGGGGCCCAAACGAAAGCCGCGTACGAAGAGAGGTAGATGACGACTATCTACTGTACCAAACAATCGAATAGAAAGTGCCCCGAGAATAAAGACGCATTTTAGTTTCTCCGAAAATATACCTGCTTTATGATTGGACGAAGTCCGATGGGCCCGGTTATGACGCGGCTTCTTTCCGTGGCAACGCGTGTTACCTCGGAGACATACTTTCTTAAGTTTTGTTGCTGATGTACCTGCTTTGTGATTGGACGAAGCCGACGAGACAGATGGGCCCCAGTTATCACTCAGTGTCTTCTTCCCAGTACGAGTAGACTATGACCGTCCGCCCTGCACCATAACAATCGAAAGCAAAGATGCGATCAGATACCCGTTCCATACCTACTTTTATATCGGAAGAAACAGCAGGGTCCCGGTGGGCTCCACTCATGACGCAGCTTCTTCCCAAGGTAGGTAGGTTGTCGGAAATAGTATATTTTCCCCCAATTACTATCTAATATATAACACTAAATATCTAATAAAGATTTTGATTAGATGATCAATAACCTCATCTGAACTTATGATATGCTTTCATACCATTATAAATATATTTTTATTGGATGAACGATAATCCATAAAACTTAAATCACCTGAAAATTATCTAATATATTTACAAGCTTTAATAAGGGAAGTCAACTTGTAGTTTTGAAGTTTGGGGCCATCATAGAACAACAAGACCGGCAAGAATCCTGTGGAGATGAAATGAATCAAACAGGTGTAAGATGATAAGAACCAGTTCCTGCATGCAGCAGAGCATATAACCTTATCCTACCTAATAAAGAACAGGGTGTGCTTGCATCCAAAAAATGTAATCTTTTTTTTTTCTAGCTAGCTCTAAATCATCTCCATTAATAAGACATATTTTGGATTCCAACCACGTCATGATCCACATTACATCACACCCACGCCAAGTCAGTATGAGGGGCGCTCCCTCACGTCGAGCCGAGACCCGTATAGGGAGACACCCCCGCGGTAAGTCCTGTCTCGGAAAGCTTAGGATAACATCGTATGACACCGTTCCGTACATACCAGGCAATGGTCGAACAACGATACCATCTCGTCGCTCGAGGATCAGTCGCCATGCTAAATTCACGTATGATCGATCCTCGCGCAACCGTATAAAAGCCCATGACCGACATCTATCTAGGAGATAGAAAAAAGGAGAGGCAAAAGCAACCATTAACTTAATCTACGAGGGGCCAAAATCGAAAACCCCCCGACGAAGGCCTTTGTGCAGGAGCTCGACCACCCCCCGGAGTCTCCGCCATCTCGACCGAGAGATACCTTGACAAGAGATGACATCATTGTCTCGACCTCCTGATACAGTCGGCTTCAACACTTCTACCTACCAACCAAGAGACACCCTCGCAGAAGACGATGTCTCGACCTTCGATCCAGCTAGCTCCAACATTTCTTCCAATCAATCGAGAACTCTCGATATCGACCCTTAGACCAAATCGTATTGAATCCTCGGCCACAGCACCATCAGTTCACCAACATTCATCACCAGCAGCAGCAACTCCAAAACAAATGGATCCACACATAATCAGATCAAGGTTGGACTGCAAAACTAATGATGAAGGACTTTGTTGTTCTCCTCCAAGAAAGAAAGAGGAGGAAAAAGGAAGAGCAGTTCCTTTGTACTGTTGTCATAATCCACATGTCACAGTGCTGCAATTACTGTACACTGCCCATTAGAAAAAGTTGCCATTTATTCATAGTTTGTGAGCATCAATGCATCTGAAGAGATTTGTTTCCTTGCAGATGCTTCATGCTCAGTGGCCCAGAAATCTTATTCTTGTGATCCTGCAAAAAAGGATGTGATAAAAGACCAAAGGTAGCAGATCACAGAAAAAGTGATCTCCTTTAGCCTTTGTGTCGGCCATAAGAATCCTTCTACTCTTTGGAGAACAAGCAAAGTTCTGTGAGCAGCACTTAGAACTTAAATACATTGTTAAGGTTGATGATGAGTACCAAACTCTTTGCTCTTTGCTCCTGTGCAAACCCTCATTTCATGTCATGACAGTGAAGTGCTCAGTGGTTGGAAGACTGCATCTGCATGCTCAGTTGTTGTTTGTATGGAACCATTAATAAGAAAACCTGAACAAACTGTCCATGTGGAATGTTCTCAACACTGTTTGTGTTTCTGCAATAGTTTATACTCTCTGAAGCATGAATGCATTGCTCCTCTTCCTCCTCCTCCTCCTCCTTGCCTCCAATAGTTATTACTGAGTCAGCTTATGTTGTCTGTCAGTTCCTTTTTCTATCATTCAGAGTGACTCATTCTTGACATTTGTTATATATACACCCCATGTGTGTGTGTTCTCAAGGATCCTCAATGATTTAGGTCCACCAAGCTGAAGTATCTGTCAGGGAACAAGTAAGGTTGTGAGTAGTATAAAGTGGAATGGATTTATCTTAATCATGTTGACAACTGCATGGGCATCATTCTGACGAGTACATACAGCTTAATGACAGATCATATAACAAGATGATATTGCATTGGAAATTGCTTGAAGTGCAAAAAGACTAAATAGAAGATGAACAGTTCAAAGTCCAATCTGAAATTTGCTTTGTATTGCAGCAGATTGACAACAATCTTACTAATCTTATGTGCCATCAAAGCTAGGAAACAATTTAGATGGGAAAAAATGCATGGGGTTCACGAGTAGGGGTACAAATTTGATCTAATAGCAGACAAAAATACCTGACCTAATAGCATCTGTGTTCTGGAAGGATGCATCATATATAACCAAGTATGTTAATAGATTAAACAAAGGACAGCCATTTTCAAATGCATTTTCCAGAAGAACAGCTATGAGTGGTGATGATAATGTTTTCAGGGTGTCGGCAATGGTCTACACTCAGGTCAAACTTTGCTACTATTTAGTATTCTCATGCATGATGGATGGCACATGAAATCTGTAATCAGAGTCAAGTCTTTTGCTACAAGTGATATCATCTTCTTAAAAGAGCTTAAGAGTCTCTATGCATGGCATGAAGAACTTTATCAATCTTCTTAAAATTCTACTATGTTGTGGAGCAGATGGGATCCTCTTTATATATGAAACTGCAATTATTTGTGGGCAATTATACATTTCCTTGAATCCTCCATTGATTGTGTTCTTTGTGACAGGGATTTGCTACCAACCTGAAACCTACAAAGAAACCCCCAACTGAACCTTTATAGAGGTGTCAGTGTCATTTGAGGTCTACTTGATTGGCTCATCTCACCAATCAGGTGATGTGCTACAACAGATTATTGAGACTAAATTGTGGATTGTTCTCATAGCTTAAACCACAAAGAAGTCATGCAAAGTAAAGACTAATTACCATGAGAATATGTATATGTAACAGGTTGGTGACATGCATTGCATCAACCTATCAAGAAGAGAGTTCTATGAAAGCTCTTTGTGGAAGATTTAAGTGGATATCTAAGTGTTCCTATGATGTGTTGATCAAGTGGAGTTGTTACAAGGTTGGATGCAATGGTATGCATAAAGAGGATGTGATGGATGATGAGGCTCTATTTGGCTTGTTATAAATGACAGCATTTGAACATGGTTTAAGAGAGAGTTGCATTAGAAAAGATGGAGGAGATGACCATGGCAGACCACATGAATTATGCACAGAGACAGAGAGAGATTCGACCACCTCAGTCTTGCCTCTCTCTCTCTCTCTCTCTCTCTCTGCAGCTGTGACTTCTCACCTACAATTGTAAGGCATTTAACTTTTCCTATGTGAAAAGCATGGCAATATGCAAGCCAACTATGGTTTGTCTGTGTGTGTTGTTTCTGCATCATCTGAACCAGACATTCTAAGCTTTTCCACTCTTCTCCCCTTCTCAGAGTCCAGCCGGGCTTTCTACACCACTCTTCCATCTCCATTGCTGCTGCTGCTGCAGCAGCTAATTTTATTCCTTGTCCATTTCCTCTCTCTCTCTCTACCTATCTCTCTTGACTGAGCTTCTCATCTTCTTCTTCTCTTCTCTTTCTGTCTTCTTTCACACACACCTGTCACTCGTTTTTGCTCTCTACTGTAAACAAAGACATTGCATTTGAGGCAAAAGTCATACACAAAGCACTCCTCCTGTCTTCTTACTTCCCACGATTCTTCCTTGCTTTTGCTTCACTTCTTCTTCCTTCTCTTTCTCCCAATTCTCTCACCACAATGCCATCAGTGCCATCCACTTCATCATCAGCAACGCCAGCAGCAACATCACCGCCCGTTCCCATGCACAGCAGAAGAGCACTCCACGTTCCTTTTTTCCCGCTTCCTTCCACTCCTCCGGCGGAGTCACCTTCCGGCTTCCCAAAATACCCCTCCTCGGCCACCCCCTTCTTCCCGTTCTACCCCTCCACCCCGCCCCCGCCGCCGCCGCCACCCACGCCCGCCTCCGGGCATCCCACCTTCCCCGCCAACATATCCTCCCTCACCTTTCCAGGCTCCCGCTCCGCCCCTCCCCCCCGCCATAGCTCTGCGGTCGTCGCCGCCGTCCTCCTCCCCCTCCTCGCCCTTGGTCTCCTTGCCGCCGCCGCCGTGCTCTTCCTTCGCCGACGTCGCCGGCGTCTTCTCCGCGGGCATTACTCCGACAAGGACGACGCCCGCTCCGACTCCGACCGCCTCTTCCCCGCCGACTCCGCCGCTTCCGACGGCGGCGACCCCAAGCTGTCCCCTTCCGCAGCTGCGTCATCCGAATTCCTCTACCCCGGGACCCTCGTTGACGCCCGCCGCGGCGTCTACGGCGAAGATGGTGGCCACCTCGCTGCGGACCCGTTAAGCGGATCGCTCGACCCGAAGCTGGGGTCGCCGGAGCTCCTGCCGCTCCCCCCGCTGCCGCGTCAGTTCCGGCATGGGCATGAAAAAGGGGAGATGGGGGGCTCGTCGTCGGAGGAGTTCTATTCGCCGCGGTTGTCGTCGACGGAGAAGGGAAGCTCTGGAAGGCTGGCGGGCGAGCGGTTGTCGAGCTCCCGGCGGACGTATCCGGCGGCAGTAGAAAAATGTGGGTCTCGGAATTCGACGCTGAGCACGCCGTCGTACCCGTCGTCGATCGTGGCCTCATCCCCTCCGTCATCGCCGGTGGCTTCATCGTGTCGCGCCGGATCCAGCCCCGGCCATTCGAGCGGCAGATCTTTGAAGTCCAGATCTGAAAGGAGTCGGGCGGAAAGTCTTGTATTCGCGTCTCCACCACCGCCTCCACCACCTCCCCCGCCGCCTCCCCTTCGGCCTCTAACACCGTCACCTCCTAAGCGGAAACCCCCGTCGCCTTCGCCACCTTCTTCCCCGGCGCAGAAAGAATCTGAAAGAAAGGTGGAAATTTCTGATCTGGCGGGACAAAGTCTGAGGCCGTCCATGACAGCTGGGCACTTCTCTGGCAATCCATTTGTTGTCAGCAAGCAGCCAGGAATACCACAGAGACAGCCTCCGCCGCCACCGCCTCCACCCCCACCACCACCACCAGTTGGATACTGGGAGAGCCAGGTTCGAAAGCCACAGGGAAAACACCTACCAGTTGGAGTGAAGACTTCCTCGGCGGTGGACTACACCACATATCCGAGGGAGAATTCGGATGAAATGGAGAAGACAGAGGATACGCCTCGGCCAAAGTTGAAGCCTTTACACTGGGATAAGGTTCAGGCGAGCTCAAACCGAGCAATGGTGTGGGATCAGTTGAAATCCAGCTCCTTCCAGTGAGATTCTGAACAGAGTTATTCCATGTTCCATCTTTTTCCTTTTCACTGAGTTGTAGAATTGATGAATCTGCAGGGTGAACGAGGAAATGATCGAGACTCTGTTTATTTCCAAGGCAACAAATGCAAAACCTAAGGAGACCACCAAGTGGCAGGTCCTTCCATTGCCGACTCAAGAGAACAAGGTGCTCGATCCAAAGAAGTCGCAAAACATTGCTATTCTACTGAGGGCATTGAATGTGACCAAGGAGGAAGTCTGTGAAGCGCTACTGGAAGGTGAAATATTTAACCTTAATTTAAATTTGGTCTCTACATCTGTTGTTCTTCAGCAGCATATGACTTCTGATGCTAATATTCCCCTTTTTTTTTGCCTGAATTGGTCCTTACTGTGCAAGTATGATTGTCAGCATATGTAGTATTCTATCAAGTTCTTGTTCCTCGTTAGTGTCTCGGCCAATGTTCTCAAGAACGATCCATTCAGATGTCATAGTGTTCACAACTGTACCATATTTGTATTGAGAAAGCATCACTTGTTGATGCCTGTGCATCCCTATTTCAGGAAAAGAACATAAATTTAGTTAACTTTGATTTTGATTAGTTGCAGTAGATGTACATTAAGTATGCTGACAAAGCTGTCCACCATTTCTTAAAAGAGTGAATCAGTGCCTTCTAAAAGAAAAACTACATTTACATTTTAAGTTCTTACATTGATGTAGCATGGATGCCTATTTTTTCCTGTTGTGGTCAATCATATCGACACTTTTAGTGTGTTGCCATTATCAGGCATACTAATTTCTTCAAAGTATCGGATGAAGTAACAGCTTTAAGCAGAAAGATCCATCTTTTGATGCTAAGAGGATCTCACCCAATCATATATAAAGACTAATGAGACAAGAATCTCTGTGTAGAATCCATGACCAAAAGCTCATCTTAATCTGTGATCAAAGAAACTTTTTAGGATAACATCCTTTCATGTCAATAAAAGCCTCAGAATTAATCCGTGGAGCAAGTTTCACTATGTGCTGAAACTCATATAAATAACATCTCTGTGTTCTTAAGAGTAATAAATCATTTTCTGTATGTAGATTTGGCTTGGGCTCAACCATAGGTCATTTTACCGGTCTGTACTAGTGTATCGACTGGCCATTGGTACGGTACATACCAAACCATACCAATATACTAACACATGGTATGATAGAATATACTAATAAACTAATATGTACTGCCTATCGGATCAATACATACCGTTTATACCGCACAGTATGCCATGATACAGCGAACCTTGGGCTCAACCATGCCTATGCAGATACCTTGGTTGCTGAATAGGTAGATACAGAGAGAGATGACAATTAGTTCAACATAAGATAAAGATGTTAAAACCTCCGGTTACAAGTAGTCTTATGATCGAACATAAAATTATGCATGTTTTCCTGTTCTAAATCATTGTTCTCTGAGATACTTGGTGCATTTTATATCTGATGCACTCTTACTTTGGGTGAACTCAATGCAAGCAACTTGAAGATTTGAACCATCCGTGTTTCAACTTTGTTTCCTTTCATTTGGTCATCTAGCAAGAATAAGTGCATTTGTATCCTGATACAAAAGGTCAGAGAATTAACTTTGTCATTAGCATCTTCCTTGGAGTCTTTTTGACCCCATTAATTGGCAACAGCTCTCAATCAGAATTTCAGGGTGTTGTGTGTTGCTTGTTTGTTATCCCATGTTTTAACACCTTTTTCATTTTGTTTATAATCGTAATTGCTGAAAGCAGGTAATGCTGATAGCTTAGGAACTGAACTGCTGGAGACCTTACTAAAGATGGCTCCTAGCAAAGAAGAAGAGCACAAATTGAAAGAATACAAAGATGATTCCCCATTCAAGCTTGGCCCAGCGGAGAAGTTTCTTAAAGCATTGCTGGATGTACCATTTGCATTTAAAAGACTTGACGCAATGCTTTACATTGCCAATTTTGATTCAGAGGTCAATTTTCTTAAGAAGTCCTTTGAAACTCTGGAGGTAAGCTACTAAAATCTCATGGTTGTTTCTTTCCTCCAGTAAAGTAGCTGCTGCTAGATGTTCATATGATACAATTCGTTAACATGATTGATGAAACATGGGATTAAATCTAAGGAAGCTATTATTCCGTATGACATATACTTCCAATAATAAAATCTTGAAACCTATATCTTGTTTGACTCTTTAAATGTCTTTAAGTCCAGGAGTTGCTTGGAAAAATATAACTGAAAATTCCATACAAATCTATGTAGTTTGCTTTGTAGAATAACTAGTAACAAAATATGGCCTGCTTGATTAATAACTAGATCAGTGTTTTGCAACTGAAATATGCATGACTTCCCAGCTTGTATCGCCATTTAGGTTTATTTTCAATGTAAACCGGCTTCCATTTACTTGGAGCTTGTTCTTCACTTCACTGTCTATTTCATCTGCCTGTAACAGAGGAAAAAACTCATTTCTGATCTTTCATTTAGTTTCGTCACACCTGCCATATTATAAATTCCATAAGCACTACATTATTATCGCTTTATAAGCTAACAGCTAAAACAAATATCATAGTTACTGATGCAGAATGTTAATTAACTTCTTGTGTTTTATATAATAAAGTCATCTTCTGGCCTTTTAACTAGATTTGCAATTAGCAGGCTGCCTGTGAAGAGCTGAGGAGCAGCAGGTTGTTCATCAAGCTTCTAGAGGCTGTACTGAAGACTGGGAACCGAATGAATGTCGGTACAAATCGAGGCGATGCACATGCTTTCAAGCTTGACACGTTGCTTAAGCTAGTCGATGTCAAAGGCACTGATGGCAAGACTACACTTCTGCACTTTGTCGTCCAGGAGATTATTAGAGCAGAAGGTTCCCGTCTTTCTGCCACCGATAATTCGGCTGCCAAAACTCAAACCAACACTCTACAAGATGGCCTCGAGTGCAGAAAGCTTGGTCTCCGAGTCGTCGCCGGCTTAGGAGGTGAACTCAGCAATGTTAAGAAGGCAGCTGCAATGGATTCTGACATACTCAGCAGCTACGTCTCTAAGCTCGCTGGAGGGATCGGGAAGATCAATGAGGTGTTGAGATTGAATAAAGCATCTGACTCTAAGGACGACAGCCAGAGATTCCATGACGCCATGGACCGGTTTCTAACGAGGGCAGAGGATGACATTATAAAAGTGCAGGCTCAAGAGAGTGTGGCACTGTCTCTGGTGAAGGAGATAACCGAGTATTTCCATGGTAACTCCGCCAAGGAAGAAGCACATCCCTTCAGGATTTTCATGGTGGTCAGAGATTTTCTGGCCGTGCTTGATCGTGTCTGCAAGGAGGTCGGAAGGATAAACGAACGCACCATCATCAGTTTGGCACAGCAGTTTCCGGTGCCGGTGAACCCAACCCTACCACCTGTGTTCCCGAGGTTTCATGCATTGAGACCAGAAGGCTCTGACGAGGATGAGATCTCATTGTCATCGTAGAGCGATCGACGCCTACAATTTCCACACTCGAGGTGGGAGTTATCAGCTGGAATTCCCCAAGAAATGAAATTAGTTCCAGATCATTCGATATATATTTTTTTGTATTAGTAGAATATTAATGTAATTGCCTTTTTTTGTCTAACTGTTAATTTGCTCCTATATAGACATACACAAAGAAAGTCTAGGTAGTGGAAACTAAGGTTAGCTTCCTCTCACTTGGTTCGGACAAATCTATGTTCACAGATCACTGAATCTATGGGATAAAGGTACAGTTAAGAAATCACATTCTTTTGAGATTGGATGACCAGATCTCTATAATTATCAGATTTGGATGTCTGAAGGTATGGTAGATTATGTTCTTTGAGCCAAAAGCCATATTTTTTTGGGACAAAAATTAATATTCCATATTTGAGACTGACTTGAGAATCAAATCAACTGAGAATTCCATAAACGAACAGAGAACGATAGATGGGACGGAGATATTATTTTCGGGAATGATCGAGTGATGATGAGATCAAATGTGAGGTTGTGGTGTTAAAGCCAACATAGACCACAATCTCCATCATGTTCTATTACGGCAACATACCCTTCGACGGCTAACGCATGGTCAGCATATGTACTACAAGTTACGGGTGCAGCGGTGAGAAGAAGATGACGGAGAGCGAAACGAATCCAAAGGACTGATAGGTCATCCATGACGTCCTCACTGTTGGTATTTAGGCCGTGCACTGCAAGTCGCTCACGCTGCGTCACCTCGTTAATGATGGCTACCTCAGACCTCATCCTCCTGCTTCCGTACCCAAGCCAAGGCCACATCAACCCCATGCTCCAGTTCGGCAAGCGCTGCGCCGCTCACGGCGCCAGCGCCACCCTCGCCACCACCCGCTTCATCCTCAACACCACCCAGCCCCAGCCCGGCCCCGTCCACCTCGCTGCCATCTCCGACGGCTGCGACCGCGCCGGCTACGCCGAGGTCAGCTCCATCCCCGACTACCTAGACCGTCTCGAGCGGGTCGGCTCGGAGACCCTAGAAAGCCTGCTCCGCTCCGAGGCCGCCGCCGGCCGGCCGGTCCGCCTCCTGGTGTTCGACGCCTTCCTCCCCTGGGCGGGCGACGTCGGGCGGCGCCTTGGCCTCGCCACCGCCGCGTTCTTCACGCAGTCGTGCGCTGTCAACGCCCTCTACTTCCACGTCTGGGAGGGGCGGCTCCATGTGCCGGTGCAGGCGGCGGAGCTGGACCTGCCGGGTCTCCCGCGGCTGCGCCCCCGCGACCTGCCGTCCTTCTTGCCGGATCGGGACAGCATCTACCCCGCTTACCTGCAGCTGGTGCTGAATCAGTTCAAGAACCTGGAGAAGGCGGACGAGGTCCTCGTCAACACCTTCTACGAACTAGAACCTCAGGTACTCTCTCTCTCTCTCTCTCTCTCTCTCCTCCCTTTTCTTCTTTCTTGCTGAGATGTTGCACTCGATGTCGTCTTCGTCGGCCAAACATTTGTGCCATCACATCCAAGAATTAAACTTAATTAAAACAGACGAAACGTGAAATATGGAGTCCAAATCACTTTTCACCCGACCCATCCGCACAAGGGTCTAAAAAATATTTCACAAAATATTCAATCGTTAGTAAAATATTTTATGAAATATTTTACCCTTGTAATCATATATAAAAATATATCTTTAACGTAATGAGGAAAGTATTTTTTTTGTTTTTATTACTCATCCGTATTCAAAGACTTGGGTTATTTAAGTTAGCGTTAAAGGAATCGGATTGAGAAATCTCTTATGATCTCGATCTTCATATAAGTTTTGACGTTTTCATCTTGGAGGTATTTCAAATAACTCTATGCATATGGGTTTGGAGCACATCGGTTTGACCAAGAGCGTCAACGATATTTTTTTCTTATCAAAAATAATAAATTACTAGTAAATTAAATAGATTGCATATAAATATAACCTTAATAATTAAATTTTGTAACTCTTATTTATGACCCTTTAAATAGATGAGTTTCATCATAAAAAAATTTTAAAAAAATGTAGAGACTTATTTACAAGAAATAAAAATTTTAGTTTACCTCTTATTTCATCCTTCAAACTTTCATCTCTAACTCTCTATTTTATTTTTTGTTTTCCTTATCAAAGTAATCTCAAACCAAGTCAAAATGACTAATAGCATGCAACTTTAAGTGTCTAGCCTTATAAAAGATAATTATGGAATTTAGAGCATATTGATAAAAGTCTTGTTTAGATCACATGACATATGGGAGGTAGTAGAGAGAAGTTATGAAGAGCCTCAAGATGATGTTATGTTTACGATGAGCCAAGAGTTTCCTCGGAAGAAAGATAAAAAACTCCTCTGCAACGACCTATTGCCTAATCGGTCAGTTGACTCTGCAACTCCGATATCCTTGGCGCAATACCCGCTCTTATTGGCCCGATGCCCGAGTCCACGGTCCAAAGTCTTCTGTCAATACGTTGACCGATCCACCGGTCCGACATACAATCTTCTGATATGTTCCTCCGGCACAACATGATTTTCCTGTTTTAATTGTCTCATCCTGATCGAAGCATCCTACATCACTCAAAACACAAATTAAATCATAAACATATATAAAGTGATTTTATCATCAAAATACAAGATTCAACTAAAAAAAAAATTAGAAAACTTTATATGAATTAATGTAAACAACTAGAGCTTAATAAATTAAAAATATATCTTGATTTCATAAATATATATATATATATATAAAAGAAATTCTTAAAAAATTTAGGATGAAAGATTGTAAACCAATTGGTATATCAATTGAATATGACATCAAACTTTCAAAACAAGATGATGTCTTGTTGGTGATATAATTGATTCAACTTATTTCAAAAACTTAGTAGGAAGCTTAAGATACCTAACTCGCATTGAGATTGAATATTTTATATAAAACTGGATTAGTAAGGATTTATAGATGAACCAAAGTCGACGCACATGAAAACCATTAAAAAAATTTTATGCTAGTATCATAACTCATAGTCTACTATATGTGTTTTCTAATGATTTTTGACTTATTGATTATTTCGATAATGATTCTGATAGAGTTCTAAAAGATCGAAAAAGTATAATTAATTTTCTTTTTTACATGGGCGACATTATTTTCATTTGATATTTGAAGAAATAATCCATTATGACGTTATCTATAATGGAATCAATCGTGTGTATGTCATCTTATATGACTAAGAAAGCTCTTGAACAAAGTTAATTATTGGTAAGATCAAATCAAGAAGAAGAAAGTTTTATTGGACTATATCAAATCCAATGATAAGTTATAGACATTTTTACCTGAAATGTGTAATAAAAATAAATTAAGTTTAAGGAGAGTGTTAAGAGAATTAAACTTAATTAAAAGAAAGGAATTAAATCTCTTTCATGATCACATGGGAAAAACTATTATAATCTTTAGAATATATTAAGAATGAATAAATTACACCATGCTAAAAATTAGATATGTTACATATATTAAAAATATATGAATATAATGCAACTCTGATATATGACCATATAAATATATGAGTTTTATCAAGAGAAAAATAAATAAAAAAAATTAAATATCTCTCTTGTTTCTTCCCTTAATTTCTTTTTAACTCTCTATCACCACCACCAATATGGTAATATGGTGAGGAAGAAAGCACTCCATGGATCTTTGAAGATCTAAAATGTACTGCTGATGATCTCACACTTTGTTGTTTGTCATTGGATGCTGTCCGTAGGAATCGGAGTACTTGAAGGTGGAAAGTGGGGCCAAGACTATCGGCCCCACCGTCCCCTCGAGGCACTTGGACGGCCGCTTACCCTCCGACTCCCACTACGGCTTCCACTTGTTCGAACCCAGCGTGGCCGCCTGCATGAGCTGGCTCGACTCCAAGCCGCCCGCCTCCGTCGTCTACGTCTCCTTCGGCAGCATGGCCGCGATCTGCCAGGAGCAGATGGAGGAACTCGCCCAAGGCCTCTCCGCCACCGGCAAGCACTTTCTGTGGGTGGTGAGATCGTCGGAGACCGACAAATTCCCCCCAGGCTTCGTGGAGGGGTGCCGCGACAGAGGGCTGGTGGTACCCTGGAGCCCGCAGCTGGAGGTCCTGGCGCACCCGGCCACCGGATGCTTCCTGACGCACTGCGGGTGGAACTCGACGGTGGAGGGCCTCGGCCTGGGGGTGCCGATGGTGGCGATGCCGCAGTGGACGGACCAGCCGACGAACGCCATGTACGTGGAGGAGGTGTGGGGGGTGGGCGTGAGGGTGAGGGAGGACGGGGAGGGACTGGTGAGGCGGGTGGAGGTGGAGAGGTGCGTGAGGGAGGTGATGGAAGGCGGCAGGAGCAGCGAGATGCGGAGCAATGCGGCCAGGTGGAGGGCGCTGGCCAAGGCGGCGGTGGGCCAGAACGGGAGCTCCGACAAGAATATCGTGGAACTCATCGCCAAGTACTGCTCCAAAGCAGAGAATGATTGTGTTCATCAGCAGCTGGTGGCTACATGAAGGTTCCTTGCCCTGTTCTTCTCATTGTGTTCATCAGCAGCTGATAAGATACTGCTTCACATGTATCTCTTCATCGTCAACTCTTTATCCTTTTACCAATAAAGAACACGATTTGCATTTGGATGACAGAGCGAAGACCGCTCAAAGAGAAACTAAAACATATCAAGACATGCAGGCATTTCGACAAGCATCTATAGCCAATCGCAATATGCATTGAAGAAGCACTGGAGAGCCACCAAAACAATCAAATCCCGCAAGAACATCGACAACAAGAGTTGCTGAGTCGTGAGATGCTGATTTGGAAGACGAAGACGAAGACGATGCGGTTGGATGTGACCGCGTATTTGGAAGATCCGAAATAAAAATGGTGTTGGATAGGATCCGGTATGACGATCCCAACGTTCATACCTACATTGAGCTGGGATCCCCTCCAATAAATTACTAGATTCATCAAATTAAAACAAATATTTTTTTGGGATTTAATATTTTCATTAGATATTGTATTATCCTTATGAATGCTGCTAACATAAAAATACGGCATTGACAATTTAATACGATTATTTATTATGTAAATTATCTATGTGAAGATTTCAAAAGCCCAAACTTTGGCAAAGTGTATAGAAGCCTACTCGAATTTATGGGCCTTTGATGGAATATTATGTGTGTCTTTTTTGTCAAAATAGATATCATAATCTAATTCAAGCAAGTCAAAAGAGATTTTATATCATAATATCAATATCATAATTTTTATATTTAACTGGCAATCCAAATAATTGTATTGAAAAAGATATCCTTTTCCACATAAAATTGATAGGAAATATGTGTATATATATTTAAGAGAAATTGTCAACATAAAGTCAGCGTGTGTCACGTGTCCCACATGGAATAGATTGGAAAGGGTTGGTCAAAGGGAGGGACAAAACACTGGTCTTTGGGTTTGACCATTAAGGAGATAGCTTCCACTTTTGACTTGGACGTACACATCGATGTGACGCTCCTTTGACTCGAGTTAGGTTTGGACTTCCACGCCCTATACGTACTCGAGCCATATGCTTCACGTTTTCGTGGACGGACACCATTCATTCCATAACCCTAATTATTAGTAACCAATAAAATCAGCAATCAAAATGAAAATTATTATTATTATTATTATCGACAATTGAGATAGAAAAAAACATCTCATTAATAGTTTATATTCTTGTGAATAAATAAGATACTTAATGATTCATTCCTCTTCTCGGAAAGCATATCATCAGCTACAATTATCAATGTCATGTCAGTATTGACCAAAGGAATGGACTAAATGATGATTTAAAGCTAGATTGTCCATTTGTATAGCCTGCCATGACTAACAGGACAAAGCCATTGGAAGGAATCACATTACAACAGTTCAACCGTGGTAGCATTCTTTCTCCTCGGATGTATTGGAATCAAATAATGGAATACGTCTTCATCTGTCTATCTTCTTCGGGTTCATGAGAAGAAGAGCAAAGGAGGGAGGCATATGATGGAGAATTAAGCATCACATTGTGGAAAAGAAGCATTTTACGAGGCTTTGTTATTGTTCCAATTTTTGTCAACCTCTCAACTTTTGTAGGACTTTCATATTCTTGACTTTACGATGGCAAATCGATCTATAAAATTTGTTTCGAGTGTATTCTAGATTATAGTTTTCTATATTTAAAGTTCAAAGATTCATGAATCTATTATCGTGGTTGGTATTAGAGTTGAACGAGCATATTAGGCTTCAATATTGATAATAATAATCATATATGTTTAATCATCCATGCATCATTATCGATTTATCAACTAATAATGTGTATTTTATTTTTAATCCATAATATCATAAATTTAGTTAGAATTGTCTAAGTCCCGAGGTACTCTTACGTTAATTGTCATGACGTCTCGTAAAGAAGAAAGCTTTACAAGTAATTCAACGAACCCCTAGAATGTAAAAAAGAAAAAAATAAAAATAGAAGGTTGAACGAAGAATTATAAATCCGTAAGGAACTACTGGTTGGTGTCGGACGTTAAATACTCTTCACAAGTTCGCACAATAACTATTCATCGAGTATCCGACTTTGAATACTCTTACATCATTAAGCTACGTGCCAAAGTGCAGGACACATTGAGCGTCAAAATATAATAGAATTAACTACTCAGATTGCTTGGTGGAATAGAGAAACGAAGCATGCAATGAACCTTGTGATCTCACCAACCTTTAACCTAATCAATGCATGACATGAATGATTCCTTGTCAGTATCTTGTGCACCTATAAAATATTGTCCCCATTACGTCCACTAACATAAAGCATGCATGTATGTGTCGGTCACATGCATTGTGGTGGAACATAGTGACCCACATAAAATATGGATGTCATCACCCAAACATGAGCATATATATACATACAGTTCAGTGTTTTCCAAGCATTTTATGCATATTTGCTTTTTCTTTCCATCATAGTTGGCAACTTGTTAACAGTATCAATTCATCTATATCTAAAAGCTTAATCCAATAGCTGCAACATGATTTAATCATTTCTATTATCTTTAATGATTTCTCCTACTTCCAACATATAGAGTTCCAAGTATGGAAAATGCTGTACATCATCTAAGAGTTCAATCTTTCAGTTAGATAAAGAAGAGAGTATAATAATGTGGGTAATAATAATGCTTTGCCACATCCTTAAACCTAAAAGGTTAGGTAAACTTTTAGCCATCAAAGCTAAGTGGCATTGGGGACTTTATGATTTATACATTTTTATTTGTTATATATAAAATTATCATTTTTTTTTCTAGGGAAAGAAATTGTGAAAGAAACAGTCAAGCTTTGGAATAGACAAATTAATGGCAGCATTGAAAGAGATGTGAAATCTATATGCTTAAATATTAAGCAAATATGAGAAACGTTTATGACACCACAACTGGTCAAATTTGATTCCTCAGCCTCCTTTTCTCGTTGTAGGTTTCTGCAAGTTAGAACAAGAAAACAAGATGCTCATGGCATCATCAGTTCTACTGGGTCAAAATATTGCGTTTCATGCACGCTGTCGTGGATGATGATGGACTGCAGATTGTGATGGTTGCAAAGCTCTTTAACTGTGAGACAAGAGCTGCAAGCTTTGGCTCCCAAATGCCTCCTCAAGTTGAATAGGTTGGGTGATGGGATTGATGACTCCAAACCATGAGTAGTAATAGATCATGTCATGATCATTGAAATTTATAGATGAGTTGTTGATGGAGATTAGAAGTTTCAACATGATAATACAATAAAAAGAATTAATACCTTTTCTTTATGCTAATGTGTCCAATATAAGATAAAACTTTACAGGTGAGTCAGATATATTATCACTACAACAATGTTTTAAATTAATTTTTATTTTTTTTTAACTTTGAAGTTTTTGATAGGCAAAAATAATAAAGAACAAGTTTCACTTATTTGTTCTAAACCATGTTCTCACTGGTATAATAGTCAAACCCTAGTCCTTCTAGTGAATTGAATGCACAGTTGTTGGAGTATAGGTAAGAACACTTTTTTGTTTCATTTTGCTTTGAATATCATATAATATATATGTATATATATATATATATATATATCATTTAATGCTTGGATGAAAACATAATATACTTTGATAACAAAGTTGTAGGTGAGTCATATGAAAACCATGAGCTCAAATTATATTTTTAGGCTGATTAAACAATCATGTATCAAAGAAGGAAAGAGGCCATTTAGCACCCAATTTGCTTCTATATATAAAATATATATGTCTAATGAAGGAGCTAAACATCTTTCAGTGGCACTAATGGGTTTGGTCTGCCTGCCTCTCCCTCACGTGCCAAACACATGCCTAAAATTCACCACTTTAAGAAATGTGTTGTTATTAGAGAATAGACCCTCTAATTAACATAAAAAGGTTAAGATTTAATATTTATATGACAAGAAATAGTAACAATGAACATGTTTGACCGGTCAAGATGAATGCTTGTAAGCATCTTTATGTTCATAAATGGTAGGGAAAATACGATAATTAGGGGATGATTAAGAAGGGGAAATTGGTCATATCAAGAAGGTAAGAATGTTGACCGGGTGCCCAATTGGGTGGGGTTAAAATAGATTTGGCAATGTGCTAACACTGTGAGGGCCACCCGCATATCGTACCGAGCAACCATGTGCCTTCGTCTTTCCCGCTGCGTGCTTTGGAGTGTTGCGTCCGCAAGGTTCCCACCCACACCCAATCCATCTTCGCACTCCCTGATGTTGACGGCCACGGCCGCCATCGTCTGAACTCTTGTCTATCCACGCACAGGCTCAAATTCCACTTTACCCGAGTGGGGGCACGAACCTCGCGGCCGTCGCGCGTAATTATTAGGCACAAAGCAATCGTTTTGCTCGTTGAACGCAAGGAGCCAAGGATGGATCGGAAGGCATCTCCGTGGTCCCGGAGCTTCTGGAATAAAGCAATGAGAAGTTTTGGATGCCCCACCGCGAGTCTTCCTCGCACCTCCTGCTTCAGCTTTCTGGCTGCTTAGAGGAGGACAGCGTGCTTTTTCTGCTAGAAATCCGGAAAAAGATTGGATTTTTGGCTCCGATTGGGTTGGTTCTACGAATTGCATACATAAAGGTCTCTCCTTGCCCGAAGATGCTCAGCTTAGCTTGTTGAGTGTGTCGGGTGTTTTTGTGGTGGTGGGTGGCTGCTTTCCTGAGATTGGAACTCGCTAGATAAGCGGTGAAGAGGTGCCTTCTTCTGGGGCTTCTCTTCGAAGTCCTGCGTTCGGAAGAAAGGATGCGTTTTTTATCTGGTTTGATCCAAAACAAGAGTTTTTCCCCTTTCTGTGATCGAATGAGGGGTTCCCGGAATCTGTTGCCGTAAAAGACGCCGATTTCAGGTCCTGATTCGGGAAGGTCGAGGAAAATTTTCTGATATCTTTGTATGAGCCGAGTGATCTGGTGAGTTCTTTCCTTGTTCCGACATCTGGATTTCGATTCTTTTTGGAGAAGAATTCTCAATGTCAGTGATGTTGTCGGCCGAGAAATAGAAGAACGAGGAGGGAGGGTCACTTCTTTTTTTCTGGAGAGCGGAATTTATAGCTTGAGCAGGAGAAATGGAGAAACAGCAAGGCTCTCGAATGGGAGCCGCCTTGGAGAAGCTGCAGAGCTTTCGGCTGGGGGTGATGGAGAAGCAGAAGAGCTTTCGGATGGATAAGCAAAGGAGCTTTCGACTGGGAGGCGGACAGCAAAGCTTCAAGGAAAGGAAGAACAAAGAGAGCCCTGGCAAGCGAGGGGATACAGAGCTCCATCTCGCCGCCAGGGCTGGCAACGCGGTGCACATACGCAAGATAGTCTCAGAGTGCAGCAGCGAGAGCGAGTTGAAGGACTTGGTCTGCAAGCAGAACCAGGATGGGGAGACAGCCTTGTATGTTGCTGCAGAAATGGGTCATGTGGCGGCTGTTCCAGAGATACTGAAAGTTTCCGACGTTCAATCGGCAGCCATCAAGGCCCATAACAGCTACGATGCATTCCATATTGCCGCTAAGCAGGGCCACCTCGGTGAGCAGCTTTCGATCACTGCTGAACATGTTTTTTGTTACCGGTGTTGTTGTTCTTATGTAGCCTATTGATTAGAACAGGAATTTAGATGACTACTTTGTGCATTCTTTGATAGGAAAAGTGCGTTTAGATGGTGTTGATTCTTCGCTTCATCATGAATTGTACTTCCAGAGAAGAATTTTGTGCCACCTAAACTCGTGTTGTTTCAGTTAAACTAGATTTCTATGCCTTTCAGCTTCTTGAGATTAGTAGGTCATGGATTAATGATATGTCATGAATTAATGCATAGACTTGTTTGACCAAAAGCATTATTTTTTTTCAGTAAGTAATCACGAGTTTCAAGTTCGATAATTAGGAGGAAGTAGCAATGGAAATGTAGCTTAATATCAGAAGGCTCCTTTATCTTATTTCCAGTGGTCCGCTCGCAGCTGAACAATTAGGTGTGGTTTTGAAGTGATGAAACAGTCAGTATTAGGAGAGATCGAGGGAGACATGAAAAGAATTTATTAGAAATTATAAATAAGGATTCGATGAGTCTTGATTTAACTAAAGACACAGTTTTTCTATGGAGGTCAATGGTGGCAAAAAGATCTATATAGCCAATCCCAAACTTAGTAAGAAGTTAAATTCTTTACTGGGATGTGATCATTCATAAGACTCAGTTAGTCATGGCGTTCATAAGAAATATCGATGAGGAATTCCTTGAAAGAATGGAACAAAAACAGAGAAGGGTTTACTTGTTAATTCATGTCCTGTAAGCAGAACAAAAACTTTTTTTTTTCTCCATCTGATTGATTCATTCATTTGTGTTCGATCTTGTGTTAGATTGCTGGTTAGATCTTGTTCTTCTCTAATGAAATGTCTGGTTCAGTTAACAGAGAACTAATTTGCCTTTGCTTTTTATCTCGGGATATGCAGAAGTGCTGAAGGATCTCTTGCATTCTTTCCCTGCATTGGCTATGACTACAAACTCATTAAATTCTACAGCCTTGGATACTGCTGCAACTCAAGGTCACATCGAAATAGTCAATCTACTGCTAGAAACGGATGCAAGCCTTGCTAAAATTGCAAGGAATAATGGTAAAACTGTTCTACATTCGGCAGCAAGAATGGGCCATGTCGAAGTGGTGAAATCCCTATTAGATCAGGATCCCAGCATTGGTTTAAGGACCGATAAGAAGGGGCAAACAGCATTTCACATGGCTGTGAAGGGCCAAAATGTGGAGATGGTGCTGGAATTGCTGAAACCTGATGTATCAATCATCAATCTGGAAGATAGTAAGGGGAACAGACCATTGCATATTGCTACTAGGAAGGGCAATCCAAAGGCAAGTCAAAATTTCTTAAAAGACAACTTCTTTGCTCTGTCGACTAAACTATAATCTTCTGGTTCAGCAACTTCTATAATTCAAATGCTAGATCTCATTATTTGCCAAATATGAGCTGAATTGTTTCAAATATCCTTTTTGCTCTATCGGAAGTCGCTCTTATAAGTCATGCCTCAAGTCACCTCTCCGACATGAACTTTGGTGTGTGCTGCTTTGTAAAGTTTATCGGTGACTTCCTGTTTGCCATCATTGTATTTGTCATCTGTTGTTTGCAGAATCATCCTAAGAAGCCATATAAGTTGTAGTTTTATCTTCTATTATCCTTTAGCATAAAGTAGCTCCTGCCTGAAGCACATCATGGTTTGGCATAGTCTTTCTTGATCATAGGAATGCATGCATCATCTGTATCGTTCCTGTTGATTGATGTCTTTTCCAACTTTTGGCATTGCAGATTTTGCAGGCTTTGTTATCGGTGGGAGGAATCGATATCAATGCAGTGAATAAAGCAGGAGAAACTGCCCTCAGCATTGCGGAAAAATTTGCAAATGAAGAGATCGCTTCCATTCTAAGAGAATTTGGTGCAGTTGTCGCGAAAGAACCTGCAAATTCGATGACTGCTGCCAAGCAACTGAAGAAAACAGTCAGTGACATAAAACATGATGTTCAATCCCAACTCAAACAAACCCGACAAACAGAAATGAAGGTCCAGAAGATCAAGAAGCGACTTCAGAAGCTCCACATCGGAGGTCTCAACAATGCCATCAATTCCAACACCGTGGTGGCCGTGCTCATAGCCACCGTCGCCTTTGCAGCCATATTCCAATTGCCCGGGCAGTACGTTGACCTCCCTCAGGATGGATATAGCCCCGGACAAGCCTACATCGCAAGGAACGCAGCATTCATCATCTTTTTGGTCTTCGACTCTCTGGCTTTGTTCATCTCGCTGGCGGTGGTGGTAGTCCAGACTTCCTTGATCGTGGTCGAGCAGAAAGCCAAGAGGAGGATGGTTTTTGTGATGAACAAGCTGATGTGGCTGGCTTGCCTCTTCATCTCCGTGTCCTTCATCTCCCTAACATATGTTGTTGTGGGCCGGCACGAGTGGTGGCTTGCATGGGCAACGATGGCCATCGGGACCACCATCATGCTGACCACTTTAGGATCGATGTGCTACTGTGTGATTGTTCACCGGATTGAAGCCAATAACTTGAGGAACATCAGGAGGAACTCCGGGAGCAGGTCACGGTCATGGTCTTTGTCGGTGGTCTCCGACTCCGAGTTACTGAACAGTGAGTACAAGAAGATGTATGCTCTTTAGGAGCCATATGCTGTGCAAAACTTACAGTTGCTGCACTTGAAAGGGCTACATCTCAACAGTGAAGTAGCTCATCTCTAAGCTCAAGACACGAACCATGGTTGGTGAATTGATCTTATGCATGCTCGACTTGTGTATTTTTTGGCCATGTTGCTGTAGAGATGAAGATACACCATTGTTATACTTGATTCTTATGCATGAACTATGTCTCCCCTACGCTGCCATTGTTGTGAGATGGTGATGTTACAGATCATTAGCAGAGTGAGAAATTCTCTTCACTGCACACACGGCCCCGATTTCTCTCTGGTCGTTGTTGGATCGATTGGCTTCGTAAATCTGCTTCACTAGCACTAATCCTACATCAAGTCCACAGAGCATTAGCCAGCCGTGCATGCATTGTCGACATTATTGATGGGGCGCACGGAGACAGAGAGATGAGGTCGAAGACGGACTTATCCATGAATACGGAGGGGGTGGAGGAAGAGAGGAGGAGATGTGAGCAGAGGAACGCATTTAAGGACGGGGCCATCGCCGCTGAGGAACGCCATCATTGCCATTGGCATGTTGCGGTTTTTACTGCGTCTTGAGCCTGCAGAGAACCAGAAAGGGAGAGATGCAATGCTCTCTTCCTTTGTGCTTTGATGGTTTCAATGCTGAATACAAACACACACACACACACACTCTCTCTCTCTCTCTAGCATTTTGAGTTATGTTTGATGGTCCCTTTCATTAATGGCTCACCGAGAAGGCGATTGGCTCTGATGACTTGCATTCTGCAATCCTCTGCAACATGCCTTTTGCCTCCACAACCTCCCATGTTACAACAAATCCAAACTCCTGTGCCTGCGAGAGAGAGAGAGAGAGAGAGAGAGAGAGAGAGAGAGAGAGTTTTGACCATAAATACCAAATGTTTGCACCAATTTCTTGTACAGAATACTGCACTAAGATGGTCAGCTACAAAAGTAGGATCCACTGGTTGCAGTATACAATCAATATCAGAGGCTTTCTACATAAATGTTTTGCAGCTTTGCCAGGCTATATATCTTAACCTTCTGTGGTTCCAACAGCAAATGTCCAGACTCACAAGCCAATGGATTTAGTAGATAAAGGCTGCAGTTTTACATGATGAAATGCAACTAAACACACCTATATCAACATGTAAAGCGGTCCATTTAATTCCTGAAGGAAAAAACATGATAAAGACTAAGATTGATGCCACCAAAGGCTGACAAAAGAGTAGTCTGGCTTCTCTTCTCTCTTTCTTTGCGGAAAGGATGACCATAGAACAACAAGAACTCAAAGCTCAATAGCAAGGCTTGTGAGTTGCTGTAAAGAGTCTACAGGAATGACAGAAACCGGAAGGACTGCTGCATATCAAGCTCCAGGGATTCAAGGACATGATCCCATCCATCGATCCATCGATCGACTTCAGCAAAAGAACAGTGCCAAGACAGAAACAGAAAGCCAGGAACTGGGATTACATTGATCACAAGTCTCTTCTTTGTAGCTTGTTTTCTTCTTCTGCGGTCAGCTACTCTCCAAATCTTAACCTGCAGTCCCATGAAAGAGGAGAGCATTCAGCAACGAAGGCACCACGTACCTGGATGCAGTCACAAGATCTCTCTCTCTCGTATATATATATATATATATATATATATATATATATATATATATATATATATATATATATATGCACACACACAGTATGGAAAGATCACTGCTAGAATAGGTAAAGGCTAGCGAACGAGTTTCTAGTTTTGATGATTTTGTAGCAAATATTGGTGTAGTAATCGAAGCAAGAATGGTGTATACCGAGAAGGAGTCTTACAGAGGCGCAATGGCCGGCCTCTCATCGACGCCGGCCGTGCTTGGCTTTGTGGACTGCCCATTAAGCGGCATGAGACTCGAGGCGGACGCAGTCCAAGCCGCTGCACGCCCTGCGACGTATCCACCACTTGCGCCCAGCTTCGCTACCGAAGTATCTGCGTCGCAGTTCCTCACCACCGTATGTCGATGGTGGTTTGCGTCCCGAGTAGTAACCGGGAGGAAGTGTTCGAGTCCGAACCCTATCCCCGCCGCCCCGATCGGGAGGTTGACATCCGTGAATCTATGCCCGACGGCGGCGGCTGCGGCGGACTGGTACTTGGAGAGCTCGGACATGGCGAAGGCGAGGTCCAGCTGGAGCTGGCGGAGCTGGTGCTGGAGGACGGAGATGACGCCGGCGCAGCCGTAGACGGGGTCGCGGAGACGCATGTCGGCCTCGTAGGCGAGGGAGTTGACGGCGTCCTCGCGCTGGTAGGGGTTCACCTCGTTGAGCAGCTTCGTGACGTTGCTGGCGCCGAACACGCGGTGCACCTGCACGAACTTCTGCGGCTGGTCCGGCGGGAAGTAGGGCGCGAACACGCAGTCCGGCTGACACTTACGCCGCAGGAACTTGCAGGCCGCGCATGGCGAGCTTGCAGTCGACGGTGAAGACGACGCCGCTACTGAAACCATCTCCGATCGATCTCTTCTTCCAAGCTCTAACAAAAGGAAATGAAACGATCGGATCTTTTCAGTACTTTTAGATGCAGCAGAAGACACACATAGAAGCGCAATCAGGGAAGGACAAGACTGCTAGAACGAGCTGCACGACAACACCAAAAGAACTTTTGTGTTCTTTGGTTTCTTCTTCTTCTTCTTTTTCTTCTTCTCTTGTCGACAGATCTTGGATGACTCATGTAATAGTCTGGAAGGAGGAGATCATGCACGCGATGTAACGAAGCATACCTTCCTTTCTCAGATTTGTCTCACGCTGCGGATGCAGAAGGCAGGAGAAGCATGTGGGAACAAAGCAGCAGCAAGATATATACTCACAAATCGACGGTGAGGAGAGAGAGAGAGAGAGAGAGAGAGAGAGGTTTAATTACGTGAGATATGAGACAGAGAAGGATTGGAATAAGAGGCACGAGAATGTCTTGATTCAGACCTTTCTACTATCATCAAGAGATGTACTTATGTCATTATATATTAATACGATAATAAAGAACAATACAATCTCGAAGGAAGGTTGTGCATTTAATGCCATGGTGGTCACTGCTACTCTTACGTCCCCCCCCACACTGCTACAACCTAATGATGACTCACATTTAATAACCCAAATCTTTCAACCCAATATTTATCCCAATGGGAAATTACACGTATTTTACTATATATGGATGGCCTAATTTTTTCGTTTCGATATTTACCGGCTCACTCCCGTGGCCCCCACCGGTGGGTTTCACCGACATCAAATGGGTATGGTATTCTAGTCGTTCATCGCGTCAACGAGGAGATCCAACGAGGGTGGGAATGAGGTGGCGGCGGAGGGCTCGGATTCGTCGTCGAATGGGGATCTTGGGAAGGCACGACGAGCAACTTTGCCTTCTTTCACCACTACAGGAAAGTGGACCGACGACGACGTCGAGGAGTTCGACGCCTTCGATCCGTTCTGAGGCCCCCAGGTTTTACTCGGTCTCTGGTCGTCCGATTCTTATTCCCTTTTTTGGTACGGGATTGTTGGTCTTGTTCTTGTCCTAATCAGTCTCTTGGAATGCTTCCGTAATATGGGTTCGGAAACAAGTAAAGATCCGATCTTTTCTTCTTCGACGATTGCGATTGATGATTTCTCCTCTATTTTATCTGATTGTATCGTGTCGCGGTGGATTTGTTCGGATGCTGATAATCAGTGCCCCCTTTGTGCCACATCTCTACTATGCTTAATTACTGCATAGTTTTTCGTTTCTTTCGACGCTGGATTGTTCGGTTGGTAATCTATAGATTGGTTTTGTCAATGTGGCATATGCAGAAGGAATGTGTTAAGGATGTCGTAGTGCAGTAAATGGTGCGTTTTGTCTGCATGTTAGAGGAAATCACTCTCTTCCCGAGTCGTAGGTGTGTAAAACAGGACAAAATTGAAGGGAGAGTGTGGATGTAGAAAAGGGAAGATATTTAGGAGGCTTAAGGGTTCTAGAAAAAGAAAGAAGAGTAAACATAGGTGAAGAGAGGAACGGGGAAATGATGCAATGAAAAGAGGATGCTTTTGTCGGCTTATTTTGTTTTAGATAAAGTACTTGAAAAGGCAAATAATATTCTTTGGCATATGTTACTTCGAGGATTGTTACTTGGTAATATATTTGTTTACTTTTTGTCTGACATCATTTTCACTGAAAACAAAAAAAAAACAAATTTATATATCATTTCATTAGTCAATAATAAAGGTGCTCAAATAGTATAGATTAATATATCTGGGATTTGAAATCAGATTAGTTTCCATATACCAAGTATAAACATCATGAAATTTCGTTTGTTTTCTCTACTTTTTGTTTGAACTTTCTTTCAAGTATTTACTTGTCAATATTATATCTTTAAATGTGTGTTCTTTTTCAGTTGTTCATTATTTTTTTATTATAGCTACAAAGAACAAACAAGACCTTAATTAGCCATTTGTATTTTTTATCAGCATTAAGATTTAGGCAAGTGGAACTGAGATAACCAAGTTAAGTGGGTTGGTTACTAGTTTTCATTTTTTCCGCATTTGAACTGACTTGCATTTGGTCTGACTCAAGGTTGACTAGATTTATAAATCTGGCCCAATTTGCCTGAATCAGTACCAGTATTGGGTCAAAGTCGGAAGAGTAGAGAACTGTTTCTGTGTTTTATCATTTTCTCACCATTATGTTCTACATCTTCTACGAAATGCTAAAAAGTTCAATGTAATATGCTACCCGGGTTTTGGATAATTTATAATTTCTAGATGCATCATGGTTTGTTTGTTGTTGCTGTTGTTATGATTGATAGGTGACATGACTTTACAGATATGTTTAATATGTCAAAAGAGTGAGTGAACTCCATTATGACTTTATCAGATGCATGGTGCAAACAGACTCTAATATCAGGATTTCGAAATATGGGTGTCTTAGAAGGCTTGGATCAACTATAATGTGTTGGTTACATTTGTGTCCTTGATGCATGCGAGATATTTTATGAATACATGAAAGTTCTTGGCAAATGGATGCAATGTGACCTGCAGTTATATCGAAAAGTTGATCTCAAGGACACCTCATATGTTTGTCATGCATGATCATCTTTTATGCATCCATAAGAGAACTTTTTAAGGTTTCCCTAAATTTGGATATAGAACATGGGGTAATATATAGAGCCATGTATAAGCATCTACCTGGAACCAGATGCACAAAACTTTGACTTTCTGTTTCTTTCCTGCATTTTCTATGCTTTGTTAGTTTATCTTATGCTTGTACTGACTAATAGGTGTGCTGGGTCTGAAGAAATTTACTTCCTAATTGTTGCTGAAGTCATCCATTTTTTCCTACCTGTCTATGTTTTCCCTTATTTTGTGACGTTTATGCTCTTCTACGGGAAATCAAAGGAAATTAATGGAACTGATATTCCGTCAGGCTGCTTTGTATGGTGCATGTTGAACCTACTTAACAGAGTGAAACTTGCCTGGAAAGTAGTTATTTGGAGAAGTTCATTTCCTTTGTTACATATCTTTTATAATAAAATTGTAGCTATAATTCCTATGTCCAGTTTCAGGGAACAAACTTTGTTGGTGCATCTTTTAGTTAATCCCAGTATTTGAGCACTTCGAGTGATTCATAACTTTGATTAATATATGGACAATTGATTAGCCTATCACTCATTTGCAGGCTACTGGTTTAGATCCATGGACCTGCTCAAAGCTTTGGCAAATCATCAAAACCATGGTGAAAAACTGAGATTAACCTAAAGTGTTTACTTGGGTCACCCAGAAATGTTGTACACACTGTCAACATATACCGTCTTTGATGCACGAATGGAGGAGTACATGATGCACATGTAACACAGTTATCTCACAATAGATTGATTTCAGAATTCTCTTCTGCTGCATGATGTTCATGTCTATGAGACATGGATGCCATATTTTTGACAGCACATCATATGATTTTTTGTGTGTTCATGTAGGAGAACTGTTGGATTCCACATGCAAGTTCCTTTTGTAGGTAGCATGAAAGACACTCTTTTAATGCTCCATTCTAATTCTGCTGATAGAATTTTTTGACTATATCATGTGCTGGGACAAGTGGATGAGTTCTAAGAGATGGAGAAAAGAAGCTGAAAAAGGGGCATATCGATTGTTCCAGGACTGAGAACCCACTGCCCTGCCACTGTGGGAGATTCCATCCATGGCTATGGACCATTCAACAAAAAATAGTATCACTGTGCATCAATAGAGTTCCAACTTCTTTTTGCAAATTGAGGGTGGAGGGAGCAAGTTGTCAACATCTATAGGGTGCTCCAAAAGCCTTCCAACCAAAACCAGGAAATTGCTTGAACCCCAAGGCAAAACACTTAAGAGGTCACAAGATCTAAAGAAATGGAGGAAACCGGTTCAAAGTGCATATTATAGAAGAAGTTTTTAGGGAAATATCGCAGCTGAAATTTAGAAGGAAATCTTATGATAGGGTCTCCTGCATTTGTGCTGTTATGATTGCTCAGGAGTAAAGGGAAACATTGATCTCCATGAACTTCTTCACTCTTTAGGTTTCTCCATTTAGGTTTGGAGTTTATAAGAATATTTCATATCAATCACCTAATATGGTGCCTCTCTCCTTGTGAACTTCTGATAATGCACAGAGTCTTTCTCTGACCTTCATATGGAAGATCATATGAATCTGGAGTCTGATAAGTACTTTTTTTTCTATTGAACTATGATATCACTCAGCTCAATAAAAAGGCAAGTGGCCTTCTGCATTATAAAGGCACTGCCTTGGAGGTGTTCACCAAATCCTTATTCGACAATCAAGGAACAGTGGATTTATGCAAACTTTAGGTTAATTAATTTTAGTATTAAGCTATCTCTTTATTAATACAAAAAAAGATAAGAAGGATTTTAAGAAACTATGATTATACAGTTTATCCTAAGAGGAAATCTAACATCTACTTTATCTCCGTATCTGATACAGAAGGAGAATTTGGTTGGTTTATGAGGTTGGATGAATCTTTTATATTAACTAGGGATTAAGTATTTTGGGACAGTGTTCTTTAAGCGTAACATAAATTATTGCTCCTTAAAAAATTTCCTAATTTTAGTAAATAATTAAAGTGGCTCCATGGTACATGGTTAATTTTAGTTCAACATTGTATCATTTTACAAAGATGCACCTCAAATAACTCTATGCTGTATGGTTTTAGCTTGGATGATGTGGGGAACGACTATACCTCTCTGCTCACTATGCATGTCCAAGACTTTGTGACTAAAGAACCTTGAACTCCATGAAACTTAAAATTCATGGTTTTTCTTTCCTCGCTGTGAATCTCGAAATCTGTGATCCAGTTCTTCAAACACCTGAGACCCGGTTGATTCTGTTGGATAAGGTCAGCGGGTGAGATCACCATCACCATTCTTCAGGTCAGTAATCCATTAAATTTTGCAGATTTATATGCGGAGAGCGTATAACAATTCTTCTGGTTTTGTCATGTGTTCTTAGATCCCTCATCAATGCACAGTCAGACTGCACTTGTCAAGCTGCTTGTATTGGAGGGCAGTACTCTGAAAATTTTCCATGGTAACCTCACATGGAATCTAACACACTGTCTTCATTCTCCAGCTTGGGAGGCTCTGTCCATGTCCCAGTGGCACTACTACCCTTTCAATTAATATCCTTTTTATGATCACAACTGCCTTTTTGCCATTCTTTGGGTTTTGTGGTCTCCATGGCCCCATGCCTGATGCATTTGCTGCACTGGTAAACCTGGAAACTTGAGGTCGACTTGCAACAACAAGCTTTTCACTGCCTGCAGGTGGTGGATGGCTTCAGCTGTTACCAATATATATTCCATTGATTGTGCTACACATGAACCCCTGCTATGCTGGATGGAGTTGGGAGTTCTGAGTTGGATGTTAAACCTGTTGGTGTTGCACTTCTTCTATCTGATCTTTCTTTCTCAGGGATGGCACCAGACCATATCTTTTCAGGTACCTGCTCCTACCCGACCTGCTTAAGCATGATCAGAATATTCGTTAAATAGGTTTGCGATGAGTTGAGATGGAAAAATAGGTATCCAAGTTGGAGCTGAGATATAAACTTCACCAACCTGTTTCCAAATTCAAATCCAACTCGGATACCTATTTTTCAATTCACACTCGTCAAAAACCTGAATGGTAGGTACTCTAATCCAGTTTAATCAGGTTGGATATGTGCAGGTGCCGTAGAAACCTAAGCCAGTGTCATCGCTAGATGATTCTAATTAAAGGTGCGATAAGAGAGGATTGTGCCATTTTGAAGTAGACACATGATGGATACTGAAGCAATGTACCTGATCCATCCATGTCATGATGTAAATGAGAGGTAGATGGTATCACCTAACATGCTACTATTGAAGCATTTCACTTGTACTTATGTAACCAAAGATGGTCGGCAGACTAAGAAAACGGAAGAACCGGAAAACCCTGCTAACTTATTATTGTATCAAATGTTGTATTGAGAATTTCTCATTCACAAGATCCTTCCTGTTCCTGTACCTTGATTTTTTTTATGGATTGCTGTTAAGAAAGTATAATTCCTTTCCTGTATTTTTGACTTGATCTTGTGCCTTGTGCCTGCAAGAGGTTCCTATGTTTTTGACTTGTGACATCTTCATATTTACCTCATGTTCAGTAGCTTGATTGAATACATGACAAAACAGAACATATGTGAAATTTGCCATGTACCAGAATGAAGGTTTGTTTCAAATAAATCATGCCCAATGTACCACATTTTGGTCAAGATGCTTAAATTTTTTTCAAATGCAGAAGCTTGATGTAGCTGATTTCTTCAACAGTGGCAATGTTAGCATGAAATATGAATTAAATGAGGCAAAATTATGCAACATAAACCAAGTGCAGACTTATTTGAATTGAAGGGAGAGAGAGAAAAAAAAAACAATACAAAATTATTTTTAAAGGACAGAGTTGTTGGAGAAAAAAAAAAAACAAAGAAGAAGAAAAATCTATAATAATATCACTTGCCTCTCAAATGTCAATTGGAAAATGGGAAGGTATATTTCTAATGTGGTAACCAAGTAAAGAATATTTCACACAGTTGGATCTTTACCATAACCAAACAACATTTCACATGGTTCGATCCTTTTGATCTCTTGTACAAAAGAGACTTGCATCACCCAAAGGTTAACTTCCACTTATAGTCTGTGGGCTTCTCCCCCACACAAACCTAAATAGAAAGAGATGGTATCATGGAACATGAAAGGAGTAATTTGGTTGATCTACACATGACTTGGGGGTAAAAAATTGCCTATAAATATATATGTTCTCAAATACTTGTATTATACTTGTTTATACTTGGAAAAAATATTTGATTGTATTATTTTTATGAGTCATTTTTCATAGATCTTATTTAAACCCATGGTGCTTACTTAATATGAGGATGATAAAATTATATCTTTTTATTTGACAGAAAAGATAAATATCATGTGAAACCTTAATCAAGGTTTATACTGATAATTTGGTATGGATTCTTGATTTTGTAACATAAGATTTTAATTCATGTAAGCATAAGAGTTTAGAAATGTAGATTACATCAATCTCCATTAAATGCTAATGGTGGGGGAATCATATATATATTAATCAACAACTAACTTAGTTAGTAAAGAATTTAAAGTAATAAGTCAAGACCAATTATGTTTTATGTATTATGACTTTGATCAACATCAAGATATATATATAATATGTATAATGACATCTAGACTGCAGAGTCAATGAATGATATCATAATCCCTAAATCCATGTTTACAAGTTTTGGGTTGGTGTAAAAAAGCTTCATTGCATGAGAGATCAAATCTTTTGGTCCCCCAAATTGTTCATAGATAGATCATCATCCAAAAATAGGAAATGCTACTATGTTTGGGATGGTTGGAACATGTGGATTTATTCCCATACCCCCAACATATCAGTTCACCTACTCATCATCCAATGCAATGGGTGTGTGGTCCATCAAAATGGGTAAATGGGTGGTGTGGTCCTGTTCTTGATAGGGATGGAAGAACCACTGCACATAATTGTTGTCATGTAGTTGGGCAATGACTTGATGCTTGTTCATGGTTGATGTTATTGGATTCTTCTTCACATACTTCTTCTTTGTATCATCCATCCTTCTCCCCTCCCCACCCCCCTTTTATATGAATATTTACATGAACTTTGGAAGTATATGCATAATATTTCTAATGTTATTATGACAGTCAATGAATTTTAGAGATGACATTTCCTGCTTCACAAGATTATATATGAAATTATGTATGATCATAGAGATTGTATAAAAATATTTGGATAGTATTTGGTAATTGAAGAATATTCAGATTGCATGGTTAGAATATGATGCAAGAATACTCCAATATACCTCAATGTTTCAACACAGCTCATACTGTACTTAGGACTCAATTATAAACTCACTGTACACTATTATATTGTATTTTACAATATGTGTCATCCAGTAATGTAAACAAAAAATAATAATAATGTAAAGATATTGTTATAGTTTTCTTTTAAAAAAATCAGATGCATGTCCAAAATAGTTTTAGTCACACAAATATGCTGTAATTTGTGGATCTTAAAGTAAAAGTAAAATGTCATGAGCTCTTTGTTCTAATACAAATATCCTTTTATATATTTAACAAGCATTATAAGTAATTATTTTCCCAATTGATTGGTGGTTTTTGTGAACCCATTCTTGTAAAAAAAACATTAAGAGGATAGATAATTAATTTCATTAATTTATATATATATTAAGATTACTGATAATAGCATATTAAAACATGCTACTATATAATGGTCTTGGAATTAGATTTGAGCACATGAACTAGGTCACGTGCAAAAGGTGTGAGGAGGCGGGGTCCATCTGACAAGCATCCACTCCGTCGCCCTCGTCCGGGCGTAACGTGTTCCCGCCATGGGTCTGCTGTTTTCGACAGTCACAGCACGGCGGAGACCCACCACGCAGTTGGTGGTAAAAGCGATCCGAGGGGATAAGTTAACGGAGAGCCCGCTTCTTACCGAAGTCACGTGCGAAAGGTCACAGGAGGCGGGGATGATGTCACAAGCATCCGCTCCATCGCCCTCTTCCGCGGCTAACGTGCTCCATTTTTGGCTTCTACGCCCAGGGCGGGGGCGGAGACCCCCGCGCGGTCGGTGATAAAGGAGATCCGCAGGGATAAGGTAACAGAGAGCCCGCTTCTTTAAGAGGAAAGCCACAAGATCCGATGCCAACCGCATGCAGTGCCCATTTCCTTCTCCCATTGTTCTCACCAGCTCAAGCTCTCCCCTTCCTTCCCCCTTCGTTGCCTCGGAACTCGCGAGTCTTTTCCCGTCGTTGCCGGTGATCTCAGCCTGTGGTAATGCTACAATCCGATTTCTTGCCTTCTTTTTCCGATTATTTCTTGCAGGTCTGTCTTCTTGGACTTCCTTCCTCCTTTGTCTGAAGTAGATCCGCGAGATATCTGAAGTCGCCTGCGCTCTTCGGTTCTTGGATTTGCAAAACAGCTTCTTGTGCTACGAATCTCTCGTTGTTTTGAGGCAAAGAAGGGAACTTTCTGATGGTTTCTTCCCATTTCTTCTGCCCTACATCTGTTTCTTTCTGGCTTTTCCGTGGTGGAGTTGCGCATGCTTGGTTATTCGACGGAAGAAGCTGGACTCTCAGTAAGAGAAAGCGAAGCTCAGACCGCAGTTGTTGTTACAACACGGATTAGGTAGCCGTGTGTTCTTGAACCTCAGAACATCTATGCACTCTTCTCGGAAACAAATCTCTGCAGGGTTTCCCTTGTTCTTCTCGGTGTGCTGTCTTCTAACCCTAACATTGTGGGGTTTAATCTGAGCTTAAGAGAAAGATCGAGTAACCCTCGCTGATGCATCCCTGTTGGTTCTTGTTGATGCAAGGAGAGGAAGGGAAACATGGGGAGAGGAAAGATCGAGATCAAGCGGATCGAGAACAACACGAGCCGCCAGGTCACCTTCTGCAAGCGCCGGAACGGGTTGCTCAAGAAAGCCTATGAATTGTCCGTCCTCTGCGACGCCGAGATCGCGCTCATCGTCTTCTCCAGTCGTGGCCGCCTCTACGAGTACTCCAACAACAGGTCTCTTTCCGGTTAACCCACCCACCCCTCTTTCTCCACCATTACGCAAGTACGCAGCTTTCTCGTCTTCCTTCTACCTCGTTCATGGATGGCAGTACATGCACACAACTTCATTCACAACATCATTTGACAGGGATCATTCAAGGGGACAAACTAAGCATACACCCTCTTTTTCTCCCTTCCTTTTTCACGATGATATAGAATTTCTAGTATGAACTCTCAACTCTTTCATTATTCTCCTGATAGAAAAGTCATCCTTGTTGACCTACATGCCCGTTCCATTTTCAACCTGCCAGTTGACGTTGTCCTACCTCCATCCTCATTCTGCATGCAGCAGCATATCCGTCTTCAACAAAATCCAGTGGTGACCTGCTGATGAGCCATGGTATGATCTTTTGCCCAACAAAAAAGGGCATTTCTTAGGGTGTGGCGGATTTAGGGTTTTCTTCTTCCCTTTCCTGCCTCTTTGCCTCCTCTTTCTTGTGTTAGTTTCTGCCAGGGGGAACTTATCTTTACATCACCTGTTCATATATATATACATAGAGAGAGAGAGAGAGAGAGAGAGAGAGAGAGAGAGACCAAGAACTCCCTTTAAACATCATCTGACAGTAGGATGGGAACTACGGCCTTTCCCTGCCTGATTCCTATTTGATGTTAAATTGCTGCCAACCTCAAGATCTCCTTCCTGTTTGAAGTTAGCTTGCCACCAGTGGGACATGTGTGCATGATGATGATGATGATGATGATTACTATTATTACTTTTAAGATGTTTGCTTCATTATGAACACTAGTTCAATCCATTCGCCTCAGTTCCAAGATCTCCTTTTTATTTTATTTTCGATCACCTGACATCAGGTTTGCCTGAAACTTCCTCCGAGGCTTTCTCTCATCCTTGTCTCCAACATGATGAGCAAAAAAGCTTTCTTCTCACTGAGCTGGAAATTTCATCATCTAATTTATTTTTTAGCATGAATCTGGGCAGGTCCAGAGGGACACCATAATTTTCTGTACTTCCACAACAAGAAGCCACCTCTAGCTTCAGTGCCCAGCATGTCTTGTCTTCTTCCCATGTATGCTTTGTCAGCAACTCAAAGATTCTGCCCTTTGATGCGACTTAACTGCCGGCTATCTATCTCCCTCCCTGCAAACCAGCATTTATACATGACACTGTGTTGTTTAGGAAGCCATCCATCATGTGGAATACCTTTGGTTGGGATCAAACTTTATGGAATCATTTTAAGATTTGGAAGTTGGTTGATTGACAAAGTGAAGAAAATAATACCAACTTATGTTGCAAATAAATTTGGTCTTATATCAAGAAGAGCATGTAAAATATTGTGAAAAATGGTCTTTAAACTATGTCGATTTTTTGGTAGGGAAACTATAGACTCTACAAAGAATTTGTTAATGTTACTAATAATTAAAAAATATATAATTTTTTTTATCTTGTAATAAAAATCCTATCTATGGATTCGCTTGATCTAATAAAGTTATGTATACCTAAAATTTGATGCTTAAGCAACGACTCGACGCGAATTTAGGGTCTACTAATTTGTATGAACCACATGATTTTATATAAACGCGTATCTATTCATTTTTATGAAGACAACTCATGTTGCAAACTAATTACAGTAATAAGTTACGTCTAATCTAGGTATGTTAGATGCAATGCATATGCTTTGCAAACTGAAAGTGTTTCGTAATTTCAATCGACCAAGCACGGGAGATTGCTTGTTTAGTAGTTTATGAAGCATTCGGATGCGATGTTAGATGTGTTACTAATAATGCTAGCACATCTATTTAATCATTTCCAAGCAAAGCATATCAATTTTCACAGTTCTTATAGAATAATTTATTTTTGTTATCGTTCATGCTATATAAAAAAATCATTAATGCTATCTTCACATCACACTATCTAAACATTCATTTATTTCATGACCTCAATATCATGTTCACTCTTGTTTGCTTATTTGATCTCTAGTAATGCCTCATGATTCTTTTCGGATGATCGTCTCCGAGCCAATTCGTTCTAGCAGATCTAATCCAATCCAATCCCATATATTTATATTTTTAAAGGATAATTTTAATTATGATCCTGACTTGCTCGATCTGCACTATGTTCTAAAAGGTAAATGGAATTGAAGAACACAAAATATAAAGTTTTTACCTTATGGAGGACATTTGATTTGTTATTACACATGACTACAATGTTTCATTTTACACAGTTTGTGATTTCTCAATATCATAGCCCATCATACATTTGCATTAGCAAGTAGCATTCTGATTAAACTTGGATGTGGGGATGTGCATGCACATATTTGTATGGATTTATGGAATGGCAATATGTAAAAGGAACTCATTTTTTGCCATAGAATTGATTTGATGGATTAGCACCATTTGTAATTCCATTGAATAGAACACATATTTGTGGTATTTGTTTCTTTTTGTGGATTTTTAGAATGAAGAATCATGCTCGAAAACACAAATCTTTGGGTTATATGAATATAATAGTAGATGGCTCGCGGAAATTACTTCTTACTTGAAATATCCGAGTTTATTACTTGGAGCCTATTATTGCTTTTACACTCTTATTAGGTACATAAAGACTTTATTATATATTTATTTAGCATCATGCCATTTTGGAGGCATTCTATCATCCTTGTTTTAAAGGTGTTATATCTTTAGTCTCAATATTTAAGAAAAATAAATAAATAAATAGAAGATTTTATTAAAGATGAACCAAAGGAGTACAAGCAGCTGATTATATTAGAAAGATCAAAAGGAAAGCAAAATTCCACATGCAAGTGTTAGAAACTCTCTCTCAAAAATTCCACCATTCACTTTTATCCATTTTAGAGCTTCAGTCATGACAGATTATAATATCTTGAAATTGCCTCACATTGAAATGTTAGAAAAAGATTATGATTGCATGTCTTGTGATTAAAGGAGTCAGTTTGCACATCAAAAAACATGGTTTGACAACAATGCAAGTTGTTGGTTTTTAGCTCTTTCCAAACTCTCTCTCATGTTGAACACCTACTATTTCATGGTTTCATACTATCATGCTGAAGCTTTATTATCAGATTCTAACTCTCTCCATCTTTGAACTGCTGCTGCTGCTGCTGCTTAGCATTAAATCGACCATCGAGAGGTACAAGAAAGCATATGCCAACACTTCCAATTCAAGCTGCACTATAGACACCAATTCACAGGTATGTAGTTCCAACTTCACCTCAGTTATCAATCAGTTCTTTTAGGACAATATCCCATGAACATATGTATGCTTTTAGCAATATGTACTACTTGTCTGAATTGACCTATTTACATTTGATCAGACATGTTATCCTATTTAGAATCGAACCAAATATGTGAGAATATGTGAGAATAAAATATATATATATATATATATATTTGAGTTTCATTCTCTTTTCTCCTTTATAATAAAGAGACTCAAATATCTTTGGTAATAAATGAAGAGTTGAGGATATTTCAATTGTATTTAAAGTCAAATAGACTATAACTTGTTAGTGTTTATATATCATGTTAACTGTAGTAGCTCTCATAAAACACAGCAAACAAGATAGCTGTAGATCATCCACATTTTTTTCTCTCTCTTTTTTTCCTAAGAAAGAAGAAGAAGCTCATGCATTTCAATAGCTTCAGAAAGGTACAGAAATCCCCAGCAGAGAAGTAAAGAGAAAAGCAAAACAAAAAGATAAAGTGAAAGGAAAAAAGAAGAAGAATACCTCATCTTTGTTAACTGCATCAGTGGAGTCACCACAAGTGAAATCATCATTGCTTTCCCTTTAATTTGACTGTGATTGCAGCAATACTACCAGCAAGAAGCAGCAAAGCTGCGCCACCAGATACAGATTCTACAAAATGCAAACAAGTGAGTCGTCTGACTCAAACCCTCATATCTGCCTTACAATCTCAAGCTTGCGGCTAAATGGACTATAAAATGTTTACCCTCAGGCACTTGATGGGTGAATCCCTGAGCTCTCTGAGCGTGAAAGAGCTCAAGCAGCTGGAGAACAGACTCGAAAGAGGCATCACAAGGATCAGATCAAAGAAGGTAAACCATCCGTCTGCCAAACATTCAGTGCAGCTTCTCTATTGTCCTAACGAGTTCAAGTTTTCTTCCCAGCATGAGCTGCTGTTTGCAGAGATCGAGTACATGCAGAAAAGGGTAAAAGGCTCTTGCGATCTTATCGGTTATTCCAATCGTTCGATCTCTTGTTAATTGCTTCTCCCACTGGAATGCAGGAAGTTGAGCTTCAAAATGACAACATCTACCTCAGAGCCAAGGTAACATCGGCAGAAGAACCCTAGAAACTCCCCCTCACTTCTTCCTAAGTTTCAGAGTACCATTCAGTCTTCTATCTTTTACTTTGGGAATTCTCAGGTAGCGGAGAATGAGCGGGCGCAGCAAGAAGTTATCGTGTCGACCGGAGCCGAATTCGATGCTCTTCCAACTTATGATTCGAGGAACTATTACCATGTCAACAACATGTTGGAGGCAGCATCCCACTACTCTCACCATCAAGATCAGACAGCCCTCCATCTTGGTTACGAAATGAAGGACAGTTCTGCTGCAAAGAACATGATATGAGCATGTCTGGTTCGTGACGACTGTAGCTAGTAACCCTGCGCGTGCTTAATCCTAAGAGGACTGTGTGAGAGCTGTTACTTGACTCTGTAATGTACGTAGACGCTTCTCTATTTGTACTGTGCCAATAAAAGGTATCGAACCAGTGGCTACTACCCCATCGTTTCACTCTTTAATCGTTGTTCTGGTGATTTAGTATGCTAAGATGCATGAGCTGAATACTGTTTCCCTTTTTCCTGGTCGAAAAGGTCGATGCCAAATCTCCTCATCATTCAGAAGCTACATCATGCTGTGGTTATACAGCATGCAACGAAGTCTGCTGGTATATATTCTCCTCTCGTGTGATGTAATAAAGCATGTCATGCTTAGTGTGAAGACTACAGTGCAACTCTGAGTTCAGAACTCATATGTGGGCATGCCTTCCAAGTTGCTGTTTGGTCATCATTACGCATCGCCATGGCCCCTGTGGTGCTCACAAGAGTGACTCCAATACCTTAGAGGACGACGAGAAAGAAGGTGAGAGAAAAAGAGCATTGGGAACATGGGAACCAGCTGCAGCAGCTGCCCCACTTGTGTTGACTTTTGGACCGACTCAACCCTCTGCACCCTTTCTTTATTAAAGTTCTTCATCCCAAAAGCTTCCCGTAGATCAGATGTGCTCCATTCTAGAATGCGTCATGTAGTTCTGGTGGTCTTGCTGGTGCCCACTACCGCTGCTACTGGTACTCTACTTGGATCATGTCGAGATCAAACAAGTGGAGTGCGCACAAAGTTGGCTGCCCGATGAAGTGTGGCACCACTGTTGACCTCTGGTGGAGTATGGTTTCTTCATCCCCAATATCGGCATTGATCTCTTGGGGGAGAAGTTGCAGATATATAGACGCACCCAGATCATTCGTTCACAGAAGTTGCAGTAGCTCCTTGCTGTTCTCCTCCTCCTCTCGTGGCTAGAAATCCGGATCAGAGAAGATGGTGGCTTCTTATGTGGCGAAGTTGCTCTTGCTGATTGCGTTGCTCGGGTGTGGAGCTAAGCTTGGTGCAGATGCCTTGAGCATGGATTACTACATGATGAGCTGCCCCTTCATGGATCAGATGGTGAGGAGCACAGTGTATCAAGCCCTGCGCAGAGATCCCACACTTGCTGCGGCGCTTCTGAGGTTGCACTTCCATGATTGCTTCGTCCAGGTTTCTTACAGACTGCTCTTCGATCGATAACCTAACGTAACACACTTTATTAGCCTGACTTGCTTTTCTGGCTGCACGCATGAAGGGATGCGATGCGTCGGTTCTCATCGATTCCACAGAGGACAACACCGCGGAGAAGGACTCTCCTGCAAACCTGAGCTTACGTGGTTACGAGGTCATCGATCGAGCCAAGCAGCTGATCGAGGATCAGTGTCCGGGAGTTGTTTCATGCGCCGACATCGTCGCGATGGCCGCTCGAGATGCCGTCTTTTGGGTAATATAACCATCATGTCTTCTCCTGCATCCAAGATCTCTGCCATTGACACCTCGTTTGGTTCTTAGGCCGGAGGTCCATTTTATGAGATACCAAAGGGCAGAAAGGACGGCTGGAGGTCCAAAATAGAAGACACCGTCAACCTTCCTGCACCCACCCTCAACGTCACAGTCCTCGTCAAGATGTTTGGTCAGCATGGATTTGATGCACAGGAGCTGGTGGCTTTGTCAGGTATGCAGTAATAATAATAATAATAATAATAATTCTCAGTCAGTATCTGAGAATTTATGATGTGGGGGTGTTGGAGGGGCACACACGCTGGGGGCTGCAAGCTGCGCATCGTTCAAGAACAGGCTGAGCAATTTCGACTCCGCCAACGGCGTGGACCCGACGCTGGACACCGACATGGCCAGGACGCTGTGGAGGGCATGCGCCGCCGGGGACGGATCCCGAGTGCCGTTCGACCGCAGCAGCTACACCTTCGACAGCGGCTACTTCAACGCATTGCGGCGGGGGCTGGGCCTGCTCTCCTCCGACCAGGCCCTCTTCGCCGACCCCCGCACGCGGCCCGTCGTCAACGCCTACGCCATGAACGACGCCATGTTCTTCCTCGACTTCCAGCAGGCCATCCTCAAGATGGGGTTGCTCGACGTCAAGGAGGGCGGTCGGGGAGAGGTCCGCCGGGACTGCCGCAGGGTCAACTGATCAATGCAGGAAATTAGCCTCCTGCATCGAGCTACTTATGTGTACGTTTATGCATCATACACGCTATCTATAACTTGTTGCAGCGATCACTCTTGCATTTCCGAAAGCTCTTGAGCTGTAACTATGTGGATGTTGAGTTCATGAAGTCGATCTAATTCTCACTGTTCTTTCAGATACTTTAAACCGATACCCGTTCCATTACCCGCCTTTTTGTGGCTAATGTCTCTTCTTTATTGTCCGGTCCTACCACACTGGTTGGCAATTCGAAGGGTACGAAAGTGTTTTGAGTATAACTTGGACGGTGTCGAAATAATTTTGTACTCGTCCACGCCGAGAGCTGGTCAAGCAGTCAACAGTCACGACAAATGATGCCAACGGACGGCTGGGATTCGTTTGGGAGATGAGACCGTCCGAATGCACTCACCCAACAGTGTTCTTCCTCCTCGACTCATCCTCTCTCGCTCGCTCGCTCGCTCGCTCAAGCTCGGGCTTCCGCGTCTCCCCCCGATTCTTTGAGCCAATCCGGAGCCGCAGGAACCCTAGCAAGATGGCGCTTCGATTCGACATCCCGCTCTGCCGCCGCTTCGCCAGCCTCCCTTCATCCCCGAAACCCAATCCACCGCCTCCGTTTCCGTCGATTTCGATGCCCCCTCGGTCTGCCCGCCGTCGTGTTGCAGGCGAGCCCTCTTTTGTCCAAGCTTGTTCTCTGAGTGAAGGTTTGGTGAAAAGATCCTTTCTTTCGTTTCTTTCTCACGTTTTCTTCAGGCGTAGAGGCCGGGTTCAACAAGGACCGGAATCGAAGCCGGATTAATTGCATTGCAGAGGGCGATGGAAGAAGCCAAGTCTGTTTACCAACTTGAAAAGGAGTAATTCTTGGTATCTGGTTCTTTTTCCCAGTTTAGTGTTAGAGTTTTGATTCAAGCAATTGTTTCTGGTAGAATGAAGCTGTGAAAGAGAGGAGCGTCTCAGTGGTTCTTTTGGCAGGAGGACAGGGGAAGCGGATGGGAGTAAATTTTCCTTCTTTTCACCTTTTTTTTTTTCTCTCAACTTTATTAACATCACAAAGGATGTCCAGATATCAGTAGTCGGTTATAAATTTATGATTTATCTGAAAACTAGCCATCTACTTATGTATTACCATTGCATTCAACTTTCTATGAACTATATGCTGCTGCTATTCTGATCATGGTCATGAAATAGACTTGTCAATTTTGTGTACCTGATCGTGTCATTGACTGATAGACTGGTGTAAGCCTCATCAATATTGACAAGTATATAATGCGAGTGAATTTTTTAATGCAATAAATAGAATGTTGCACATTAATAAAATGATCTAGATGGTTCCAGCAACATATTCATGGTGAAGAAAAGAATTCCAGAAATAACAGGATCAATCAGATCATTCAATTAAATTTATTTTTATTCATGTGCCAGAGGTGATTTCACCATCATATTGCATTTCACACATTTTCTAAACTTTCCAAGTAGCCTTAATGAGGAAATCTGTCGTTGGTCCTGTAATAGGCTTCATGATTAGGTGCTGATCATAAAGTTGTAGATTCCATGTTGTTGTTGTTGTATTACTTAAAGTGATGCTTTGAATAGAATCCAAAGTAATTTATATTCTTTGATTTGGTTGTCACATAGATATCTTTTCCCTTTTCTGTTTATTCCACAGGCAAGCATGCCAAAGCAATACCTTCCCCTCTTAGGACAACCAATTGCACTGTACAGGTTCCACACTATGTTCATTACATTTCTTTGTAGTTTTTAATACAAATTCTACACTTACCTACTGGTACATGAGCAAGCTGTGGCCTTTTTTCTTTCTCAGTTTCTATACTTTCTCCCAGATGACCGAAGTTAAGGAAATAATTGTAGTGTGTGATCCATCATACAAAGATGTATTTGAAGGTTTGAAAGTCTCATGGCACCCTTCTTAAACTTTGAAACCTTTTGAGCTTCATATAAGCTACTCTGATGCCCATTTTGGGGAGCAATGGAAATTAATGCTATTCTTTATTTCAGATGCTAGCGAAAAATTAAACGTAGACCTTAAGTTTGCACTTCCAGGGAAGGAGAGACAAGATTCTGTTTTCAGTGGTTTTCAGGTATACACTTAGTTCTGTCTTTTGGTTTTAGAAGCACAGAAAGCAGTTTCTATCTCTTTATTGTCATTATACTGCTAAAATACAGTGTTTAGCTATGTATCTCATCTTTATACTTCCAATGAAGGTCTCCTTTTAGACTGCTAAAATACAGTGTGTAGCTACGTATCTCATCTTTATACTTCCAATGAAGGCCTCCTTCTAGATTTGAAATAACGGCATCTCCTTTTAGATCAGAGATTATTTTTTTCTTCTCTTATCATCTTACTGCAGTTCTTTTTTACCAGCCACTATAACATTCAGATCAGAAAGTGATTCTTCATGTCCTGCCATTCTCCTTCATAACTATAATTTCATTAAATTGGAAAGCTGCACCTTGTTTAATTATTCTTTGTCAAATAATTACTTTAAAAGTTAAAACATAGTCAGCCATCTGCTATGATCAACAGCTTGTTTTTGTAGGTGTTATGTTTTATGTTCATTTATAGAGTGATTCTGGCAATTCACAGGAAATTGACGGAAGCTCAGAACTTGTCTGCATACATGATTCAGCTAGGCCACTTGTTTCATCTGGAGATATCAAGAAGGTTTTCATATCTTTTCTGTACAATCTGGGATGCTAAGATACATTAGTCATTACATGTTTTGTTTGTATGCCTTGCTAACCAATTTAATATCCTAGTACCCTTTTCTGTTACTATTACAGTTTGAAAAGTGGTACAGAAATCCACTGTTCCGTGCTTCTTCCATTCATGTAATCTCCCTTCCTCCCAGATAGTGATCAGGGGCAGCGGTCGATAAGAAGTCAAAGCTGTTGCTAGCAGTGTTTGAAGACATGTTCGTTGTCATGGATGAAGGACTTCTAATAGGGAATAGAGGGGTATGCCTAGAAAAAGAAACAGGACACATGAATGGTGCGAATAAAGGGTTTCTCGCTTCGAATGAGTACTATAACCATATAATATTTTAGCCAGGTTTCATTGAAATTGTCTTGGATCTCGTGACCACGTGGAATATTATTTCATGATGTACATTTCTTGTGATACCATTGATCTACGTGTTGACAAACAGGATTATAGTGTGGAATAAGAGTTCTGGGTAATTGATAATGAGAGGGGCCTGCCATATTTCCTAAAATTTCATTGATTGACATGAGTGATGACCTTTCTCTTTAACTCAAAGGCTAATAGGAAATGAGTATATGCTTGAAATGAATCCAAAGGGTATGTAAGTATGTATTTGGAATATTATCTGCAGAAAAATTTTCTTCTATTTAGTGAATTTGCAAACTAAAAGCCATAATTATAGCTTCTACTACTTCACAAGTCATACAGAGGACATATTTGGAGGGTAATGCTGTAACATGATTTTTCTTCAATATTTACATGGTTGAATGAGCATCTTAAATTTTTGTGATTCATTCTGCTTGGTTAAGCCATGGAGTATTCCATTTTAAATAACCATCTGGAGTTTATGTTTTGGGTCTTATTTGCCATCATCAACGTAACTTGCTAAAACTGTGGTGTCTTTGACTGAATATTCTCTTGCAGCTTTTTCTTCCACAGAAGTCTATGCCTAATGCCATAGTTAAAGATGTATTTTGCTAATTGCTAGGTTGTACAAGATGCTTGGGTGGTAGGTGCAGCTGTTCTTGGAGTTCCTGTAAAAGCTACCATAAAAGAGGTACCATAAAGCTTGTACTCAATAGATGATTATAGGCAAGATTGTTCAAGTTCCTTCTGAGTACAGAAATTTTTATATTGGTTTGAGGCTTCATTACTTTTTGATGTAAGGGTATAATGCATTGATAATTATGTGTTAATAATATTACAAACATATGGCAATTGAGACATATATTGCCAAAATCGAGCAATACATTCATAAAAAGTATAGTGGTATATGTCGCCAGATTCTCCTTTGAATCAGCAGACATTTGTGATTGTAGAACTGTGAAGACTTGAAGTTTTGTGGTGCTGATGCAATAGGTAGAGATTGCAGGCCCTGCTGTCTTGTCATATATCATTATTTATGTATTTTACTTTTCTCTCAACATGTGACTGTATCAGAAACTATGATCACATGATATGCTGCCGAAAAAATGTTTTCTTTTTCATTTTAAGGTTGGTGAGTGCATGGCATGAAACTAGTCTTATTTCAGAATAAGTTTTTTGTGGTCCTTATTTTCATAAGTGTGATTTTCAGGCAAACAAGGATTCCTTTGTGGTGAAAACACTCAATAGAAAAACCCTATGGGAAATGCAAACTCCGCAGGTAGCTTGGTTAATGTTCAAAATATTAACATACGAGTTGGATTGTTCCTGAAGATCTTTGTTGCTTTTGTAGGTTATCAAGCCTGAATTGCTCAGAAGCGGCTTTGAGGTTGTGAACAGGTACCAGTATCGTAGTACCGATGGACTTCTATTAACTGGTTGATAAAATGAAAAAATGAGGAATAGACAAGTGTTTTCATGCCTGCTCTTGTAACTAGAATTTGATGTTCTTCTGTGTTTAGTGCATTAAAGTAACAACAATTTTTTTACATATCTTTAACTCTTCCGAACATGTGTTTTCTTATAAGATATTTACCAAAGAACTTAAATATCCATGTTGGCTCACAAGTTCTTCACTTGATCTGTGTCATATTACCTAGTTTTGCATATTTGAAATAACCTAGTTCGGAATAGTCATAGAACCAGGGTCGATGTCAAGCTGTACAAGATCAATATTGCATTTGGCATGCATGATGTCTTTCTATAAGAATTGCTAGTGAGTGCTGGCAATCACTAAAAGAGTATCTATAAATAAAAGAGTATCTATAAATCAGATACTGATAGACCTTTGTTTGCAATTTGTAACTTCAAAACAGGGATGGTCTTGAAGTCACTGATGATGTCTCCATCGTGGAACACCTTAAGCATCCGGTCTTTATAACAGAAGGTTCATATACAAACATCAAGGTAGCTTACTTTGTTCTCTTTGCTTGTTTGTGATACAAAATAGTCTGCTACTACACTGGGCCAGTGCAGACATACAACTCTCAATATAAGGTGTCTTAATCTGAACCGGCAATGAAGGCAGCTCTCTGACATCGTATTTTTTAAGCAAATTGTGGCTTGTGACGGCTTCTGATTCCACTTCAGATGTGCAAATGGTCTTATAAGCCTGTGCTTTTTCGTGTATTTGATGCAGGTTACAACCCCAGATGATCTTTTGTTGGCAGAGAGGATACTGAATATGGAAATAGCAGTAGCTTCTTAAGTCCCTGTTCTTCTCTCTCTCTCTCTCTCTCTCTCAACAACATCACAAAGTTGATTTTTTTGGAATTTTGTTGTAGATCATTTGTGTCTGTTGTTCAGTATAGATCGATTCAGTTGGTCACATAGTTTAATTGAACATTCAAAGAAATCAATTGTCAAGCCATTGTATGTTTCCAGTGGTTTCATCACATAAGTTACAGTCATGGTTGTCATATTATTCAAGTTCACAGAACTTACAGTAATATTATGTCCTTTGGAAAACAGATTTAGACTAGATTCTTTGAGCAAGATCTTGTTTGTTTCATCGTTCGTAGATTTATTCTGGTGCATAAATCTTTTGGAATCTTATGATCTAACTGGATGTCATTTTTGTCACCAAGATTTAAGAGGAATGGAGATAGGAATGCGGACGAGGGGGAACAAAAGGAAGACGTAATGTATGTATGAAGAGGAGCAATGCAAGAACAAGATGAAGGATGTCAGTCGAAAGCAACACATGGTAGCACTGTGGCATCAGCTCGTCGACTCTGGTCTATGTCGTGGGCTTCTCCAGCAGAGCAGAGAGGTACCACTCGTTCTTATCGAGACCGCGGTCCAGCTTGCGGCCGGCGCTCCATCGGAGCTTCTTGAAGCCGATGCGTTGGAACATGGGCACGTAGGTGGCGTTGAGCTGCGTGCCGAGGCAGAAGAAGTGGTCGAGCCAGAAGAGACCGCCGGGGCGCAGCACCCGGTGGATGTCGAAGAGCGCGAACTCCAGCATGGAGTCCGGGATCCAGTTGCTGAGGACGTGCATGGAGTGGACGATGTCGAGGGTGTTGTCGAAGAAGGGAAGGCGATGGGCGACGCTGATGTGCAGCGGCAGCAGCCCCCGCGAGGCGATGAAGTTGTTGAAGGGCCCGTCGAAGTTCATGGAGCTCGTCACGATGGTCACGTTGCGCTCCCTCATCCTGGCCGCGAACGACCCCGTGCCGCCGCCGATGTCGAGCCCGATGCGGACGCTGCCGTGCTTCGCCTCCAGGACCTCGTCGATCCCGTAGTCCAGCTCCCCGTTGTCGTACAGCCACCGGTCCTTCTCCCGCCCGCTCAGGTCGAAGCAGTCCTTGCAGTCGTAGGTCCCCTTCTCCATCTTGCGGTGGACCAAGCACGCGTAGTTCTTGCAGGTGTACGCGTCCCAGGTGATGCTGGCGTCGGGCGGGATGGACCAGAGGCTCTCCGGGAACGGAGTGGGCTCGACGTAGCCCACCGGGGACTTCGGGTGGCACCGGCGTCGGGGGAGCGGCTCGCACCCCTTCAGCATCAGCCGCTGCGCGAATGCCTCGTCGGACGGGCACTCCCCGCCCACCTCGTAGCTCATGTACTGGGTCAGCTCCTCCTGGTAGCGTCGGCAAGCCGTGCCGAGCGTCGGGTAGAGCTCGTCGGAGCCGAGGTTGGGGGTATAGCCTAGGGGTAGCTTGTGCGGCCCCACCGCCAGCTTGAGCTCCCCAGTGAGCTGGTGCGCCCACCCCTCCAGGTCCTGTTCCGCCGCCTCGTCGCGCCGGGCCTTGCCGACGTCGGTGAGGAGGGTCTCGAGCAGGGTGTTGGTGGTGGACAGCCGCCTGCTGAGCAGCATTACCTCGGCCTGGCTGGCCGAGAGCAGACCCTGGGTCTCGTTCAGCTCGCGGAGCAGCGCGCCGGAGTCCCAGAGGTGGGTAGCCGGCGGCAGCCAATTGATGCGGCCGGAGGAGCCGGAGAACAAGTAGATGGAGAGGAGGTTGGTCAACACCAGCACCAGCAGGATCTTGAGCTTCGACCGCGTCGGACTCTGGCTCTGGCTCGGCTTCCTCGGGTAGTCATCCATGCTACCCATCTCCTCCTCTCGGTGCCGAAGATGGAAGAAGATGCAAACAAAGTCTGCTATCAGACCGATATCTTATCTCTACCTACACATCGTCCCAAAGAACAAGAACAGATGAACAGCTCAAGAAATTCTCGATCAGGAGAGGGAGAGAGCACGCATTGGTTGGTTCCAAGGAAGGAAGAGGGGGAGGACGAGATCTTATAGGGACGGTGGCGTCGAGCACATGGTTACTGACTCGAGCTCAATAGGTGTAGGAGAAGGATGAGCGTGAAGCTTCCCATGCCGCGGCTTTCCCTCTACTTCGCCTTTTTCCCAGGGCCAGCTGTTTGAGACGGAAGCAATGGGGCGGCAGAGGCGGGTCTAAGACGCCCGCATCCCCATTTTCTATTCCTTCTCCCCCTCCTCGCACACCGCACCGCGGCGGTTGCCCCGTTCGAGGCGGGTCGGTGAGCGACGACTGACGGCCAAGCTCGCTCTGTTCTCGCGGGTGTCTACTGTGTGGCTCATCTGTGTCGTCCGAGCCATCGATCAGCGAAGGTTGCCGTCCCATTGGCCGAGCAAGCCTCTGTAGCCAATGGAAACGAGCTCTTTCCTGATTCGCGTCTCGGAGGAGACGCCAAATCCGGCTCGGAGGTGGGCGGAGGGCACTACTGGGGAAGGAAAAGGCTCTGACCTACGTACTATTTGTTAATGTACATTATGGAGTTGTCATCGAACGTCTTAGGTAGATGGCGTATTATATGTACATGGTTTTAGATTAATGACACCATATTAAACAGGATCTTGAATTTGGAGGCACTACAATTATAAAATAATATCGCATGTGATATAATCTATTAGGATAAACTATTCAAATGTCCCAATTAATTATATTGTGGGATCTGGCCAAGAAATCAGATCTCTGACTCATCTGATCATTAGACTCAGGTAGTAATTTAGAATCTAAAAGCATGTTTAATATGCAAAACAATTTTGCATTGGCTTCCTCCATGATCATGTATCTTTTTTGAGAATCAAAATATGCATATTTGGAAGTCTACAGAACAATCCTTCAAGAGATAATATAGTATTCTAATCACGCTAACTTCTTAATCAAGAAGTCAACAAACTGCGAGAAAGTATATCATGAATTTAGGATTATTTTTTCTTGAATAATTAAATTTTATATTATGGTAAATTTTGTTACTATAATAATAATATTTATTATTAGAAAAAACATGAACATATGTTTTTTTGGCAAATTCTTAGTTCTTTTTGAAATATTTTTTTTACTTAATGCTAGTTGACGAGGGTAATAACGACGATAAGACTCGGGTTGACGTCAACTGCCCCAGATGACGCCTCGGTTGACCTGACACCGCATGGTCAAACGGATCGGAACGTCAACCGAGGCATATTAAACATCTTGCTCAGGCTCGGTCCTTCACACCACGCCAACACCAGTGTCAGACGCTACCAGGAGTACGAACCTGCCCCCTACAAGCAGGCACATCAGGAAACAGTAAGCTTCCCTATAAATACCCTCGCATTCTAAAGGGGGGGAGGACAACACGTAAACACGAACAAACTCCCTGCGACCCTCAACTAACTTGATCGTCGGAGGGGTCGGGTCAAGCACCTCGACCCGTGTGCAGGAACGAAGACGAGGCGACTCTCATCGGACGCACCAGACGAGGAGCCCCTTCCCGGAGGAAACGACGACCCACCTTCACGACCGAACCGACCGAGCCGGCGACCTCAGCAGTCCCGAGGAACCCTCTCATCCGGTGTTTACACTAACACTAACCAAGCCGCGTCATCCGGACTCGAACCGAGCCGCGTCGCCCCGAGACCACAGCTAAAGTTGTTTACACTAACACTAGTAATTTCATATCATAAGGTTCTGAAATTGAATCATGCATTTACTGTTTACACTTTGTAAAAAATAATCTTATATCATTGATTTTTTTTTTTTGATTTGTTATTACTTCTCATTAAGATCAGTGGTGAAGGTACGATTGATCGTAATATTTTACTGTTCTAAACTAATTAAGATATCCTTCTTATAAATATATTATCAGAATCTAAGATTTCATTAGAATTTTGTAGAATTAGATGCAAACATCACTCAACTAAGTTTTATGATGCATGCAACACACATTGAGTCATTCATATTGAGCCGGACCGGACAGGGCCGGGCCGGGCCTTATTATTTATGGGTCGGACGGTCTTAATAGGAAGAGTTGACCAACAACTCATTTCTGCGAGTCAAAGACGGTCAACGGTGTCAAGGTTCTGTTTGGGTGGTGCTGTAGTCAACGTCCAGCTTGCGAGACCAGAGACCCAAACCCCCCCCACCCCCTGCTCTCTCTCTCTCTCTCTGTCTCTCTGAACCATTACGATGGGCGGCAGCCGCACCAACCCGACCGCCGGCTATAACTGCCGCCGCTGCTTCTGCTGCTGTTGCTACTGCCACGGTCACCTGGGTGGTAATGCAGACAGCGCGAAGCAAACCATCCCACCGCAGGCATTGAATGCCTCCAAGTAGTCCTACTACTTGCTTTCAAATCTCTCTCTCTCTCTCTCTCTCTCTTCTCATGAGGTCAGATTATTGATTGCAGACCTTGTGGTGTTGTACTACCACTTCAGACAATGCATTGATAAGCTCACAACCAAGCGTACGTCAACACATACGTGTATCTGCATGTAAATGTGAGATTACATGTAGAAAAGACTTTTAGGGTTACATTCTGTAGGCTGCAAAGTGAAGAACTGCACACTGGAGATATTTAATGAGTATTGCTCCTTGTTCTTATCAGGGACTGCATGCATATGTACATGAACTGACAAGAAGGAAAACAAATCAATGTGATTGCCAACACTGTAAACCATAAAAATCTTTCACCAACACCGATCGACAACCATCTTGATAAAAGTATACAACGGTCCTAATGGCGTGCCGTCCACGAAGTCCGAACGCGTTCTCGGAACACACTATATGAACATGTCATGTCGAAAACAACCTAATAGCGAGCGAAAGAATCCAATTAATTGATGATAGCTATCGGTGTACGACCCAAGTTTTGAGCCATTCACTGCATTATTCAACACTATTAACTCGAAAGAGAATTTTTGGTGCAATTATAGTGATACCACTTGATACAAGTCTGTCATGATTCTGAACGAAGAAAAAAAAGAGAAGGTGTGCATCGATCACCAGCTAAGTGCATAACATGCATGGTAAATGATGTTATCTTGTGGATGCTGGACCAGTGCAAGCACACAGGCATGAACTGAGAGCGAGAGGGAGGGGGGGGAGAGAGAAGAGGGTTGGATGTTTGTGTGAAGTCCAAGCACACGAAAACAAATAAATGATCCATATGTATGTGAAGAAGACAGTGAGGAAACATGTATATGGCTCCTGGAGGCACAAGACTCCAGCGGAGTATGTGTCATTGACCTGTCAGTCTATTGATTGCTTGGCTTGGCTTCTCACTCAGCACAAAACGCGTGGGGTTTTGGTCCATTATTTCCAGTGGCTGAGCACTCACAGGACTATGCCATCTTAAATATCTTAGAGAAGATGGTAGTCTCTCAGCTAGGGTTTGTCATATCACTCTCAGGTTCAGTGCACTCTACACCTTCACATGAGTGTTCTTCACATAGATGATCTTTTGTTTCTTATTGCAATGCTCCATCAGCAGACTGTTGAACTGAGATACAGCAAGTGAAAGAAAGAAAAGCTATGTCTGAAGGAAGTAACTTAATAGTGTTAAATCTTTGGCTACAGAACTTAGGATGGGTTGTTCATCCTCTGAACCCTGGCATTTGGGAGTCGCTTTCCTAATCTTGTTTGACATCTACATCCATCACTTGTTTTATCTGAATGACAAGTTAAAATGAAATGACATAGCTATAGTAGCTATTGTTTTCTTTGGAGCAAGTGGTCATGAGATGTATGCTTTTTTCTTTTCTTCTTTCTGAGTAGACAGTTCAACAGATTTCAACTACAATGAATGCAATGGACAAAATGATGGGATAGAAATGAGAACTTATACTGTAGAAGGCACTACTGATCCAAAGTCCTCATCTTCTGCACTTACCCTCCAAAGACTGCTTGCTTATAGTTTGTGAAAGAGAGAGAGAGAGAGAAGCAAGACACAAATATAACATGGTAACATAACTTTGTGTTGCTCTAATTGAGGATCCTTAATTTGTTCTTTCTTTTAGCCTCTGTATGAGTGTTGATGCAACTATTTACACATGGTGTTTCTTGTACTGTTCATGAATTGCTTGTACAAAAATGCCTTCCTAAGGCCACCATGGCAATATCCAACTAGTTAAAATCTGATCAATAGCATGTGCATAGAAATTTCTACCAATAGTGATGGTGACACCACTTGAAAAGCTAAAGAAATCAGGACTTTGGGTGGAGAGATCTAACTTGTCCTTCACCTAGGACAGATTCTTAGATAAGCTTTTAGTAGTTCTTATTAATTGCATCATGAGTCCAAGTAAAGACTATACATACATACATACATACATATATATGTATATCTACAGAGGTTACATATGAGTAATTATACAGTGGATTCATTGTTCTTTTCTACAGCAGCTAACATTTGACCAAAAAATGATTACATTTTAATCATGAGAGGATCTTAAAAGCTTGCCTTATGTGCATGTAGTTGTTCTATATACATAACCTGTTGAGCTGCCTTTTGCTGAAATCTTCCTCTTCTGTTTATTAAGCTAAAAATGCACCAAATATGTACGAGCAGTTCAATCGATTCTGATGTAGATATTACAGTACATGAATAGGAAAAGATCATTCCTATCGAAAATGGCCACATTTCAATCAATGGGACGATGCTAATCCGCATTGAATCCATCTTGCATTTCTCTTCATTTATGTTTCTGTCCACTGCATGAATCTGAAAGATGAATGACACCAAACCAACGGAAGAATAAAAGGAAGTGTGTCATAAGTCTACTGTTGCTTGACATTGCCTTCCTCTCCACGAATTATTCTCTCCCTCTAGGAAGGAAGAGAAGAGGCGAGGCTTTTGCGGTGGTCACCTCTGCACAAAAGAGAGATGCATGGACCTTGAGAGGACCACTGCTTCTCGAGAGCATTCAATGGTGGTGACCTCTCAATCCTTCATCTTTTGTCTCCCTCTTCCTCTTTACCCACTTAATGACACTGATATGGTGCACGCGCCGAAGCCACCGAAGTCACTAAATTAGCTTCTTCAACGTCTGTCATTCACCACCACTTCCATCTGTTCATTGCTCTGCCATAAATCATGCAGCAAACTTGATGACTGCAAAGGTTGTACACAAGTGGCATAGGAAAAGTGATCTCGTATTGCATGGAATCCAATGTAATTTGAAAGAAGCTGTCTTTGTGTTACATACAGGCCATAGATTAGTTTTGTGATCAATTGCCTCTTCCTATAGGTGCTGACTTCTCCTATGTCCTATATGCTTACTTTGATCTAGGTCAAATTGACTGGTGTCCATATGAATCTTTGGTACCCAAAGAAAAAAGTCTTTCAGTCATTTTCGGTCGATGATGTTGGAGCAAAAACAATCCCTACAAGATCTTGTTCCTTTTTTGGAGTCAAATTGACTGATACCAACTACAAGCAATGAAGCTTTATGATCCTTAGTGAAGTATGTTCAAACTTCACAAAAGTTGTAGGGCCATATTGATTTGTGGTCTGTAAAGCTAGCTTTGCATACATTATGGATCGAACCACCTAATACGAAAGCTCCAAGCTACCAAACATTTCAGGCCACAATCTCACTATCATTGGTCTTCATCTCAATGCTCCAAGAGTTGTAAAATCTTTTGCGAGAATCTTCTAACATTAGCACCACTATCACTCTAAATTGTGTTGCTTGTGATAGTATGAAGCACCATTTATGGCTGTTTGTGTTACAATTCAATGAGATTGTATTATCTTAATCCAGTGTGCACATCCCTTGATTAATCTCCACAATATGATGAAAGAAACCCACACATCTGTTGTGCTTTGGCCACTTTTTTCCTAATAAAAAAGCCTGCCTTCACTTGGTTTATTTTCTTATTATTTTTGTGTCTTGAATAGGAAAGAAGAGAGAAGTTGGACAATCAAAATGAACACAGAGAGAGAGAGAGAGAGAGAGAGAGAGAGAGAGAGAGAGAGAGAGAGAGAAAGGATACAAGACAAGTATGCTTGTTGACAAAAGTGGGGTTTGACTTGGCATTATGTAATTATTACAGCATCTGCATTTTTCCAACAATATAAGGTTGAGGATACTAAAAGAAAAGAAGATGAATTTGCATTATTATTATTATCATCATCATCATCATCATCATCATCATGGTCCCATGACATGGGTTCTTGAAATCATGCTGCACAAGAATGGTATCTTTGTCTGCATGCTTTGATTATTTTCGGTCATGTGGCCGACATGAATGTCAATTAATGTCGAGGAGCTGAGCCATTGGGAAAATGAGAAGAACCGAATCACTGCCTAATGTTTTGACTGCTTATTATCTTCATCTCTTACTACTAAATCATAGGCATATTCAAGGTTTTTTGTAGTCTAAATCTGCCACTTTATTCTTTCAGTGAACTTTAAGCTTTAAAGCAAGTCTTTGGATTTGATAGAGAGCAAACACTCAGAGGAAGTGATGAAAACTCATTTTTATTCCACATGATAGATATTGCATGATAATGAGACCAAATTACTTTAATTCCTTATGTGCAGTCACAAGACTCAAGTCTTTGGAGCATTGCCAGATAAAAGATCTATGATCACAAGGAACTTTGACTTACGGATTGCCAAAGTCTTGGAATGCAAATGACTCCTTTCAATATCTTCTTCTCCCAAATGCACACCAAGTCCTTTTCATTGGAAAATCTTGTGAATTATGATGACTATCCATTCTATGTTTGTGGAGAAGATTTGTGGAATTCTTGTTGCTTCTTCCCATTTCCTTCATCGAAAGGCCCAAGCCAGCATGCTGTGACCTAGAAAAGACATCATCTCCTATATCATCACTAGAGTTCCTACTCCAAGGATAGAGTTCTCATGATGAGAACATATGATATGAGTTGGGATACCCCCATGGCTTGTTGTAGACCACATTTGCAGCTGCAGATCCTCTAAAAATTTCAAGATGCTTAGCCATCAAGTGATGGATGCATGTGTGGTGGCAGTAGAAGAAGGTAAGAAGAACATTCAAGGGAAAGCAATGCCTTGTGGTCATCTTCTATCAACTTGTTGGACCCATTTAATGCAAAAAGGGTTATTTGAGACCTCAGTGAATTTTGTTTCTTAGTCTTTTTTCTTGTATTATTTCATCATTCATGCTCACACCCACGTCATGAGATCAAATAAAGGGAGAAAAATTAGGACTTAATTTTTCTATATTTAAAAAAAAATCCGGTTTGATAAGAACAAAAGGTTTGGATAGATTGTTAAGAGGCAAAAGATAGTAGAAAAGAATTGAGCGAATTCTTAAAAGAAAAATCTCTCTTTTAAATTTTTTTTCTAATAATATCCGAAATAATCCGAAACGACTTTTTCTTTTCTTTTTCTTTGGTTATAGAAGAGTCCATTGGTCCAATTACAATATGTTCACACTGTATTTAGTATTTTTAGCAATACTAAAAAAATATTATAATGTAGTTATAGTGTTTTTTTAGTATCGCTGAAAATATTATAATATTATTTTTATAAAATTTGTATAAAAATATTATGTTATAGTGTTTTCTTGAAAACAACATAATTATACCACTTTAGAGAGGAAAAAAAAGATGGCTGATTGATTGTTAAGTTAGTCTGTATACAACCGAATACTGTGAATCAAAGAGAATTGTAACACATATTATGATTGAACAGATATGCATTCAATATAGTGACTCAAAATAAAAAATATTTAAACACGAAAGGTTTCATTATTAGATAATTCAATAATAGAATTTTTGTCTTTACGCCTAATCCTCACTCTTTTTCATGGATGTGCTAGAATTGATATTGTTGCTTGGGGCCACTGTACTCTGATCCTTGATTCTCGTCGGTATTGTACCCAACGAGGTTCAAGAGGTTATCGACCTTAGTGAATAATGAGAGCACTATGACAGAAGTGAAGATGTAGTGACCGAGCGACTACCATCGGCCAAGGTGGGGATGATGAGGCGACGGGAGAGCAGTGCCGATGTGGGGGTCGAGTAGTGTAGGAGCGACAACAATCAAGCGGGTCTAGTGTGACTGTGGCTAGCAATGCAGGAAGGGCAGTGACTAGGTGGTGCAAGAGCGACGACGATCAAGCGATGTAGGAGCGGTGGCAGTCGAGTGATGCAGGAGCGATGATGATTGAGTGGGTTTAATGTGACAGGATTGAGCAGTGCAGGAGAGGCGACAGTTGAGCAGTGTAGGAGTGACAATGGCAAGCCATGTAGGTATAACGATAACGAATGTTGCAGGTGTGGCGGCAGTCGAGCGATTCAAGAGAAGTGGCGATCGAGCAAATTCGGTGGGTGAGCAGTGAGCAAGTAGATCGGAAAGAGAAGAGGGAGATAAATCGATCAAGGCGAGAAGTAGATATAATTATCCTTTTTATTCGTTTTTTTTTACATGACACCACATGCGATTATTTTCATCGACTAAGTTAATGACATGAGAAGAATTATGATTAAATGTTTCACTTTGATAAGTGTAGGGACCCTAATATTATTTTTTAAAGTATAAGAATCGATATGCTAAGTGTCGTTAATTATATGAGATAATATATAATTATTTCGAATTTGAAAAGGATGGATGCTTTCTCATAGAATCCTAAAAAGAGAAGCTTTTCTCGATAATTCGCCCTAAAAAAATTCATAGTAGTAAAGAGAATGAATCTGTAAAAGTCCAATGAAGAATGGTGCGTACATGCAGCTGCGAAAGGGTTACTTCTCTCACGAGTCCTGTGAAGAGAGACAGAGACAAGACTGGTGATCTCGAAGACCAGTAAGGCATAACAGTGGGCGTGACATTAACCAGGCAGCAGTTTTCCCACTCCACAATCAGTAACACTGTTATACTATCCATTTGTGTTGTGAGAGTTCTGCCTGTTGTTATCGTCTTCCTCCCACTTGCACCGCGGCGAGGGTACGATTCACTTGTAACCACGTATTTATAGGATAGAGGATAGAGACGACGGGGGAGATCAAGGCATGTATCACAACAGGGTCACCGGTGCATGGTAATCGTTGCATCGGCCATGGGCGCAGGCGACGGTCACGAGCACGACCTTCTCATGCCTGGATTCCGCTTCCACCCGACCGAGGAGGAGCTGATCGAGTTCTATCTCCGCCGGAAGGTGGAAGGCAAACGCTTCAATGTGGAGCTCATAACGTTCCTCGATCTCTACCGCTACGATCCCTGGGAGCTTCCAGGTTTGAGACCTCCGACCTGATCTGCATGGCTGTGTCTCGAACTGCAGCTCGCTGATGGATTCTGGACACAGCGTACGCGGCGATCGGGGAGAAGGAGTGGTTCTTCTATGTTCCTAGAGATCGGAAGTACAGGAACGGTGATCGGCCCAACCGCGTGACCGCCTCGGGCTACTGGAAGGCCACGGGAGCCGACCGTGTGATCCGGAACGAGAACAACCGGTCGATCGGGCTGAAGAAGACCCTCGTCTTCTACTCCGGCAAAGCTCCCAAAGGCCTCCGAACCAGTTGGATCATGAACGAGTACCGGTTGCCGCAGAGCGAGACGGATCAGTACCGCAAGGTAATTAGGGGAAGAACAGAGGTCACTGCTCTCCGGAACATTCACGCATGGCTTTGCTTCATGTTTGCTGCAACACAACTGAATTAGGGTTTCCTTCGTGCCACTGCTTCCATCAATTGTCAACTGCTACTCTCTCTCTCTCTCTCTCTCGTTCTTCATGCTTCCCCCTTAAACTACCACTTCTTGTTGATCAAAGAAAGCAAATTGAATGCGGACTATGCAGTAATTCTTGTCCTGTTCAGTTCTCCTGCATAAGAAAGAAGGAGAACAACAATCTCCTGCACTCATATCAAACCTAATAATTCCTCCTCATGTGGACTAGCCTTCTGTTTCCTTCATTCTTCTCACCAATATCACAAGTATGCAATAAGGTTATATGCTACTATCTTTTCCTTCTACGATTTGTCGTGAACTGTCTTGTGTTCTCCAACCATTGTTCTTTTACAGAAGAAAGGAACTGAAGGATAAAAGATCAGATTTTTTTGCAGGTCGAGATCTCAATCTGCCGCGTCTACAAAAGGCCCGGAGTTGAAGACCGTCCCCGACTCCCCGGCACTCTTGGTTCGAAGCCGTCATCGTCTCGAGGGACTGGAATGAACAGGAAGCACAACACTTCTCATCATCAGATTGGAGGAGACTCGCAAGAAGTTCGAGATGGAAGCAGCACTAGTCTGCCGTCATCCTCCTTACAACCTAAACCTACCGTCCATGGTTCCACGACAGCTTCGGTGGCTTCACTGAGCTCAACCACGTCCACCGAAGAAGATGGAACTTCGTTCCTCCAATCCAACAACATGAGTGGTGTAACCCCGACATGCTCACTCCTTCCTCGCACCAGTCCGTCCATGGCCACTCAGATGATCGATGAACTCAACAGGTTAGTAGGTTTCAACCAGAATCGCATGAACAACCCCAGCCAGTTCCTCCATCCGCCTTCCCAAACCCAACTCCAGCTTCCCTTCAATGCTTTGCCTATGTCACTGACAACCGCCTCAGACAAGCTTTGGGAGTGGAGTGCCCTTCAAGAGACTGGTAGGGAATACACCGACTTCGAGTGATCATTCGTGACAGGCCAAAATTATTCGCATTATAGATCGATTTCTATACCAATATATGTGAAACTGTAGCATGTACTATTGTGGGTGAGACCTTACTGTAGGAGGTTAGACATGTAACTGAACCAAACCTTTGTAAGCTCATAAAGCTATGTGGTGTGTTTTAAGTTTCTTCTTCTTTTGGATCTTCCATAATGTCTGTCTGTCACAGCTTCCGGAGGAAGAAGAGTAAGATGGGATTCGATGAATGAGCTCAAATCTAGATCACCAATGTTTGTGTTTTGCCCATGAAATAATGATGCCATGGTTGGTACAAGACTTGCAGAGAGTTGTCCTCAGAGCGGGACATGCAACTGCAGGCATGTGATTGCAGCATTGTCTTCTTGGTTTCAGAAAATGGACGCGACCTACTGACATGCTAAGTGGTGGTAGCCAAAGTTGTGGGGATGAGACAATGCATGCAGCTTAATTCAGGTAGCTGCAGGTGTCTAAACCCTAACGCAATGCTAGTTCATATATACTACTGTATATTATTCTCAGTTTGGAACCTCTTTCTTTCAGGGATTGAGTATAGGATTTTGTGATGGTTTGGTTTGTTCATACCTATCATTTGTTCTTAAAACTTTCCTTAAGCTGTCTTAGAAATACATCTGCATATTTAGAGCTTATCATTATCTTCTGCTGGAAAGCATTTCACATTAGAGTGTCAATCACGAGACATTTTGGAGACCAGATGGGATGGTCCATTCTTTTATATAGAGCTACACATATATTATATCCACGAGAAAGAACAATAATGAAACAAAACTAGAGGGGATGAAGTAGGAAATTATTTTGTTGAGACTTTGCTTGCCTGACATTAGAAGCAGGAGAAAGAAATGCCGAAGGATAGAACTCATTGTGCTTTGATGTTTTTATAGATTTTGGAAACATGAATTGTATCATATGCTGTATACTTGTTGTTGGAATTTATCTATATTTGAAGAACAGAAGACATACCTGAAGAGCTTGTTTCTAGGAACTTATAGTCCGAGACTCTATCATTCCTGATCACAAAAAAAGATAGGAAGTAATGATGCTAGGAGACGAAAGATGAGGAATGCCAGGGCTGAGGGTCATGCATTCTTGAAACATCCAACTCACAAGTATATTATGTACACTGATCTCTGACAGGTCTTTCACTGACTGCAGTTTGGAACTTCTCCATTGTCAAGGGGGGTGGGGGGCTGCATGGGTTGTGTCAGCACAAGGCAACAAGGCCAGGTGGTTGGACCAACTCAGGTTCCCACCTGGCACTTCCTGCCAGGTCAGACTCAATCTGAGAGTGTCAGATCCCCTGTCTGAAACTTCAATTCCCAGGATCAGATCTTCCTGCATGATCCAAATGTCCTTTATTAGCAAACTCAATCTTCTTCTGGATCTCCATATACTTCCTTCTTTTATCGCTATTGAAGTACGTAAAAAGTTAATAAAAAAATTTATTTACAGTTTTTAGTAAAATATTTTGAGGTTTTTTTCTATATCTTTTATTTCATATCGTATGTCTCCTTAATTTATCTTCATATCATCATAAATGATTTTTTCTCATCTTATTTTGTATGTCGAGACATTGAACCGAAACATACCAAATCTCTAAAGATTGGCCCGAGATGGGACAAGAACAGGCCTAAGCCCAAGAGGATATGTTGATGGCTTGGCATGTCTGTTTATTTGAGGTTCAACATTAGGTTCGATTCGATTGGCAACATTATGATGCCAATTGTGGTGGTGAAACTTAAAATATTGTTTCATCTCTGTGATCGACTTAGATAATTTGGCTAGTCAATCAAAAGAAAAGATGGTTGGATGAGTTGCATTTGGATTACCGTATCTCATTGAATTTGGTCGGGAATCAATTATGTTGGTGTTTGGCACATCAGCCATCGCGGAGGTCGCCATTGCTTTGAGATCCACGAATGGCGTTGATGATCACTAAAACCATATCTGACCACTAAAATTTTCGCCCTTTTCAGCTATTAGCAGTCTCAAGATGCGGGTGACGTCACTGTGCGTGGCGTAGCGTAGCGTATACTCGTTATAACGATCAAGGACGACATATACGACACGTTACGTTGCGTCGAGTAGCGTGTACTCATTGTAACGGGTATCGTTTCGGGCACGGGAAACCCCGCGCCGTGGATTGAGGGGGCCCCCCCCGCCCGGCGGGACCCACTCGGACGTCATGGTCGGCGTGAAGGTGTCATCACCCCCGTACGCTCACGGAACGAACCCGCGTCGCGTCTCCTCACGTCTTGTCTTCGTACGCTTACTCAAATCAAACAGCGACGGTCACGGGATCCACTCTTTCGATCGAAACAGGACTCGTCGTGTCCTTCACGTGTTACCCATCGGTATACACGGCCGACGATTACGTTCCCGGTGGGGGGACCCACATCACGCGTCGTGCGTACGCTTTAGGTGCGTAGGCGCAGGATACAGCTGGGTGCGCCGAACCAACGTTCTAGAGAAGTGGGTGTGTCTCTCAAACGAATTATTGCACAATTAAATCGATATTTTTATTCGTTAAATTATATTTATATAAGTCACCTTCTATTTTATTTTTTTGACTTAGTGCTTTGAATTTAAGAAATATTTAAATTATTCCTAAAAATACTATAAATAATCTAAACAAACTTTTAACCTCAACTAAACTAATTATATGTATAAAAATATAACATTATAATGATAAGTAATAACAATAAAATAGGTGTGATATAATATCATTTATAATATTTATTATGTTTTCAATATATCAACAAATTATTACAAATATTATTAAAAATATCATAAATGAGTTAAATAAAAATACTATAACATTTAAAAATGATAAAAGAAAGGGTAAAAAAAATTTGATAGGAAAAATTTTCAGTGATATTTTGAATATTTTTTGAATTGGGGATATTATTTGAAAAAAAAGTATCTTTTGAAAAATATGCAGAATATAAATATTTTCTTAAAAAGTCACCCTATCTGTAAGGAAGGAGAAAATTATATTTATATATATATATATATATATATATATATATATATATATAAATATAATTTGCGATAATTTTCGCTGCTTTTCGGCGAGAAAATAAAAGGCGAGTTCTTTTCCCAACCAAATAAGACACCCCAACGTCACTTCTCGCTCCGTCGCTGATTCGGTAGCGTTTGGCTTCCTAAATTTTGGTCTCTTGTCAAGATCATCTCTGGAAACAGCTTTGGATCCTCTCGTCCAACTTGCTTCGATCGAGTGAGGAGACTCAGGAAGCGTGGGAATGGCGGAGGAAGGTGCAGCAGCAGCTGCGGGGGTCGAGATGAAGCTGGAGTTCACTCCCACGTGGATTGTGGCCGCCGTTTGCTCCCTCATCGTTGTCATCTCCCTCGTCGCCGAGCGCCTCCTCCATCGCCTCGGAAAGGTCCTTCCTTTCTCTCGACTCTGACCGCTTCTTGAACTCCGTGCATTGCTTAATTTGCTGATCTCTCAGGTTCTCAAGAGGAAAAACCAGAAGCCGCTCTTCGACGCTCTCCAGAAGGTGAAAGAAGGTGCCTCTCGCCTCCATCTCCCTTCGTTTCTCCCTCTTTTGTCGATTTATGGGTTGTCGTTTATGAAAGCTGGGATCTTGGGGGTTACATGAGCAGAATTAATGCTTTTGGGGTTCATTTCGCTGCTGCTGACGGTGTTCCAAGGAGTCATTCAAGGGATCTGCATCCCCGAAGGATGGAGCCTTCACATGCTCCCCTGCAAGAAAGAAGAAAGGATCACCAAGGCCCACTTCCAGACCGCCTTTTCTGCTGGCCATTTTGGAGGCGTCGGTCGGCGGCTGCTCGCAGGAGGTGGTTCTGGCGCCGCCGCTCATTGCTTGAGCAAGGTTTGTTTGAAGCAATCCACGTTTATTCCTATGCATACTGTTTCGCTGCTCTGCATAATTATATTTCAGATATGGGATAAATAAAATTTAATGAGTTCTTGAACAAATTCACAAAAGCCCCGCAATGGGGGCTTTGTTATTTCTCGAAAGATTGATCAAGGTTCTTGGTATTAAACTTAAGCTAGTTTCAGTGTCTCCTAATGTTGTTTTTGTGCAAAATCATAGTTTGTGAAGTCAATTGTGAAAGTCGGTTCTTTTTGCATCAGTAATGGTAATTTCATAAATAGTGACATGAAAAGACATGAAGATATGGTTTAAAGAGATGGTTAATATATTTCGTTGTGAGAAAATGACGTTATGGTATCTTTAGATCTGTGATCAGGATGAAGGAATGTTGGGGATGGCTCATAGTATGATGTTTGGCAGGCAACTTTTATGTACCACAAGATGCTTGGTTATGCTTGTGTTGAATCTGGGGACAACATATATAATAAGTTGGAGAAACGATATTGAACGGAACCTAATGTTGATATAAAGTTAGGGTAATCTGTGCATGCATTTGTCAAATTTTAAGATAGCAGATGTTAGAGTAAAATGAGTAACTCAATTTGTAGTGCTTTGGTCGTATTCAGAAAAGATATGTTTGTACAGCAAATCATTTCAGACTACAAGTCTCATGACATGTAAAAGAAAATTAAAACAAAATGTTTTGGTTAGGAAAAGCAAGAAAGGCTATAGAAGTTATAATGTGGTAATATTTGCCTCAATGGACCAGCCTCATATTGTTGGGATTTACAGCTTAAATGCTGCCACTGTCGAAGCTTAAGACTTTGTGGAACACGTGATCCTATCGTTTGATGTGCTTTCTCTAAAAAAAACAAATGCTAGAAGCAACCTGAGGCAAGTTACATACAGGTATATGATGTACAATAAAGCTTTTTGTGTGTTTTTCATGAAACCTATACTAAGAAATTTTGAGTATGTGAATGGCAAAAGAAATTGTAATTCTTAGCCCTTGGTTCATGAATAGAGGGTCTAGAGAAAAGAAACTAAGAAAGAACACTCACCTTCATATTCAGGTGAAGATTATATGCACCCATTTTATCTGTAACAGTTATGAAACATTCTTATTGATGAAAAAGAACTCCACTAGTGTTGTATGGTAGTGAATTGGATGCATGGATAACTCAATAGAAGTATATGCACCACTCTCCCTTTTAAAGATAGTAATTGTACTATGCCAAAAAGAATAAACGAAAACCTTTTAGGTTCTTCACTGGTACATATAACCAGATACTGAACATACTTTGGTGGTGGCTGACATAGCCTACCATTCAGATTATTCTATAATCACAAATTGCATGACATATCTTACTTCATATTATCCTTCTCCACCTTCAAAGTGACTCTTCAATTATGAACTATTTTGCAGTAGCACGTTTTTCCTGATCTCTTCTTTCTTTTTCAGGGAAAAGTCCCACTCTTGTCTCTTGAGGCAATTCATCAATTGCATATCTTTATTTTCGTCCTCGCGGTCACTCATGTTGCTTTTAGCGCCCTAACTATGCTTTTAGGAGGAGCAAAGGTATATTCTTTCATCAGTTTACTTGTCAGTTATTTTATGGATATGCTATGAAGATTTAAATTGAAGTATGCTAAGTATTAAGCCTTCTGTTTGTTTATCAGATACGTCAGTGGAAACAGTGGGAGGATTCAATCCAGAAAGAAATCACGGGAGATGGTATGGTTGGACTTTTTAGCTCAGTGTTGGATTATTGAAGTATTTTACCTTGTGATCTTGGATAGGTATCTGAGACCAAACTTTAGTTGCTGACATTAGTAAGCTACTAGGTGCAGCTCCTAAACAGGTCACCCATGTAAATCAGTTTCAATTTATCAGAGACCGCTTCAATGGCATTGGTGCAGATTCAGTGTTCACAAGTTGGTTGGTAAGTAATACATGATATATACAAGTGTTGACTCATCATAACTGTCTTGATACTGGTTCATCATGCTTAAAATATTTTCCTAAATTTGGACTAACTTTATTATTTCTCCTTGGTCAAATAAGAAAAAAATGAATTTGGAACGCGAATGTTGCATATTAACAAATGTGAAACAGTCTTGTCTACGATTTTAAGTACTCAGCTTGAATGCCTGTTTGAGGTATCAAATTATGTATGTCATAATAAAATGTATCATTGACCCAACTACCTTCACCGAACCTCTGGCTTTGTACATTCTATTATATTCCCTGTTCACAGGAGCAATACATATTTCGTAGAAATTTATGAGACTGATGAAAAGTTTATCCATCTTTGAGTTACACTCATACACTCACCAAACAAGAACAGGCAAGCCATCAAATTGTCTTTAAGACATAATTAACGCATCTTTTCTTGTTTTCAAGTCTCCGACACTTTTGTCACAGTTCTACATGTATACTAGCAGTTAAATTTTCGTATCATCTTTGAACAGTACTTCCATGTTAACCTTCCTCACTCCATCATCCTTATAAATCTCCTTGCACATTGAATCCGTCTTTCATTCCTTTATGAGGCTTTGAAATTTTAGAAGTATCTTCTAGAACAAGTGAGTGTCATACTCTCAGAATAAACTACAACAACTTAAAGCTGGTGTTCACCAAAGTTTTCAATTTATTTATCTTTTCATGAATCATCACTAAATTTAGAAATACCAAGATCTCTTTCTGTATAGAGATTTAGTTTTTTGGTACATTTTTACATGTAGTTATCATCAATTTTCAGGAAAATTTACAAAAGTTACAATTCAGAATGATGCTATTTAGTCAGGTCCAATGCCCCAAATTTCAGCAGCAATTTTTTGTTTTCTGATATTAAATTCTATTTATGCATATAAGCTAATTTATTCTTGTCAAAGATCCAGCTTACAACTACAATATTGCTTGGATGAAGTTGTTCTTGATGTATTTGTTAATCATAAGATTTGTTCCAATTAACTGGACAAGAGACTTGAGAATTACCTTACTAATATATTTTGTTTTGCTTTCAGCATTCTTTTGTCAAACAGTTCTATGGATCTGTGACTAAATCAGATTACACCACAATGAGACTTGGCTTCATCATGGTAAGAAATTGTCTTGAATGCCAAAATATATTATCTATCCTTTTTTTTTATGGTCCTTAAATTCACATTAAGTTGGATTGCTAACTGAAACTTTTCAAGTACATGCAAAGCTAATTTTGAAGTCTTGTATATCTTTTACTTAAACTTGAAATCCTTCTGCTCTTAGACTCATTGCCAAGGAAATCCAAAATTTAACTTCCACAAGTACATGATCCGGACACTTGAAGCTGATTTCAAGAAAGTTGTTGGTATAAGGTAATTATAATTATAGAATACTTGTTCTTGCTTAAACCTGTAATGCTGATTAGATTGAATTAAATCATTAGCATTTTAAATGACAATCTGATGCTGTTCAAGAATTTTTATCATCCTGGTTCTTATGTTTTTCCTTTCATTTCAGTTGGTATCTGTGGGTGTTTGTCTTCATTTTCTTGTTGCTGAATGTCAATGGTAAGTTACCACCATCTCATACCTTTCTTTCTGCTGGCCATTGCAGTACATAGTTCCTTCTTGTTTCCCGCTTTATTAAACTTGTAAATTGAATTCAAGATCATACAAATTCATATAATTTTTGTTTCTTACAATTATAAACTTCAGGTCCTCTCTAATTAATCAATGTTATTTGGTATAGATAAAAGAAAGAGGTTGGCTTTCTTTGTGCCAAAATGATATTGTCTTGTTTACATATTCTTTTTCTTTTCCAACATGAACATTTTTGTTCTGTTAAATAAGCATGTGATGATATATAGGACTAACGGAATCGCTGTCTGAATCAGCTTAACCATAAGAAATAGATAACATGTTTTTTCAATTTCCAGATAAAACAAATGGGTTTTCTTACTGCATTTTGATCTGTCTAATTCCGTATGTAATTTTTTGACTTTCTACTTTTCAGAAGTCTTGTGCAAGAGATATCAAGCATTTGTTGCATTTTTTTGAGCATAAATTTGTCTTTGTCTTATTGTAGCTAAAGAGAGAAATGATTTGATGCTCGTTATGATTGAATGGATCAAATTCATTGGAAGTACAATTTCATCTACTCTTTGACCTTCCAAAGAATATCAAATGATTAGTTGTCTGCATTTGCTGATCAAGTCAAGTCTATTATAAGATAGATTCCATGTAGGAAGCCTAATAGTAGGTATTTTGTTGTTTTGCAAACCGAGGACACCCTGTTGCCTTTATTGCTCTAGGCTAGGAAGTCAAAGATATTTATGTAGTGCTGCTCAAAGGGGATTTCAATTCAACTGCCGATTTGTCTTTTGCCTATTATGTTCATGAAAACGATTTGACTTCTAATTAATGCACATAAATGGCATCTTATGCATCTGTTTTGCCTGTGCAGGTTGGCACACATATTTTTGGATATCATTTATTCCTTTGATTGTAAGTATTCTTTTACAATAGCTTATAGATGTGGTATGCTCCATGTGATTAGTTTTACTCTGAATATGTGGAGTTTGGATATTCTTCAGAACAAGGTTTTAGATGCCACTAGGAGAACCATGTTGGTTGGTGCTGTATGGTATGATATTTAAAAGCATGTTTTAATAGTACGAGTTGCCTTGATAGAACTTGAGACATTGAAATCATTAATTAAGGAACGTTCAGGATCATGTGCCTGTAGAGCACCACACACAATGCCCTTTTCGACGAACATCTCATGCGTCGATTGGAACTGGAAATAATAGTAATCACTAGAAGCACAGAGTCGTCTACTATTTCTAGGCAGCATGTATAAACTATATTTTTTAGCACAACTTCAGGTTTGATCTGATTTTCATTTCTTATTTGTTCTGAGGAAATCACATGTATAATCTGATCTGACAATTGGCTTTGAGAGCCGTTATGAGGTTTTCTTGATAATGCTTTATAATTGAGAGCTGCCCACCATGATTAGAGGTTGCATTTTGGTGTTCTCACCAAATATTGCTAAGCAACTTATTAATCTTGCGTTGTTTGCTTGACTTTTGCAGCTTCTGCTTGCTGTTGGAACTAAATTGGAGCATATCATCACTCAGTTGGCTCATGAGGTTGCTGAAAAACATTCTGCAATTCAAGGCGATTTGGTGGTTAAGCCCTCGGATGATCACTTCTGGTTCCGCCGGCCCCGAATTGTCCTTAACTTGATTCACTTTATCCTGTTTCAGAATGCCTTTGAGATCGCATTTTTCTTCTGGATATTAGTAAGCAGCTTAGAAACGATTCACTTTTCTTTAAGCAAATCAGTATCATACTTCTCATCATAGATGATCAAATCCTCTATGAATTTGCACTGTGGTTTAGCATTTGGCTTCTGTACTTCTCTCTACAATAATTAGAAAGAAAGAAACTAATGGATTCCTCTTTCTGTGCAGACCACATTTGGCTTTGATTCCTGCATCATGGATCAAATTAGTTTTATCGTCCCCAGGCTTGTGATCGGGTAGCTTGCAGCTTCTCACCTTCTTGCTTTGAATATACTGGCTGTGTTATTGTTCTAAACCACATCTTTCCGTCCCTTGTAGATTTGTGATTCAGCTCCTCTGCAGCTACAGCACTCTGCCACTCTATGCTATCGTCACCCAGGTAACAACACCACCAGTTAGCTGTTACTTTAATCGCCTCGAATGATGCCGGCGCTGATCTTTTTCTTTGTAACAAAGATGGGGAGTTACTTCAAGAAAGCTATATTTGATGAGCATGTGCAAGAGGGGCTAATGGACTGGGCTCAAAAGGTAAAGAGGCGAAAGGGCAACGGACACGTCAGATCGAGCCAAGCACAGGATGAACCTTCGAGGAAGATCGAGCTGCAGAAGCTGGTTCAACAGACAGAATCCGACTTGGAAGAGGGAAGATCTGCGACCACCAGTGCAAATGTGTCCTGAACCGTTCCCTCTCTAGCTAGCAACTGCCTGGAGTTACATGCCCAGATATCATACTTGTACTCTTGTAAATTTGTCATGACACAACATATGAGAGAAGTCATATATATCATGAGTTAGATTTCCAAGTTTGAGAAAGTTATACATGAGAATCACTTTTGTGATGGAGGTGATCGGAGGATGCCTCGAGTTGTTGCCCAACTCTTTTTGTCAAAGAACCAAAGAAGATGCTTATAAATGCAAGTACAGGAGATATACCTATGTGAATATTCCAGTTGGAGCTGTTCTATTAGTATCAGTACCAACATCCCTTTTTCTTCCAATTGCATCTTATGCCATGCTTGTAAATGCAGCAAAGACTGCATTGACTTTTTCTTCTCCTGTATTTCTTCGAGTTTGATAATCTTGACGCTAGAGTTTGCGTACATCATGCACACATACATATATATACATACACGTACACATGTTTGAAGAGTCTTGGAAGACTTATTTTGAAACGACTTTCTATGATCCATCACCATCCAAGAAGTTGCTCAAATACATGCCGAACTTGATAATTTTATCAGCTTGTTCCTCAAATTTCAGATAGGAAAAAAGAATGTTTGGCATATACCATAGTAACTGGAGACGAGAAGAATATGTTCTCAAAAGGGCATGGAATCAGAGCACCACAGGAGCATGAATCAATATGAGATGATAGCAAAGGTCCATTGTTAAGTACTTCAAATGATTCAACATATCACTATTTAGAAAAGCATTTGTAAGTCCCCATGATAAAATGAAACAACCAACCCAGCTTCGCTTGTTTTTTCTTTTTTTGAGTGCCACAGGTCGTCAAATTGTCTTGTGAAATAACATAGTGAGAGCTCGATCAAGAAAAATTATCATGCACAAGTTGCGGCCCTCATTCCTCAGCAGCACTAGCGGCACTCAGATCCACGCTGAGATCAACAGTCTGTGGCGAAATGAAAGGCGTAAGAACTTGTTCAAATTCAATAGAAATTGAATCAATAGAACCTTGCAAAAGGGGTACCTTTCCAGTGATCATCGTATACATTGAAAGGACGTCGGTGACAGTTGATTCAAAGTGGGTTGTTGCATCATAACTCTGCATTATTAGACTTGTTAAACGGTCACCAATTTAAATTAAAAAAATGTAACAAAGAAATATCATGGGCACTTACGGCTGAGATGAAGCAATGATCCAGTGAAGGTTCATTTACAGGTTCATATCGATCATAAGTCTCAAAAAATAACTCATCTACTGGTCCAAGTAGGTCAATCCCGGGCTTCAGCTCCACCTCTGGCCTATCAGTCTCAGCTTCTGTGGAGACAAAGGCAATAAACTTCCCTTTGGGGGCAACATTATGAGAGTAAGAACAACAGAATAGATACCTGTCAAACCAAAAGAAATGGAATCATGAAATATAATGAACTGAAAAATTAAATAATAAAAAGGAAGATGTATCGCAGAAAGAATTTGATTGCATATGAAAAGAGAAATGATTTGCTCTGGGAAGGCTCACATGTCAGACTTGCGTCCAAGTTGCTTCTGTGGCAATATAACCTGCACTGAATGAGACTCATCTGTATTTGGGATCGGATGGCTCATAATGGCGATTGCCCTTGCAACCTTTCCCACCTTCCTAACCTATCAATCAAAAGCCGCTTAGCAATATGTTTAACAACTTTGAATCTTATATTAGCAAATTTGACATCACACTAGTCCGTTACAGCAGTCTCAGTAGCAATTATTCACCAAAGCAGGTACTTTGCAACTATACCACAATTATCCTCCTACCACCAACTATTAAACTACATTTCAATATAAACTGAAGATGATTTACCTTGTTTGTACCTTGCAACTATACCACCGCTATCCCAGTGGATCTACCACCTACTATTAAACTAACTTCATTTAAATGTAAACTGAAGATGCTTTACCTTGTTTGGTAAGTAGGAAGGATCACATACAACTTTCTTGCATCGAGCTGTTTCCCCTTCTGATGTCACACCACAAGCTTTTCCTTCCATATCAAATTCAACCTGGATTGGTCAAAAATATATTAGCTATGACAATGCAAAAACTAAATTAACCAGAGCATGGGTACTGTAGCAATAAAGATGACAATCTGGTGCTTTTTGCCTCCATAATATGTGAAGCAATGATAAGCATAAAGTGACACCAACAGATACCTTGCATTCTGGCTTGTTCAACATGTATGTCCCACCATAAACAGCACTAAGGCGAGCAAAAGCCTGTAAGTCCAGTGAGAACACAAGAAAATCAGAAGAATATTTTCTCATAATGCAGATTGTGAAATTGAATGACAAACCTGTGGTAACTCTCCTAGTCCATATAAAGGATATATGTACGGTGAGCCTCCTTGAAAACGAGCTAAGGATTCTGAATAGAGCTATTACATGTAGCGATACCAACATTAGTACCAGCAACACACCACAACGAGCAACAAATCAAGTCAGTCTCATTAAGAATTATCAGCAGTTCTCACTTAGAAAAACAACACGAAATATGCAGATGTGCATTAATTTGAATATAAAGCAGATAACTACAAAACAAACTAATAGACATACAGACACCAGACAAGAAGGACAAATCACTGAGTGCAAATGAAATTGACAAGGAAAAAATCTAAATAAGCACATAGTAACAGCTACAGAGCAATTTTTATGCATATCTGTGTAGTACCATAAGAAGGACTGTTTTCAAGTAAACAAAGAATCAGAACAGGATTTACATTGTTTAAGCTACTTGGAGTATTCAACTCTCTTACCAAAATTATGTATATAGCTATTGTTAATTGTTGGTGATGCTTGTACATTTTCCAACCCACTTAGCAGTCTCATCTGTGAGTTAAGATAATGCCACTTTCTGTTGACTGGTTTGTGTTTGAATCCGAATAATGAAAGGAATCAAGATTGGTAGCACAAAGATTTTGACAAATATGGTGTACTTCTTTTACTAATACATTCAGTATTTTTTTCTAAATGTTTGAAAAACAAATAAGTAATGAACCCATTGTTCAACAGAAATTGACAGGAACGATGATATGATAGTAATTGAATCCTAAATAACTTTGTATCATGGACTTGGCAATAAGTACCTTCATCCTTTTCACAGTATCAAGTGCAGGTTCATACAGATATCGATCATCTCTATGAAGGGCCAAGGCGTGTCCAATGAAATCAATTGTGTTGTCATCCAAACCATATTTTCTGGCCAACAAAGAAACGTCACATTTAGTTGCTAGCGCAAGGAACTAGGTACATTGTTATGACAGAAATGGTTAAGTGAACTGATGATTTCTAATGAAACAGATCAACAGTATACAAGTGATAATTCTCTGTCAAAAAGCAATGAAGAAAAAATTTTCAACAATCAAAAACCATAATCGATATAGCAAATCTCAATTTATTGCTGCAAGATAGAGAATCTCATTTTAATTTAAGGTTCTGAAAAATTAAAAAAATGTCCCAAACCAAGGAGAATTTTAAATCCTAGACCCAAGTTGCAAGTATATAGAATTATTAAAAAAATATTATTGTTATTTATCATCCTTTCTGACGAACTGGGAAAAAATATGAAAAATTCAACATGCAAGGAAACCACTGATCAACTAAAATGTAACAGAAATTTCACAATGATAAACAAAATAGCAGTTACTGAAAGGATTAAGTGAATGGTAACAGATTTAACCAAGGTTCGCAATACCGTACCGTACCGGAGTTTCGATCTGGGCTCGGTACCGGTACGGTACGGTATACCGCTCGGTACACCCAGGTGTACCGAGCGGTATATTCAGGCGTGCCGAGCACTGTAGCAGTTCTACAGTACTGCCACAGTACCGGAACGGTAACATATGATCAGTGTACCGAAAGTCTGTCGGACCGGTACGTACCGCCCGGGTACGAGTGGTACGGACCGGTACTGCAAACCATGGATTTAACTACTATCACGTAGACAGTACAAACTGTCCTTGCCAAGAAATTGACAACTACACAAAATTAACTCCTGGAGGAAGATTTAGTCATTAGTAGTAACCACATAAATTTTTCTTGTATTTCTTTTCATATTAAAAGTCATCTTCATAGTCTAACATTACGTAGAAAAAGATATTGCTAAGAATCTAAATAGCGGACAACCAACTTCAGAGTGTTTACCTCCCAAAGTCACTAAAGGGACAAACCCCCTCTGATTAAACAAAACTCTTAGTATCAAATCGAGAAAAAGAAGATATTCTATTTGCTGTATGGCAAAACCCAACATCCAATTCCTTCTTTAGTAAAAGTGATCCATCAAGTTATGAGCAAAGCCTAAGAAGCTTATGATTTTATAATGTTAAATGTTATCTTCTTCTCCATTACTAGCAAGCTTCTTTCCTCACAAAAAACACTCCCACTTATGGTGTCTGATACTGTACAATCTATCATTCATTTAGAAGAAAATTTATCCTAAAGAATTACTCTCCATATGAGTTTAATTTGCCCTTTGCCAAATCATTTGAGAGCATAATAGGTTATATACATTACTCTTTGCTTCTTTTTTCTGGCATGTATATGCATTGTTTAAAAAAGATCTTTGTCAATATCAAAGACTTATCCGAAACAAACAGAAAACCTCTTACATTTCTACTTGTTCGCTAGAGGTGTCTTATAATTACAACTCTTCTGATAAAACAATTATACCTTATATAGGAAGGTAAAACATAAAGGATGTTGAAGAATAAAACAGCATGTGAAGCTGCAGATAAACTTTCATTTACCAGAACTGCATCAATTAATCCTATTTATGCAAAGACAAGAACTTCCTGCGATTGTACTAATAAATGCAATCAATGATTAAAGGATACCCACGAGATAAGTTCTTTTGTTGTCACTCTTGTAAGGTCCAAACCTTCATGCGTCTTAGGGTCATTTTCATCATAGTCTTGGACATAGATGAAGAATTTTCGAGCTCGACGCTTCTCAAACAAGCCCATTAAAGGAGATCTCAATGCCTCCATGTCAGTGGCAGGAACCTTGTGGATCTATACCAATAGAAAAAGGAGCAGATATTATATGTAAGCATTTTGAGAAGCCAGCAAGTGTGACAAATAACAACTTAATGATGACAGAAAAAGAACAAAGATCAATAATACCTTTCCTTTATTGAAGACGTAGCTACCATCCACAGCTTTGAAAGATAGATATTTTGTGACATCAGTATGTATAAGTGTGCGAACCAAAATACCATTGGCCATCATAAACTAGCAACAGAATGATTAATATGTTACTTTCAAAATCACAATTCACAACAGAACATGCAGACATGAAAAAACATAGTATAAGCCCCAAAATTGATTTCATTGCTTCAATTGATTATTTCCACTAACTGTGAGAAAAAACTGTAGAGTTTAAAGACTGAACCAAACAGTGACATCAAGAGGCACTCCAGCACTTCTCCTAGGTGTTCAAACAAGTGAGGGACGTAAGGCAAGGCCCAAGCACCTCATATGGCCCTGAGGGAGGCACCTTCGGCTAGCCCTGGTGGAGCTACCCACAATTGAGGCTCTAGACATCCCAGGCACCCACTTGAAGTAGCCCAAGCAACCCAAATCACCAAACCCAATCCAAACACAATTCCCTCACCTAGCCCCCAATCCAATCAAAACCGAGACCAATTCCCACACCCTCCCCCAACCAAATCCAAATCTACTCTAACACCTCATTTTGATGTAATATTTTACCAAAGAGCATGTAAGACAATGTTAATCTATGTGATAATCATGCTTAGAGAAATGAAACAAAGGAACAAACCTTTGGAATCATATCAACATTGTAATCTCTACTAGATCCCAGATGTGCTGGAGGCTTATCACTACCTCTGAACCTTTTCCAGAGCTGCCAAAGAAAGGAACAGTATAGGAAGTTCAGAAAAATGTAAGATAATTAATAATCAATTGATTGTCACTTCAAGTGTAACTCTAGATGAAAACAATATTGTAGAGAATAATTACGTAATCCAATCTCCTTTTCTTAATGATCTCAGTACAAACAACTACTGACTCATAGCAATCCCTTTTCTTCTTTAAAAGCACTGGAGAACCACCATCCTTTTTCATCTTAGGGTGAAATGGCTTCTCTTTTTATCAATTAAAAAATTCGATCTAGCATAGTTATGTAATATCAGAGTGTTTGACATTGACATCTAGGCAGGTCCAATCATTGCACATGTTTATGATCAATAACATCCAATGAGATCCAGAATAGTTGCATGCCTGGACAAGATTGAGTGAGGTTGACTCTCCTCCATAGTAATCATTTCTATCCATGTGTAGAACCTGTAACACATGCAAGTAAATATGTTTTAGCAAATTAAAAAAGAAACTGCTAAGAAGAAGAATATGCACATTTAAGATAATTCTCGTGATTTCTCAGCAGAATATCTACATGTTTTTCCCCATACAAAAGTAACCAGCATGCCTTAATAGTATGATATAAATCCAGTAAATAGAAGTTCAATAACAACATATATCCTCCTTTTTTTATCTTAAACACTAGGAAAGCTGCTCTTCTTACTGGAAGATGAGGGCAAAAAGTATATCTTACATCAGTTAAGAGCCAACAAAATAGCAAAATATTAAGAACAAAGTTAGAACTAATAATTTCCTCATGACAAACTTTCTGTACCTATATCATACTTTGACAAGGAAAAGGATGCTATACAGCTGCGATCTTATAATAGCAAAAGATCACCAGATTTGGAGTAAAAGATTCCACAGAAACCAAGAAAGCATTTACACCTATTTGCATACTGGCATCAAAAGTTCATCATTCATGATATGAAATGCAACCAGCAAAAGGAATTAGAAGTTTGCAAGTATTTGATTGAATTAAAGAGTAGTAACTGGAACTTGAAATAAAAGCATACTTCCTTTGAGGCAGAACCTAAAACAATGGATACTAATTTTGACTCTGCAGCATGAAGTTGGAAGTGATATATTGTGAAGTCAAGAACTTTTTTGATCATACAATGAATTAGAAATAATAATCAACAAACTTTTTCATGCCTTTGCATATATATATATATATATATATATATATATATATATAGCCAAGTTATGATGCTGGATCATGATCAAATAAATATTTATTTATCAGTATCGACAAGTTTGCAGAAAATGTCAAAAAAAAAGTTCAACAACCTTTTTGTCAATATGTTTGGAAGTTCAGCAAATTTATATTCTATAAACAACAAAAACAATAAAAATGGACCCAGAAACAATTCAATATACTAAGAAAATAATAAGACAGCTTGGTTAACAATTTAAGACCAAGCAAGGGTAAGATGTTAATTCATATTTAAGAATACAGCAAATCTGCTGCAGTAGCTTCAAAAATAAATTAAAAAATGGAAACTAAATAGAAACTGCAAATGCCTAATTGTTGGTGAAGCCATGGAATCTTTTCAGTGGGGGTAACAATTGAGTTGACTGTAAGTTCAAATGAAAACAAGTTGCGATAAAATGTAAGTTTTATGAAGTCTACATAAAAATCAAACAAGCACCAAACTAAAGGAACATATTAATTGAAACAACACGACGAGCAGTTCTGTTCCTACTTCTCAAGCTTAACGATGACTGCCATTGTTGAAGCTGTACCAAACAGAAGGATCGATACAATCATAATTGCATTTATAATGCATAACAATCAACTTCGGGTTGAAATCAACTCAAGTGATCAAGCACTTGTCAGAAGCAGCCATAAAGAACATCGTACTTCCACAGCTTTTGCTATAAATTTCTCGCCAGATCGATCCAACAACGCATTTCTAAACCCTTGCATCTAAAGGACATGTTGACCCCAAGTATGGTCTAGAATCCCGCTTCAAAATGAAGTCAAAGAAGCAACATGAAGTCCAGATGAAGCAGAGAAGAGCCCCGCTTGGCAGAACATATCAAGATCCAATCATTCGAGGTAAATTCAGCGACGTAACATCAAGATCCGATCTGTGAAGGTAACTTCAGCGGCTTAACATCAAGATCCGATCTTCCAAGGTGAATTCAGCGACTCAACGAAACAACACCGGAACAAGCAGAAAGTGCCACCAACTATCTGCGAGAAACAAACAATTCCAGAACACGACACCTAGACCAACACCAAGAAAACAGGGAACCCATGAACGAATCTTGGTCGTTGAAAAGGGGTCCTAGCCGGCGGACGAGCGTGACCATGGCCGAATCCAAACAACAGATTGAAACCCTAAAGAAAAGAAATCAGATCAAGAGAGGGGCGGGACCTTGAGGCCATCGACGGAGAGGAGGCCGCTGAGGATGCACTCCTTGAGCCCGGTCCCGAGGACGATCACGTCGTACTCCTCATCCATGGCGAGAACGAGAGAGCGACACACACGGCAAGGAGATCTCTCTGCTAGAGACTAAACGGAGAAGACGAAGGGGAGGCGACAGAACACAAGATGCCTGCTTTGCTCCGAGAGCAGGAATGACGACTCCTCCACGAAGGAAGAGACTCTTCCATCTTTATTACGGGTCCCTTTTGGGCTAAATTACGCATATATCCGCGCCATATATTTCCGTATTATCTCTTTAGTTGAAACTCTAATTGATATAAATATGATAAAAAAAAATAAAAAAATAGTTCATTCATTTAATTATCTTACATTAAAATTAATTTTTTATATTAATTATTGGTAGTGACTGATGTGAGTATAGATCTTAATATTTGAAGAGAATATATGATATATCCCTATGTTCCAAGGGTAAATAGGTCATTTTGGAGACGAGTAAGGAGACAGGAAAAAGGAAGGAAGCGAAGGAAGCGGCGTTTAAAAGGATGGGAATGGGGAAACGGATTGGCCTAAAGAGAGGTGACAGGGAAACGGATTCCAAGAGCCCATTAGGCAAATGGGTTGGGCTGGGCCTTTTTAAGTCTTTTAACATATCATTTAATAATAACTTAAATTCTGATGTAGTTAATACAACCTAAAATATATTGAGGTAAATATGATCTCTGTAAAATAAAATATTGATTTACCCTCCAAAATTTGAACTTGACAATAATTTTGGATGGTGTGGCATATATATTGAAAATAAGTTTTCATGGTTGAATCATGCCCTACTATGTATCATTCATTATTATATTTAATTTAATTCATAATAATTCTATATCTAAAAAAATCAACTTCTATCTATGTGAGAGTACACCTTTTCATATAAAAATATGTATATTGTCATTCAAAATGATTTATGCAGACTTATTCCGTTATAACCTAACGGGATAATTGACTTATTAATTTGTTATATCTAAATTATTAATTTAAAAATATTTAAATCTAGATATTATACTCGTCAAATTCTTATGAACTTATTTTAGACCATAATAGAGTATACCTTTTCATATAAAAATATATATGCTATCTTTCAAGATGATTCAAATCTATCACAATCCGAATTGATGGGATAATCAACTCATTAATTTGTTAAAAATAAATTAATTCAATTCTTCTTTCATTTTTTATATTGGATTAAATTGGCACCACTTCATAGAATTCTGACACTAATAGTCAAATGATTCTTTTCCCTTCAAAAATATAATTATATGAGTTCAGTAAATACTTCATTCATCATACAAACTCATGATACAGTCCAATCTTGCTTGAATGCTATGTTCATGATGTCAACAAAGAAGACTTCTGGTTGATCCCCTTGACATCTCCATGACACAGTTTGCCTTCCCTGATGCAGGTCAAGTCAGGACCAGAAGACTTCTGGTTGATCCCCTTGACATCTCCATGACACAGTTTGCCTTCCCTGATGCAGGTCAAGTCAGGACCACTAATTGTTGAGGAGAGAGAGGCTGAGATTGGTGAAGTGCATGACAGAGGCATGCTATCAGCACTATGACTTCTTCCTGTTGCAGACATCAAAATGTGCTTGAGGGGATTTCTGAGGGCATAATTATGTGGAAAGTGTCACAGTGTGGTAGGATGTCTCTGTTCTTCTCACACACCTAGAATCATTGTACAACAATCATCAGCTGGCAATACTGAGATGACAAACCATACTGTAACGGTCTTGTAAGAAATCACAAATGTCAACTTTGTCATCATCACAAATCTTGATTAGCCTCATACATAATTTACAGAGAAACACAAATTACAATCTGAGACAAGATCTATGACTTGTCCATAATAATTAAGAATTACTAAGAAGAATAAACTCGTCAAGGTCTTCACTTGTCTGAGAAAGCCATTGCAGAAGGTTCATTGCCTACACATGCACCAGAGCCTGAAGCTTCCAACCATTGTCGACAATGGAAGGACTGATCACATGCATCTACAAAGCAATCAGGAGATCAAGGAGGAGACACCAGTGCTTGAAATTCATCCCCTTCAAGTGCCACTCATTGGTTCAGCAGAAATAACAGCTTCAAGATCATGCGACCACCACCGATCAAGCTTGGAAGCTTCAAGGGAGATCACAAGAGCCACCGGAGTCGCAACTTGTCAGAAGACATCTCCCTGGAGCTCTACTCGCCGCAGGCCAAGGCCGGAAAGTATGGAAGCCCCTGTTTCGTTGCATGCATTAATGGTACTTGGTGATCTGCATTGTGCTGCTGCCTGCCATTTGTGTCATAAGTTTATCTCCTCTTTCAGCACCAAGAAAAAAGAAAGATAGGCTGCATATCAAATCTTCCACTTGTTTTCTTGGTCTTTTTTGTGCAGGAAAGAAGTTATTCTTTTCTCAACTGTGAAAGAAGGAGCCTTTTCCTGTTACTAAATCCAATTGTTTCATGGTCTTTACAGTGATACACATGGCTTTCATTTTGATTTTACAACAGCATACAATATTTGTGATACTATATGCATGATTTGTCCTGATCCTTAACAACAAGCCTGTGAATTCATGAATGACTGTAACTCATGAGAAAGATCTGTGTTTATTAGTTGCTATATACTTGGTTATTAAAAATTAACAAGCAATAAACATGTAAATACACAGTCGATTTCCATAATCTTTTGCTTAATTTTATCGTTGGAGAGACCTATTGGTCTTACAAGAACTTGTGGCTTATATTTTTCTTCCTAATCATTATTCAAGGACAAAAAGATGTACAATCTATTCTCAGTTAGAATTTAAGCTTTGGGGAACAATGTCAGCTTTTCATATCTTGAAAATTTGGGAACTTTGCAAGATCAGGTAGAAGAAAATGTAAAACACAAAATTAGCTGACTCGGAAATGTAAACAACTGTATTATGTTAAATAATAGGAATCCAAGAAGTTGTGTGTCACTAAGATTTGTCAGAGTTTTATCAAAGAAGAGAAGATTTATCAGAGTTGTTTAACAGTGACAGAGTGGCAACAGTTGGGAGACTTTGGAATGTGAAGGCATTTCAGATAAACACTAATAAAGGGTTGAGGGAAAAAAGACAATTGCACATGACAAGAGCAAAAAAACTGTAGCATATAACAAACTCTTAATTGGAGGATAATGGTTGAGGAAGAAAAGACAATTGTAAATTAGCCAAATAATTCTCAAATGGGCATCCATTATCTGTGGCATTTTACGAGTTCTTAATCGGAGGGTCACAGAAACATACATTTCTGAGAGATAGAATCAATTTATCAGATTGCCATCTAAATACATAGTAGTCTTTAGTGTGTCTTCGTGTTTGTGTGTATTATATATATCTTCGCATGTATAATATCAGTGCACAATCAGTACTTGTGAATGCCAAAAAGGTAAAAGTGTTCTGAACTTCATGGCAATATGGAAATCACAACATGATGTGATAAGATTTCGAACTCACCTTTAACATGGAAAAATTCCAGAATTGATCTGACTATAAAAGTATCTCAGATTTTTTTTTTTTTAGGTGCAGATGCAGATTTTTGTTCTCCAAGAATCAGTTTGATGTTGAGTACACCAGTCAATAACATATTTAAATGGACAAGAAAAGGAAGAACAATCAACTCCTACACATTTCTCACTAACAACCATATGCAATGACTTAAATTTCACAAATCTTTTAAAGGATAAATTAATTAAAGGTAACTATAGAAAGGAGTAGAGGTCTTAAAAGGGTTTATACCTAATGCAGCGCTGAGACTTAACAATAGACAGGAAGGTGTGATTGCATGAAGAGGTTGAACTGAAGGTCATAGACTAAGCAGGGAGAGATTTTAAGGGAACTAATACTAAGTAACCTCTTTGGTGTCAATGAGGATGGAGGAAGACCACCAGAGCTGGTATGTTGCCCTCTAAGTTGTGTTTCTTCCCTAAGATTCAGAGACTGGTGTGCATCCACCAATCAATTTAGTTCACAATCACTTCTCATCCAAACTCCACTCTAATTCTTCCTTCTTTATCAGATAAATTGCATGTCCAGTCCATTCTATCCAGCATGGAATGGGGTCCCAATGACTCATCGAGCATGCTTCATTGATGAAACAACAACATCCGCAGGACAAAGCAGGATCCTTTCAGGCATGTGCTACGTAAAAGGACATGTCAAACAGTTCCAGTTCTAGATTTCTTCTACTTACTTTCCACCGACCATGGAGTCTGCTTGCGTCTCGTCAACATCATCGAGTTTCTTTCTTGTTTCCTTTGTATGTTTTCCTTCTGTGCACATTCTTCCTTTGGTTCTTCAGTAAATCTTTGACTGGGTTAATTCGTCCCCACCTTTCAGTCGACGAATCTCTGATCCTTACACACCCCATCCTAGTCCGTCCTCCTTCTTACGTTCCCTAGCCAGATCGATCCGTTGAACATCGACTCTTTTGAAGCATGCCATGGTTCTCAGGCTATATATACAGCACTCGGAAAGCCACACCAAACCTTGCGCCAAAGGAAGCCTTCCCCTGTAGCGAAGTTGTCGAGATGATCTTTAGAGAGCTCTCAGGAATCTCGCTGATGGAGAACAATGGCTGGGGTTGGGGCTGTGCTCCGTGGCAGTAAAGAAGGGAAAGTGTCCACTATAACGTTCAGCTCTGCAGAGTTAGTACGACGCATGGTGACACCGACCATTAGGACAATCCCTTGCCGTCGGATAGGACACGCGTCGAGCGCGTAGTCCATCTGGGTCGAGCTCCAGCCAGTCCTGGATCACGGCTAAAGCCTTCTTCTCTTGCAGGCAAGCTTGCAGAAACCCCACCTTTTCGCCAAAAGCCGCTCATTTCCCCTCTTCTTTGCCTCTGAAATCCGGATATTGCTACCGAATCTCCATTGAAGGATCTTAGGGATTGATTTGCCGAGGCTTGCAGTGGGGTTACGGTAGTTCTTTGGAGTTCGAGGAGCTCAGTTTGAGCTCCAAAGAAGCCAAAAAGGAAAAAAGATCTCGTTTTGCCAACAGGTTTCTTTTCAATCTTCCTCAAAATCCAGAATTCGTTTTGTCGCCTTTACCAGGCCTTGTTTGCGCCGGGAATCTGTTCAAAGACTGATTCGGCCTATTTGCATCAAGATACCATTTTTTTGTGGTTTGCCAATCCAAAGATCCGTTCTTTTTGTGCCATTACACTACGTGGCTGCGAAAGATCGAGTTTTCAGGGTTCTTTTTCTTCGGATGTCGCTCCCATTCCAGCAGTCGCAGCCGCCTCCGCCGCCGCTGTACGTGGAGAGCTACAGATCCCACGGCGGGTCCGTTGGGCCGGTGATCGCCGTGCTGGCGGTGATCATGGTGCTGGGGGTGATCGCGGGGATCGTGGGGCGGCTGTGCTCCGGCCGGACCATCATGGGGTACGGTCACTACGACCTGGAGGGGTGGTTCGAGCGGAGATGCGCCCCTTGCATCGACGGTAGGCTGGAGGCGCCCACGCCGCGGCCGAGGGCTCCCGGGACCGGTGGCGGTGCAGCAGCCGAAGCAGGCGGAGCGGCGGCCTGAGACCCCAGCTGAGGGCCGTGGAATCGTGAACTAAGACAGTGGCAGTCTACTAAAGCTTTCCATGTTCAAAAAAGTCACCTTTTCCCCCTTTTTTTTCTCTTTACTATTTTTTTTTCTGTGCTATTTTCTTCAGTATTCTTATCAATAGTTTCTCTCTCTCTCTCTCTCTCTCTCTCTCTCTCTTTGCTCTTTGGCTATTTGGATATGGAAATCATGGAATGAAAAAACAAAAAATTGAGTTCTTTTAATGAATGTTTAGTTGGAAACTTAGAACAGTGATCTTTTTTCTACTCAACTCACTCATCAATCTCACTCTTATCATTTTTTTTCTTTCAATTTACTCCTTTAATTCAAATAATACATAATACTTGCATTCTTGTGTGGTTGTGAACCATATAAATTCTTGGTGTCAATGTATACAGCTAAACAATATTTCCTTGTTTGTGGTGTTTCTTTTATCAGCTCTGCTATATTTAAATGAAAGAAGCATTTACCATTACAGTACTATTAATTATGTTGCATTATTATCTCTCTCTCTCTCTCTCTCTCTCTCCTCTTTTCTAATGTGTAAAATTTTTGTACTTTGATGCCTTGTTTTGCTTCCATTCAAGTTTAATTTGAAAAATAACCTCATGAAAGAATGATATTAAAAAATTAGTGAGACTTTCTTTTTTTCTTTATTTTGCCCTAATTTTGAGATCATTAATCTGAAAAAAATTTGCACACTCATTTATATCTTATGTGCTCATAATCTGCCAACTTATCTCTCAACACTTTTCTTATTTATTTATGATAGGAAAGAAATAAATTCTTTGTCTTACAAATAAATTTGTATGGGAGATTGCCAATTTCATCCTCATTTTCTCAATCATTTCATGTAAGACTTTGTATTATATCCTTATAGCATAATAAATAATACATAAATAGATTTTGATCAATTTAAACTCAACATTTAATCATAGTTGTCATGTAAATATATAAGAATACATTTCAAAATATTTTTATTTAGCAAACATTCTCCTCTACATCACCTATATAATTTTTTTTTAAGATATTCATCTTACTTATTAACAAACTAATTTTTAATAAAAATAAATGATGAAGATAAGATTTGAATTCAAAATATTATCAAAATTTTTACCAATTAAATTAATTAGTATCTTCATCTTATTATTTTGCCATACTAATTTAATGGAAATCAAATAATTCAGTGTTTTCCAAACAAATTACAGCTCAGTAACAAACTTATCTATTTGTTCATTGAACTCTTAACAGCAAATTGATGCAAAAAATATATATCCTCAAACTGATGGCAACAAACAAACAATAAAAAGACAAAAATAGCCACATGCACTTCCTAAACTTCTAAACTTAACCGCACTGATATCCGAGACATGACTGGCGGAGTAGTTCGGGACCCGCATGGGTCCCAATGGACAATCCAATCACCACGCGTGTAAGACGTATGCTTCGAAGGCAGCGAGTGGGGACGGATATTTTTGGAGCTCCCATGCGAACTCGTTGATGCCAATGTCGGCGATGTATTTATCGGAGGAAGATGGCAATGGGGGGATACGATTTCGAACACGAGGCCTCTCTCATCCGACCCGAACCGATCCGAGTCTCGCGACCTTGACGACGAGGAGGAGCGATACGGAGGAGGAGAGACGGGAGAGCGATGGCGACGCGAGGGGAATCGGAGGATGAGTTCGATTACCTGTTCAAGGTGGTGTTGATTGGCGACTCCGGCGTCGGCAAATCCAACCTCCTCTACCGCTTCACTCGCAACCACTTCTCCCTCGACTCCAAGTCCACCATCGGCGTCGAATTCGCCACTCGCACCCTCCAGGTCGGATCCCTCCCCCCCCAATTTCGTCTACCAGCTTCTCAATGCGGTTCCTATTTGATCTCTCGCAGCATTTCGTGCTTCTCTCGTTTAATTCCTATGCGTTTCTTCGAGCCTAATCGAGTTTCCATACCAATGTCGATATAAAGATTGGTTCTTTATATGATTTTACTGATTCTTGAATCCAGAAACTCGTTTTTCGATAGGTATCTCTAGTAGATGTGATTGAATTTGAAGTTTTTTCGTTTGATTTGTTACCTGACTATCCTGTCTTCTTTCTTTCTTATCGAATGGAGCTTCATGGATAAGATTAGTGGCATCATAATTGAGTAACGAAACATGAGCCCTAGATTTTTGTAAACCAAAAGGCCACAGGATGGTATGTCTCAAACATGAAATTTACCTTTTTTGTCAACAAACATAATACTTGGTTCAGTGTTTTGCTTCCTTCGGGATGTTGCCTTCAAAGAATAATTGCTATGGAATTTATCTCTAGCAACTCTTCTGAGGCCTTACAAACTAAGATGTCCAAACAAGTGGCTGGGGCTGTGTCCACAATATAAATGCATTACTTCTCCTTTTTTTCTTGGCCAATTATTGTGTTGCTTACGCAGAGTCATTCTGTTGTTGCACATACTTTATGTACTGAATGTTGCCTATTAGTTTGTTCAGACCCAAGACCAAAAGAACCTTTACCTTCCATGAGTGTTTGGCTGAAATGTATAGTGTGATTCTAGAAATGTCCTGGATTTTTGTCTTGTTCCCAACTACTGAAGGAACCAACTTAAGTTCTGGAATGTGATCCTAAGTGATGATGCTTGCCATGGAACTCACTGATCGGAGTTCAGATTATCTACCTAGAAAATACAACTGTATCAAGAAATGAATTAAAAGGTGTAGTGGTCATTCAAAATCTACAGATACAAGTGACATTCTTCGATGGTATGTGTTTGGGGGATGAGATCCAGGAGAAACATCAAGAATAACAATGCTAGAGATAATAAGGAATCAAATCGATATTGGTCCATATATGCATACTAAACTCTGAGCCATGATGGTTTAAGTTTTATGTATCTATATCAAGCTGAATCACAATAAAAAAATGAAATTTGATTTACATTATCTTTCTTATTCTGTAAACATGTTAGATGTTTGACCCATATGCATACTGAGAATACTGTTGCATGTAATGGAGGTTGCGGAACTGATTAGACAGTTTATCAAATTCTTGTTTCTTCATCTAGCTTTTTGTACTTAAATTTGGAAAATGGAACTGTCGGCATAAAGCTTGTAATTTCTTTTTCTGCAGGGCATGTATCTGTGTGTAAGCATATTGCTTTCTTTTTCCCTCAGAATATGCTATGTTCAAGACAGCAAAAATTTCTTTTTAATTTATAACATTAACCAGCAAAAAGAAAATTCATGAGCATCACATATAATTAATTGTTGAAGAGAATCCACTAGGAAATATGACACAAATTCACCATCTTGTGCACTTGCTTTATTTAAGGCCATAGTGAACATATGAGTCTTCTTTGAATCTAATATCTAAATGCTAAGAAAAGCTTTTCTAATTCTAACATTTGTTCGGTTATATTCATGGAGGTGTTTATTGTGGCTCGGTTGTGTGTATCTTCTTGAACTGCTAGATATGCCCATTGTAGATATATTTTTTCTCCAAATACTCCTGCTCTCTTGCCGCCTACACCTTCCAAATGCCCTCACTGGACTTTGCATGCGCAGTTTATTTCATCAAATAAGTAAAAATTAATACAATTAGCAACTGAATTGGTCTTGAGCAAGTACCAAGCTGCTTTGTTGTGTTTGCATGTTGAAGGTTTCATAATTACTATTAGCAGTTTTGTTGTATTTGCATGTGAAATTTAATACTATTAGCAACATATCTGTATTCGTGTCTTTCTCAGGTGGAAGGCAGGATGGTGAAAGCACAAATATGGGACACAGCAGGCCAAGAACGATATCGAGCAATTACTAGTGCTTACTATCGTGGTGCCCTTGGGGCACTCCTCGTCTACGATGTAACCAAACCCAAGTCCTTTGAGAATGCCAATCAGTGGCTCAAGGAGCTACGTGATCATGCAGACTCCAACATCGTCATCATGCTTATCGGTAACAAAACTGATCTCAAGCACCTTCGTGCGATCACTTCAGAGGATGCACAAAGCTTTGCTGAGAAGGAAGGCATCTCCTTCCTCGAGACCTCTGCCCTCGAGGCCATAAATGTGGAGAAGGCCTTTCAGATCATTCTTACAGAGATATATCGAATCATCAGTAAGAAGCCCTTGTCCTCTTCTACAAACCTCAGGCCACGACCTATTGAAAGCATCAAAGAGGGTAACACGATTGTGGTTTCAGGGTCTGATGTTAACAATTCACAATCTCGATGTTGCTCCACATAGATGCGCTACATCTTATGACTCAAAAATCAAATCTAATAGACAAATCCAAGAATGATGCTAAAGAGTCTCTCTTTATCTTCTAATTTCTCGTGAGTTGTAGAGATGTCAATGTAAGCATAAAACTATAATCATATTATAGTTATGCAAAAAAAAAAAATTAATATCAAAATCTGAAAGTAAATAATAATATATTAAATTTAGAATACATATCTATCTCTTGATGTCATTCAGAATATATTTCTTCTGATGTGTAAATGTGTTATTGTGATCTAATGTTTCATTTATGGGTAATTTTATATTTACCAATATTTTTTATTACAAAATTGATATCTAATTTAGTATATACTTAAGCATATAATAGATTTTTAATTATATATAAAATATTAGGGCATTGACTTTGATTAAAATTTTTATCTATAGTAATAGGTGTATTATTAATTAAATAAAAATTATATATTAAATCTTTCAATGATTTATTCATATTGAGATGCTCTTAACAATCTTTGAAATATATTCATAAATATCTTAATACTAATGACTTTCAATATAATACACTTATTCTCACTGACTTTCAAATATAAATATTGATCAATAGTATTTTCTTTAAATATGAATAAAGTAATAATATTATATAAATTTATATACCAAAAGTTTGTTTAAATTCATAATTAAAATTTTTAATTTTATAAATTAATATTTTCTTTTATATTTGCTTATCTTTTAGATTATTCAATATAAATTTTCTCATCTACATCTTCATTCATAAAATGTATTTTTAATCTATATAATATAACTTAAAATCATAATAAGTTACTAATATCATGATGATTTTTAATAAGTCCATTTTAAAACTAAAAAAATATCTTTGATATATTTTTTATGAGTAAAATATTTAACTATAAATCTAACTTTATTATTCAATATTATTCTTTACTTTTTTTAAAGATCAATTGATAATTGACTCTTTTATAATTTTAACTCTTCTTTTATTACATCACTTTTTAAAATCTTCATTTTTCATAACTTACTAAAATAATTAGATAAACTTTTGATTCTTGATTTACTAATATTTTATATCAGAAAAATATAAAATAAATTTATAATTTATATTTTTTTAATACTATATAGAATCCTAAATTAGGTTAATTAACCATATTTAATTGAACAAACTCATGATTGACTTATCGAAATTGGTCTTATAGATTTATGCCAAACATCAACCCAATTAAGCTAATCAAGATTAGAGATAAATAAGATCAAAATTAGGGTTTAATTAAAAAAAAGTTGATCAAGATCAAAATTAGTCAAAAACTTCAATTATAACCAAATTAAGTCTAAATCAGGCTATAGTTATAATAACAAATTCAGTCATAAATTAGGATTGACCATGGTCAAAATTTAAATTTCTAACTTATGTCACAATTAGGGTTGATCAAGTCAAAATCCATATGATTGATTTGAGGTTCAAACTAAATTTTGACTAAGTCAAAATTAAGATAAGGTCAAAATCAAATTTTATGTAAGATTTGGTTAAAATTGATCTTAACCAGAATCCTGTTGTAGCCTAGTTCCTAACGATTAATTCTTCTGCACGGCTTCTCCGTGGCATAGATTGCATCATCATCCATCAAATAGCGAACCATCCAAATTATCATCATCCATCGCAATACAATAATCCATTGTCTATCCTATGTGTTGGTGCTAGTCATAGATGTCCTGTAAGCCAATTACGTGAATGATACACCTGTGATATGATACGTACTCTTATTATTATTATTATTATTTATTATTTTGTGTTGCTTATTGTATATATTATGATGTTCATGAATCTGTGCAATATGAATCAAATCATGATGAGATCATGATAATAAGACCAATTCACCTTTAAATATAAATCCTAAATAATCTCGATCATAGGTTACTCAAGAGGGACATCGAGATAATTGGATAAACTAGTGTGTTGTATACTCGTCCATATGATGGAAGCAACTAGTCTTATAGCTACTTGTATTGGGATACTAGGGATATAGTATATGTGCTTATTGTAGAATGAGTTCATTGATTGATTCACTCATGGAATATTGGATGGTTGATGATACCTCATTATTAGACAATAATTTTATCGTTCCAATTATGTATATGGTTCTTAGACTTGAGACACCAAGAATGTCTTATATGAGTACTTCACTCTTTAATATCGAACTTATATGTTTGAAAGTTTCAATTCTAGCATAATCGATTATCAAGAAAATGCAGTCAACCTTATGAGGATAATTGAGTATCAATAAAAGATCATCCATTATTTGTGTCATGAGAAAAATATTATATGTGTTCTTACTCAAGCAAATCCCTAGCCAAGGTTATTCGGATTAAGAAATAAAGAATTATTCGGGAGAATCCAAGTAGAGCAATACTTGAGTAGAAACTATATATGCTTGATAGCATCATGCCCGGTCTATGATCTTTAGGATATTAGATGGATGAGGGAGACTATATATATAGTAATTGATGATAGACAAGTCTAATGAATTGGATTCTCCTGTATCATTTGGGGATTACAACGTAGTGGACTAGTACGTTCGTAATCGATAAGTTGAGTGAATTATTATAAAGATAATAATCCATTAAGTCAGAAGGAGTTCTAATAAGTATGACTCACAGCCAGCTCAATATTGGGTCTAGAGAGTCACACATGTATGATATGTATTGCGATAAATAGATATACGAATATGCGATATCCACTAAAGTCCCACTTTTATTAGATATCCAGTATGTTTTTGAATTAATGAATCTTATGAATGAGATCCAATAAGAGTCAATAAGATTCAATAATCCAAGAGGCTTGAGTATTAGATGGAGATCCAAAAAGCAGAATCCATTAGAGTTATGTTAACACAAGACCTTTATAAATAAGAGGGAACCAAATGATCATAGACTAGACCTTTTTTGGCTGCTACCTCCTATACTCCTCTCTCCCTTTTTTTCTTAGCTGATAACCTCAATTAGAGGGCGTATGTATAATAAGAAGAGTCAACCCTTTTTTTGATCATATAGTATACGTGGAAAGGAGGATTGTGTAGTAATTTGAGGAGTAACTTCACGGTGCCTACCGTGTGGATCGCACAATTGACCTCATTCATTTTCTCTCACAGATATTTTATAATTTCTGTTATGCATATAATCCTATCAATTTACAACGAAGAACAAATGATCTATTATAAATAATTAAAAAAAGTTTTTTCCATTAAAATCATTCTAAACCCATAACATTCTTTTTATTTATCGATAATCCTTGTCAAAATTCAACCAAAATTTTAATATATCTTATTCAATTAAATAGATGACTACGTAATCTAATAATAAATCATTATATATATTGTTAATATCTTGTGAGTTTTTACTACGATTCATTGTTAACTCGTTCGATTCTGTCTCATCGACGAGAGAACATCATCTACAGCAACAAGAAGGTCGTAAAATAATCTAAATTATACATCATCTATCATGTCCATCTATTACGTCCCGATCCGATAAAGAAGAATGATATTTTAACCATTGTGAGATTAGATGTTTCTCTTTCTACTTTATTATGGTTGGGAAATGAAGTCAATTTAGCTTATTTTCATACCTTATTTTCATTCCACGGCAGCGACTCGATGTCACGATCAAATCTGACCTCATCAGATAACATTATTGGTTACTGTCTTGTCGAAGAGAACAGATTTAAGATTCAATTGCGGGCTTTCAGTTTGGATTTAAGATTTAAGATTCGGTTTGGATTTAAGATTTAAGATTTAAGATTCGGTTTGGATCGACCGAAAGCCCCAGATCGACCCGGTCTGAGACTTGATATTAAACGGTTCGGTTCGGTTCGATAAGCCGAGTCAAGCTCCGGTCCAACCGCTCTCCGTTCGCTGGGCCGGAAACGCTCGTCATATCCCCTCCGCAAACCCTAAGTCAAAACGCCACCCCACTCGTCTCTCTCCTGGCGCCGTCTCACCTCCGCTGGGGAATCCTCCGGAGACCCGTCGCTTTGCTCAGATTCTCGAATCGGATTCATTCTCGGTGCGAAAATTGTTCTCCTCTCTGTCTTTGGATTCTCTTCGCGTTAGTCGGTTGCCTCGCGTAGCATAAATGAGATGTTTTTTTGACTTTGATTTATGCTGTGATGTTAGATCTTCCTGCTTATTTTGTCGTTCTGCTCTTCTTCTAGCTGTTGGTGGTGAGAAGGGAAAGCAAGTACGTGCTGTTGTGCAATCGGTTGCAATATATGTGATGATATTATGTACTTTTATGACTACGGTGTTGTTTGTGTGGAAAACCTGTCTGAGTTCGTGTTGGTTTTAAGTGTTGTTTCCAATTGTGGATTGGATCGACTCATACGCATATTTGGTGAGCAAACACAGTTTCCGGATCATTCTTGGTTTGTGTTGCCGTTTTGCTTATAAATGAGATAGAATAGCACTGCGGCCTAACAGCCAAATGAAACTAGCAATAATTGAGTGGACGAATTTTTATTGACCATCCATTTCTTTGAGGTTGGTTTCATCCAATTTACTTTGTTGATGTTATTGCTGCCATTTCCTGAACTCTGATTTTGCAACCCGGTGATTAGAACTTATATTCTTTAAGATGATGAGAAACAACCCAAACTTATCGTTTGCTTGTACTTGTTATCCGTCTGTGGAGATATTGCAATTGAGCATTGCTTGATGAAACAAAAGTTGTCTGAAGAAAAATCTTTTCTTCACTATAGTTTAGATCTTTTTTGTTTGTTGGAGATCAGAAGTAGACCCTAACAATAGCTTTTTTTTTTTTTGCACTGTTATTGGAGTTGTAGTTATTATGATCTTGTGTCTTTAATAGGTTAGGTTTCTTAAACAAAGCGGTTCACTTTCATTCTGTTACCTTTCCTCTTGTAACTGAGCTGCTTATTGGAGTTTTAAATTGGATGTTCTTGGTAGAAACTAGAAAGTGTGAACAAAGTTGGAAGAGATTTATATAGCCTTAGTCGTCTTGATCTTTCACATTTTGTGGTTTTTTTCTCTGTGGCGCTTTGTTTCTTGTTTCTCTCAGAAAGGTCCTGTGTTTTACATTGAGTTGAGAAAGACCTTTAGAGTGATAATTATTATGTATCTCCACATGCTAATTTGTCTAAACTCACACCATTGTATTTAGAGAAATGACTTCGAATGCTGAGGAAGGTAGGAGCTATGCCAGGAGAGACCAACTGCTTAAGATACAGTCAGAGGTCCAAAAAAGATGGGAAGCCCACAAGATTTTTGAGGCTGATGCTGGAAGTAAGCCTCCCAAGAAGGGTGAGAAGTTCTTTGGGAACTTCCCATACCCTTACATGAATGGCCTGCTGCATCTGGGACATGCCTTTACTGTTTCCAAGCTTGAATTTGGTGCTGCTTACCACAGGCTACGTGGTTGTAATGTACTCTTGCCTTTTGCTTTCCATTGCACTGGAATGCCTATCAAGGCATCTGCTGACAAGCTTGCACGAGAGGTTGAATTATATGGGAATCCTCCTGTGTTTCCTTCTGTAGAGGAGGATTCTAAAACGGAAGGTCCTGATGAGAACAAATCTGAAGAGGGTAACGTGGTTGCCCCTGATAAATTCAAAAGCAAGAGGTCTAAGGCTGCTGCAAAATCTGGTGGATACAAGTCTCAGTGGGATATTATGAGGAGTTTTGGTCTTTCAGATGATGAGATTGCTAAATTCCAAGATCCATGTCACTGGCTAAGCTATTTTCCACCTCTAGCAAAAGAAGATCTTAAGGATTTTGGATTGGGCTGTGATTGGAGGCGTTCTTTCATAACTACAGACATGAACCCATTTTATGATTCCTTTGTTAGATGGCAGATGAAGAAGCTAAAAGACATGGGAAAGATTGTGAAGGATATGAGATACACAATATACTCTCCATTGGATGGCCAACCATGTGCAGATCATGACCGAGCTTCGGGTGAGGGTGTTCAACCGCAGGATTATGTTCTGATCAAGATGGAAGTACTCCCTCCTTTCAGAACAAAGTTGAAAGTTTTGGAAGGTAGAAGAGTATACTTAGCAGCTGCAACATTAAGACCTGAGACGATGTATGGGCAAACAAATGCATGGGTACTGCCAGATGGTGAGTATGGTGCCTTTGAGATCAATGAAACCGATGTTTTTATTGTAACATACCGAGCTGCTTTGAACCTTGCATATCAGAATCTGTCACGGATTCCGGAGAAGCCAACTTGTCTGCTCGAGCTGTCTGGTCATGATCTTATTGGTTTACCCTTGAGGTCTCCTCTCGCCTTTAATGAAGTCATTTACTCACTTCCGATGCTTACAATTTTGACAGATAAGGGTACGGGCATTGTCACCAGTGTGCCCAGTGATTCACCGGATGATTACATGGCATTGAATGATTTGAAACTGAAACCTGCTCTGAGATCAAAGTTTGGAGTCAAAGATGAGTGGGTTCTTCCATTTGAGGTTATACCAATCATTAATATTCCAGAATTTGGAGACAAATCTGCAGAGAAGGTGTGTGTTGATCTTAAGATCAAGAGTCAGAACGACAAAGAGAAGCTTGCAGAGGCAAAAAAGCTAACCTACTTGAAAGGATTTACTGATGGTACAATGCTGGTAGGGGATTTTAAAGGAGTGAAAGTTCAGGAAGCAAAGCCATTGATAAGGAACAAACTTTTAGAAACAGGAGATGGAGTGATGTACAGCGAGCCCGAAAAGAAAGTTATGTCTAGGTCGGGTGATGAGTGTGTTGTGGCTCTAACGGATCAGTGGTACATTACTTATGGTGAGGCTGAGTGGAAGAAGGAGGCAGAGGATTGTTTAGCCCACATGAATCTCTACTGTAAAGAAACAAGAAATGGTTTTGAGCATACACTAAGCTGGCTGAATCAGTGGGCATGTTCACGGTCTTTTGGACTTGGTACCCGTCTTCCCTGGGACGAGCAATTCCTAGTTGAATCACTTTCTGATTCAACTCTCTACATGGCCTTCTATACCATTGCTCATCTTTTGCAAGGTCCTGATATGTATGGCTCTGATCATTCTTCTGTGAAGCCTGAGCAAATGACTGATGATGTCTGGGATTATGTCTTTTGTGGTGGTCCGCTTCCAAAAACTGACATCCCTGTGTCTCTTCTTAACAAGATGAAGCTAGAATTTGAGTATTGGTACCCATTTGATTTACGTGTATCTGGTAAAGATCTTATACAAAACCACCTCACTTTTTGCATTTATAACCATACAGCACTTTTGCCGGAACATCATTGGCCTCGTGGTTTCCGGTGCAATGGTCACCTTATGCTGAATTCTGAGAAGATGTCAAAATCAACTGGAAATTTCAGGACCCTTCGTCAGGCCATAGAGGAATTCTCCTCTGATGCCACTAGATTTTCCCTTGCAGATGCTGGTGATGGAATGGATGATGCAAATTTTGTTTTTGAAACAGCGAATGCTGCAATTTTGAGGCTCACTAAGGAAATTGCCTGGATGGAAGAAGTGTTGGCTGCTGAGTCAACTTTGCGAGTTGAACCCCCTACTACTTATGCTGATTTTGTATTTGCCAATGAAATAAATATTGCAGTCAAGTCAACTGAACAACACTACAATGATTTCATGTTCAGGGATGCTTTGAAGTCAGGTTTTTACGACCTTCAGGCTGCCAGAGATGAATACAGGTTCTCTTGTGGAGCAGGAGGTATGAACCATGACCTGTTATGGCGGTTCATGGATGTTCAGACTAGGCTCATTACTCCAATTTGTCCACACTATTCTGAGCATGTTTGGACGAATATTCTGAAAAAGGATGGCTTTGTAGTAAATGCTGGTTGGCCCCTGTATGATGCTCCTGATCTTACCCTTAAGATTGCTAACAAGTATTTGCAGGATTCAATAGTGTTAATGAGGAAGTTGCTCCAGAAGCAAGCATCCGGTCCTAAGAAGGCTAAAAAAGGGATTGCAGTTCCTATAGCAGAAGAAAACAAATTGACAATAGGCCTTATATATGTAAACGAGCAATTTGATGGTTGGAAAGAAGAATGCTTGAGGATACTTCAAAGCAAGTTTGATGGAGATCGACGTGCATTTGCACCTGATCAGGAAATACTGGAAGCATTAAAACAGAGTGCTGTTGGACAGGCTGCAAACTTTAAGCAGATCCAGAAACTCTGCATGCCTTTTCTAAAGTTCAAGAAGGATGAAGCATTGTCTGTTGGTCCACAGGCCCTGGAATTGAAACTGCCTTTTGGTGAAATACAGGTTCTTCAGGAGAATTCTGACTTGATAAAGAGGCAACTGGGTCTTGAACAGGTTGAAATCCTGTCTGCATCAGACGAGGTTGCACGAAGCAAAGCAGGTCCACATGTATCATTGCTGACTCAGAATCCCCCTTCACCTGGCAACCCTATTGCCATATATATGAGCAAGTTGGAGTATTCTACGGCGGAACTTCACATTGTCTCCTAAAGAAGCATTCCGGGAAATTTTTGCTACGAAAGACTGCTAGAGGTTTGCATATCATTTCTGTATTTGTTTTCCAGATTGAAATTCATGGCTTTTATAGTCTGGAGCTTTCATGTTATGACTACTGATATTGTTTGTTTTCTCATATTAATAACATGGTTGCTGAATTTTTATGTGTATCTTTTATTGTAAAAGTACATTATAGATGCTGTCTTATGGTATGAATATCATCTACATTTCAGCAACACTTGTTATGATTACTTAACCACAAATGTGGAAGCATATGCCCAATTACGCTCTGCTGTTTCTGATTTGTACAAGCTAAATATACTGCATATTTGGATTATATTTCGTAACTTTTTCTTATTCCTGTTATTGTTTACTGTTACATTTATAGAAATGCTACATTGGTATTTCTAATCAGTATCCATCTCTTATCGAGTATCACTTCAGTAGGTTCTTAAATGATTATAAACATTTTGTCATACTTGATAAAACTCTGAATATGGCCAAAGCTTAATTGAACCTCTTTTAATTCTAGATGCTTTTTGCTTTTAGATGATAGGCTATTGTGTGAATGTCTCATTATGAATGACTACTTTATGGCCGGTACCTGTACCATTCATTACAATTACTTTCTAGAACATTATTAATGACACTTGATTTTGAAGTACACCATTCTCAAAATATTACCTAGATTCAAGCCAACTTTAGCAGACACTGTGACTAAAAATATAAAATGTTAGTTTCACGATTTTGGAAATATTTGTACTCGGATAAATTAGTCATACTAAGAGGTATAAACTTCCAAAATTAGTTTTTCGATTTTGGAAATAACACGAGCTGCCAACCAAAATTAGTCATATTAAGTGCTATCTTGTTTACATTTCTATGCATATAATCAAATTGTACCGCACTAACATTTTGAACAGACTTAAAAACATCAGCTCTAATGAACCTTAGGCGCTAGGAAACTCTGCTGGTATCATTAATAGAGTAGTTCCTCCAGTCCTTGATTCACTCTACTCAATCACTGTATGATGATGCATTGTGCCAATAAAGAATGCAAAAGAAAGCTATTATGGTGATGCATCTCTACCTGCATCTAGTTCTAAAGATTGTAATTTAACTTCCTGAATTGTAGTCCTATGTTAATTCTCTGCTTATGTCTTTTTTATCAGTGCATGAAAAAGAATTTTCATCAATCCAGAATTGGATGGATTGTTGGTAATACCTGCGTGAAATTTGGTTCCTGCATGCTGGCTTCACCTATTTATCCCTACACCCGACCAGCCATATCCATGTTCTCTGGATCTATTAAAATGCACAATGGATTTGTTTTGATCTTTGCAACTATGGAGCTTTGGGGTATGTTTTTGTGTTGGCAGCGTAAGTATTGGTTAAAGATTGGCTCTTGTAAATTAGAGCTTACTGCAGTGGGTGTGTATTTAGGGCTAACAATTAAGCTTTTATAAGTTCGGAGTTTTTTTTTTTAAATATAATTGTGTTATGGATCCAAATAAAATCCTTTTTGTGTTATTATCCGATTTATGAGTTGTAAAGTTTCTTGCATTCAAATGCTTGTGATGCAGAACATAACCTATGTTTTTACGCGGTAACCGACTGATATTATCATTATTATGTGATCCGATGATTATGTTAGCCTTCACTACAAAAATCGGAACGTTTTTTAGGGAGATTAACTCTCTCTCCTTACTAAATCCATTATATATGGCATACATTTTAAAAAGAAAGAAGTCTGTATATGTAATGGATTTTTTTTAGAGTGATAAATGTGTATCATTATATATGTATGAATGTTCCATCGAGTTTGGAACTCTGAACAGATTCTTGGTGATAAGCTGGAGAAAGATGACGATGACATCAAGTTATCATGCCCCCTTATGACTTGGGCGACACAGGTGTGTTATGATGGTTGGTACAATGGGTCGCGATCCCGTTAAGGGTGGTCTAATCCCAACAATTCGTGATCAGTTTGGATTAGAGGAGGTTGCAACTTTCCTGTATGAAATCGGAATCGTTAATAATCATCGATCAATCATACGACGATATCCTTTATTAGAAAGATTTTTAATATTTTTTTCTCAAACAACGCTCTAATTTAAAAAGTATTTAAATTCTCTTAAAAAATTATTTATACTTTGGTGCCCATTATAATATATTTTACTTGTTATATTGTTTCAATCATCATGAGAAAAATCTAATTAAAAATATTATAAATAAATCAAATAAAATTAAAACACACTAAACAAATATTTGATATTAAGATTTAAATAGATATTTATAATAATTTAAAAATAATATTTAATGTTTGAGTCACATATATTGAATTACAACTAATATGTCAATAAAAGTATAAATAATATGTATACGTTACCCTCACTTCATAATTTGTGATGTCTATGATTTACGAATATGATAAATTACATGTTTATGTTTTCGATTTTTAAGATTGAAATATTTTTTAAAAAATATTATTATATAAAAATATAATGATTATGATAAAAAAATATCTTATATACATGCATATATGATGATGTGCGATGTAGAAATGCACATGCATAGATATATTATTATGTGAAATGCATGTATATTTTACTATGATGTAAGAGTACACATTGTATTCTATGTGGAGAGCATATACATATTATGACATGTAATATAAGAGTGCACATATATATTATGACATGTAATGTAATAGTGCATCTATATTTCATAACGTGAAGTATAAGTGTGCATATATGACACGTTATGATGTACAATATGAAATTATTTATTATGACGTAAGATATGAGAATGCACATATATATGAGAGTACATATATATGCTATGATATAAGATGTAAAAATTCATAAATTTGTTATATTTTCTACATGTATATATAAATATTTTAAATTATTTTAATATTAAATTATACACTTATTTTACATATATATTGTGTTATAGAATTACACTTACTAAAGTTATAAAATAAAGTGTTGATTATTAATTATTTTATAATAATAATTTTAAAATATAATATACATGACATAATGCATGCTCAAATGAATAAAATCATAAATGCTAATACTTACTAAGTAATTATTCAATATAAACCATATTTTATAGGTATAGATATTAATACCTCATTCAAGTGATTTGATAAAAAATTAAACACAAAAGCCCATGGCAATATAGATATAAACAATGACATAACATTAGGTGTGCATGTTATGTTTATATTTTTCTTTTGGTTAAATGATACAAATATGTATATGTATCAAAAACACTACATACAAAAAAAAAAAAAAAACATAATCATTTTATTTAATAATTAAAATATATTAATTTTAAGATTATCTATTTTTTATTATATTTAATAATATCAACAAAAAATATAACATCCTTTGTCATGATTGAAACTAAAGACTAAGACTGTGTTACACAACATCACTAGACTTGCAGGAAACAAGAAATCTGTAAACATTATGGTCCGATGTGAGATCCCAATACAACCGATGAAGAATCATAGGTTGTGAAAAATCATTCAATCCATAGAAGCTGATTACCAGTGCATTTATTAAAAATTTAACAGCAGTAAGCTCCATTCTCAGCTCAGGAAACTACTACGGTGCTCAAGAATATGCTCAGGAAACTAATATGGTGCTCAAGAATATGCATGGAAGAGAAAAGGAACAGTAGTCAGCATAGGATCCTTTATCAAATGTATAGCAGTAATTGTCCCTGCAGACTTTCTTAACCATCAGTCATATATATATATATATATATATATATATATATATATATATATATATATATATATATATATATATATATATATATATATATGTGAGTGAGAGAGGAAAATATACTTCTACATCCGAAATGTACAAATTGTAGTTGAAGCTCTTCATAAAAGAAAATTAACTCCTACAAAATTTTATCATCTGTTTGTTCACTCTGGACCTTCAAGCTGAGATATTATACCTTATAAAAGTAATGAATTAAGACTTCAATGGGAAATTCTCAAGAGTATCTGGTGAGACTGAAGTGGTGCTTGAGGCTCCAATTTAATTCCTGTTCAGATTTTTGAACAGGAAAATGCCAATGCCACCGATTGCCAGTATGAGAACGGGAGTCCCAATCTTCATATCAAGCAATCTATTTCCATTATCAGTTCTGCCTTGCAGGGTTAGTACAGCCAAACGGTCATGAACTAAGTTAGAGAGGTTATCCAACTGATGCATAATTTGACGTTGTCCTCGGGTGATGAGCATTAGCTGCAAATGGCAAGAAATGACAACATCAGGTCAAATATTGATAGCATATCCAATCAACAAACAAAAATTTTAACACAGCATGATTACTTCAAGTCTCTACCCCATAAATTCGGTTACTATTATGGTTACTGTAATTCTGCAACCATATGCCCCATTGCAAACACAGGATTGGTGAATGTGTAGGATTCAGTTGTTCTCTTCAAGACAAAGCAATTCCATTTTATCTAAGGGTGTCCAAAATGGGTTAACAAACACCATCAAATGTCAAGATTTGGGTAATCTTGGAATTAAGTACAATACTTGTAACATAGCCTAAAAGAGGATTATTATCAAATACCAGAATGCGGCTACGGCAATTCATTTCTGAAGCAAAAACTGATCAAACTTGTCCTTACCTCCTCCATGAGGGGAGAATCCTTATTCAGTTGGGTGTAAGATGATGAGTTGGGCAAAAGGGTACCATTGCCCAGGTTAGACACAAACACCGATGTTGGGCCAGAGCCATTACAAGCTTCAGTTTGGAGGGCCAGGTTCTGTTGGCTCATGGAATTACTTTGTGAACTAACTATTGTATTAAAATCTTCAATTTGTGAGCTCAAATCATCCATCCTTTCATTTAAAGTTGATAACTGCTCTGAGAGTTGGTTAACGGCAGCATCCTGCATAGGATTGATTGGTAAAAATACAAGAAGCATAATACATCATTAAATAATTTGCAGTATTAAGTATAAACCGTTGCAAAATAATCCAAATTTAACTTGTATCAGTAAAGTTGGAATTTTGAATCTCTCCTAGATGCCTGATCAAGGACAAGCGGACCTGGTTGATTGCAGGTGAATCTGGAGTTTGTCTATCAAACCTTCTACTGTTGACTGCAAGTCTAGTGAGTTTGGCAATATTCTTGTCCCTTTGCGTTGAAAAGGAGTGGGACATTCCACTGAAAACATCACAAATGTTAAAATAATGACAAGCATTACAACTACGAGAATTTAGACACAATCATAGAAACCATCATGACTAGTGGCACCAGATACGGAAGAAATATCTAACGGAATTTTAATTTGGTCAGATCTCTTCTGCAGCATCATTCTATCAAGATGTTTCTTGTACTATGTCCACAATGACCAGACCATACAATAATTTTGGCAAGACTAAATGCATGATTAATCCCAGACATTGTAAGAGATATTAATATACAGGGCCAGATGAGACTATTACCAACATGCACTTAAGTATTCAAAGTCCATGTTATTAGATCATAGGTCTAGACTATATCAAGAAATATTTGATCTGGAAGTTACTTAAGTATAATTCTACAGAACAAATGAATTCAGAATTATTTTCAAGTGTACATCTGAAGTAAGGTAGTGCTTTGATCAAGTTACTTGTATTCGAAGCTAGGTAATGCTTTAATCAAGTTAACTAAAATTGAAATGAACCTTTTAAGATGTTTAGTTCTCATAGCAACCCTATCAGCAGATGCCCGCGAAAGTGCTTCTCTTGGACTGGAAACCAGATCATCATCTATACTGAGCTTTGTCCTCAAATCATCTGGCAATGCCTGCACATTAAGAAAAAACCAATATGTGCATAACTAGAATTAAAAAAAAACTAAAATATCATTGAAACTTAATCCAGAATGAACTTTACTGAAAGAAATAATACCATGACTTCATTCACAAGCTTTTCTAATTGAATCTGCTCTATGTAAGTACGTGGAATGTAAGCGCCTTCCAAACCCAGTTGCTCTGCTACTTGCGCAACTAACAGACGCTCTTTTCCTTGCACCTTCACATAAATATAACAAAGTTTTAATTGAAAGAATAACTAGTTTATGACAAACAAAATGGATGTTAAGCTAAAAAATATTAGTCGATAGGTAATGTAATTGGGCCAAAATGCTAGTAGAAAGGCTATGTAAATTAGAAAATATAAATGATATTAATAACAACATATAAACAAGGTAAGTCTTCTTTTCTTCAGAAAGATCAACCTGACCATGAAAAATGGTCATGAAAAACATAAGACATGCTCTGCAATACTTCGGATTGGTGGATCATGAAAAATGGCTAAAATTCATATGAAGCACCAAATTCTTGCATGAGACATCACAGGGTATAGAATTCCTTTGCTATAATGCAACAGAAAATATAAGACATGCTCTGCAATTCTCTATAAATATTATATGTAAAATACTTTTAAAAAGCAATCAAGTTATAACAAAAGACCGAGCAACAATTTCTCCAAGAACTGGAGCTTAACCCACAAAACAATTATACAATGAATGTCATAAATGAAAAGAAGTTCAATTTAAACATAAACTACATTTTTTAAAATAAATATTGCAAGACTTATACTATTGCAGGATACTGCTTTAAATGTCACATATATTTAAAAAGGTTTCCTTCAAATGATGAAATATCTCACTAATTTCCTTCACATGATCAAAAAATTTTAGGCATCCACAGGTAATATTTCAAGCTGTCTTAATTTCTTCTCAAGCTGACTAGGATATATTTGTCCACTTCATCATCTAGAACAAAGGATTACAATAATTTATTATTTTACTTATAAAAATGATTGGATATGTTCTTAAAGACATGATGTGACACTTGGCTGATTATGGCATCTGCCAAAAGTTCCATGAAATTACAAGAGTCCATTATTTTCACCAAGTCCAATTAACAGAGATTTGTTTTCATCAAATATTGCTGAAATTTGCATTAATACTTAGATTAATATAGGCTCGTTCTATAATGATGTCATCACTTAATATTGAAACTGAAGAATACATTACAGTTTGACACACAGAGGTTCCTACTATAAGATCACATCAAGAAATTATTGAATAGCGAATTAGTAAAAGTTACATCATGGTCAGTAAACTAAACTACAGAATGGTAGATTTGGTAAATACCAATTACTAGAACATATTAATGCATCTTCCATTTATATCATAGTCAATGCATCTTATATACACAAAAACAAGTTATGCATGAGCATGATTTTAAGTGGCTCAAAAAATATAGCATAATTCACAATAAATGCAAGATCTAGTTACCTGTATGTAAGTACGTTTAAGTTGTTCTAACCAATCAATTTTCACGATCACCCTGTCGTCAGAGAACACATGGCTGCTTCTTTTCAGAATGGCTGCAATGGTATAGCCTAGTGCCATTAACCCACCAAGAAGTCGCACACTTACTTCAAAAGTGATTCTTGGTGATATAATGAAGGGACTGTCCGTTACCCATTCCTGAAAAAGGTCCAAGAATCAAATTAATTAACTGATTTTATCAGAATGGATACAGTGAAAAGGTCTAGTGATCAATCAAAACACATACAAATAACAGGCATGTGAAATGTATAGATTTCCTAAAATGTGACACTGCTATATACAAAGTCATTCATCAAGGCCAGAATCCAGATGATATCCCATCGGGCATCAGCACATGGGAATGCCGAATACATGTTGATTGAATAAAAAAGCAATAAGTAATTATTTCTAGATAACATGAATTTACATGATTCACGGTGGCTTCTCCTAGAAATTAGGAGCTGCTATTAATAAAACTTCAAAAAGAACCAAACACACTGAACAAAAAGGTGTAATATGAAGTATAAGGCATGACAAAGGGGATCAAGATAATCTTAATGTCTTGCAGTAACCTTTACGGAGTGTTACCCTTCAAATATCAAGAGATGAGATAAGCATGATCAACAAGAATACAAACCTGAAAGCTGCCATTTTTAAGAATATTGGCTCAAAAGGCATGTATGGCATACTAAACCTGCTGGATTGCAGGTGGTATCACCGAACCTTGGGGCAATCAGCATATTTTCTCACCATCTTAAACCATGTGTGTTATCTAGAGTCATCAGCAGATCTTTCTCAATGCACATCAGTAGGGCAGGCTTATCAAACAATTTTTATGTCAAAACAAACAAAATAATAAATAGTTACTCAGATTATAAAGAACACTGATATGGATTGTCACAACTCACAAGAGTATTTCAAACTAAATGCTTATTAGTTCAATCAATTAAGAGGAGAAAATCTTGGGAACAGGGATCTGGAACATATGTGGTCTGTGCAGTTTGTCAAACTTGAAAAACAAAATTGATCTAAACTGGACTGAAGGATGGCCTTTGGTGCAGTTATAAGCATGATAGCCAGCAACACCAACAATGTTACTCTGAAGAAAATTATGGAATTTATATGATTTAAATTCAACCTAGATGAAAGAATTACAAAAATTATTCACCCAATAATTAACATAGCTCATGTGCCCCTAGGAAATTAGAGTAAATGATAATTCAACTTCATTCTTGTGCATTAAAATTCCACCACAATCCTCAAGATACAATCTTTCCAGCTATGTGGAGGACAAAACAGGTTGACTGTGAGCAGCTCACAGAAGATGCCAATCTTACAGGATCATAAACTGATTGATAAATTTGTCATCTCATCAATGGGATACATATTTTGGTGAAAGTTTCGATCAATTTACAATATTTTTCAAAAGAAAAAATTGTTACAGCACAAAATTACATTACATGCCTACAGTACATCAGATAAAACTCATGCAAAAATACAAGTGAGTTTTGTTGGTTGCATATCAGATTGAACTACAGTCAATAACTAATTTTCAAGACCAACGGCACATACTAGTATCAGGCTTCAAATGCTGCCAAGCATTTGTGGACTCTATATTTCAAAATCAAGCATACAATCTCTTCCCACATTAGTTGCAAGTGTTTATTTTCGTGCGAAGAAATGATAGAAATCCACATCTTATATAATGTAATATGCTGCAATTGCAGCCTACAACTAGAACAGTCAGTCCTCTAAAACAGGAGGGAAATTGCATCCTATGAAAAGTAACTAGAGATGCACACACTCAATTCTGTTGAAATATAATTTTAATTTGTAGTAAATCACAAAAGTAACCACAAGATTTCCATGATATATGTGTATCTCAAGTGCATGCATAAAGTATTATTCATATGAGATTCCCATAATTGCAGCATTACACCGTTAGTTGTTATCCGTAGGAGACCAAGAACCCAACCATGAATGCACCAAGTTTTACATGAAGCTGAGAGCCCATATATGACCTCATGGATGATCACAGAGATGTAATTTTCATGGTTACCTAATTAATTAAAATAGAGGTTAGAAAGGAAAAGTGGAAGAGTGTGATCCATGTGATCCATTCACTTCTTGATGAAGCTATTGCACCTATCTCCAAGCTGAACTCCATTTGGTGAAGCAGGACCAAGTTTATCTAACAACTATTGCAACTACAACTTGAGACCATCTTAGGGTCGACAGTTCTAGAAGCTTACAAAGTTGAACAAAAGAGACACAAACAGCTCGAATATCTAGGTTAGTCAGAATTAGTAAAAATGCACAAAAAATTCAAGTCCACCTAAAAAACACAGAATTTTGATATCCATGATCAAAAGCAAATTTAAATTTATAGATATTCTAAAACAATGACATTATTTCAGGTCTCAAATTTAAACTCAGCATAGGAAATAATATATCAATTAAACAACAAACCTCAAACATAAGATTGTACTTCCCATCCCTGTTTCTCATTCTGAGATAAGATTGGCATGCTTCAGGATCTTCGCCTGGTGGCAATAGATACATGTCGTATGTTTCCTCTGTACCTTCATTGTGTTCTTTGGAAAGCACAGCCTTGATCTGGTCCACCGAAACAGTCCTTGATGACTACAATAATAGAAACCAGAAAGCACTTAGTGCTACAAGAAAAAATAAAAAGATACATCAGTATAAAGCACAGTTTATTAATTCATTTGTGACATTAGCAACCAAATTTGCAACAAAACAAAAATAAAAAATAACCTTTAAAATATAAGTTGGGTTCTGGAAGCCTGTGAAAGGATTGAACTTGTTGGAGATTTTTATATGCGCTGTTCGCAAGTCTGGCTCAATGAATGCCTTGTACATTGGATAAACCTGCATAAATTATAAAGTAATCAAGATACTACATATGGGTAACTTCAATACTTAATTAAAGATAGAACAGAAACAATAAAGATTTAGCAATAAACTAGGAATTACATTGAAATTAATGCTCCAAGAATAAGGGATTCAAGAACATGCAATTCTATCAGTGTCATAGCTACTTCGTTCCAGCAGAAGCATCAGCTATAATTTAAATTTTATATTAATGAAAACAAAAATGAAGATAAATAACCGTTTCTGAAATTTGATGAATTATTTCTTCGGGTTCTTGTCCAGCACGCTGTATGTCCCTCAGAACCCTTTTAACAAGATCAAAATGTACACCACCAGTCACAGAAACACGCAGATCAAGCAAAGGGCGCAACTTCTCACTCAGAGCATAGATGCCTTCGAGAATGACAATTCGAGAGCTAGGGACATCAACGGTCCTGTCAGGAAGACAATCAAAGGCCACATACATTTATCCCAAGAAGAGATATCTGACAGCCCGGATGTACTAAAAGATTCACTATGATGATTTAATAAAAAGGAGCAACTGACTGTCTAAAAAGGTTACCTGTATCCAATGCGACTGCTCAACTTGAAATCATACATTGGCACCTGAACAGATTTCCCCTCTTTTAGTCCATGAATGTTTTCCAGTAAAGTGTCATAATCTGTGAGCCGCGGGTCTGCTCAAAAATTACATGTATTAGAATTTTTTATTACTTAAATATAAATTATTTGATAAACCTAACAGGTGCAAAATGAATATCAATTTTAAGGATATTTTAAATGTCTTCACATACGGTTAACGTCAGGTTATTAAACAAATAAATAATGCATAAAAGTCTCCCATGAACTGATAAAACAAGAAGAATAAATCACTAATTAATTAACACACAAGAAATTATGTACAAAACTGAATGAGTGTTCAGTTAAAAAAAACTCAATAAACTAGCCATAAGTACCGAATTCAGATGATAGCATGTAATATTCAAGGTCTACAGGCAACAGATGGGGCATTCGTAATGTACAACTCCCATCTTGTATGCAATATATCAATAAGTAAATAGATTTGACATCAGAAACCAAAATAAAACCACATTTAAACAGCAGATATTATCCCCATAACCTGTGTGCAAGTTCCAATTTCCACCACCTTAGTTGTCCATCGACATCATGTCCAATTAGACAAAATTAGAATTCAAATTCATTTTTTTTACAAGTTCTTGATAATATAAACTTCAACAGACTACTTCAGAACTTCTTAAGCAACCAGATTTTGCCAAATGTTACCAGTTAAAGACTATACAGCTTTCAACCTCTTAAAGATCAAGATACATAAAAAGATGAACATCAGCAAGCATTTTGTTGCTTAAGCATTCAGTGCAAGGAACACTTAACTGAATAGAAGTGAAAAACTTTTTTTTTTAAATCTGTTCCTACCCTCAAAAGTACATAGGTTGCACCATTTTTCGTATTGTTAAAAAAAAAACACCTATGCTTGTTAACTCCTTTTAAATATCCTGCCTAGCTCGAGCATCAAAGGAAACTGAGACTGCACTCTCAAGTCTATTGCGTTCCTTGCATTTAATTACCATGGTGTACTGAACTCTTTTTCTCAATGTCCAATAAACTAAGAAGGAGCTGCACAACTTCCTCCTAAATGAGCAACACTTTTTCCCATACTTACAAAGATGTTTTAACCCCTACAACTACATTACTTTTGTAATATGTGTCTGCCAAAAGAAGCATCAGAGTCAAACTGCCACTGAGTAGAACTCACTAATGTCCACATCTAGTCCCTAATAAAAACATAATAAACATGATATGACAGTTAAATTCCCTATTCAAAAGGTACAGCATATTAGAGAAGTTCTAAAGCGATCAACATGGAATATATGCTTTACTTAAAGAATAGCCACAAAAATTTAGGTCAAAGCATCAGAATAGAACATCTTATATAATCATGATTTACAATAATTTTAAAGTAAAAGACAGCAAATTATGAAACTTCCATTCTTCTAATCAAGCCTGTGCCTAGAAAATAGCTACATGAGTGTCTAATTTGCAAAATTGGATCAAAAATCAATAAGAATGCATCAGTAAATAATCGACGACAATCAATCAAATTTCCATGTTTAAAGAATTAAGCAATAGATATCCAAAAATAAGGCGGTCAATATCATCAAGAGAATTCAATATGTTCAACTGGTATATAGGAAAAAAAAATGTAATATAGCAAATGCAAAATGATCCAAAGAAATAAGATTTCTTAGAGAGCAGGAGTCACCATCAAAATTTCCATCAATGATACGACTTGAGTCATTGTAGTTGTCCATGGATATGATAGCAATGTTTGGCATGAAATTGAGAACCTTCTCTGTGAAAACAGTCTTTCCAGCCCCAGAAGGGCCAGCTATGCCCACAAAAATGATTCCATCATTTTTCTGGGCCAACAACTGGCACGCACGAATTACAATATAGAAACCTTTTTCGAAAGATAATGGCTCTTGAATCGGAACGATTTCATAGCGACCAGAGTCCTTTCTCTTTACCAACTGAACTTGGTCCCGTAAGAGACCTTGCCTTCTGCGAGGTGAATCAATGGAAGCATCGCCATCAGCCATTTACAGAAACAAATGTGGAATATTTCTGCAATGAAAATAAACCAAGCATCAACATAAGTAAAATGTAATGAAACAGCCGTATGGAAAACTAATTATAGAATATGAACAGCATTCCATAACCCACCACTACTATATACCAATCTCAGTAAAAGCCATTAATAGATGGCAATCTGATCGTATAAAGGCCACGGTTGATTCCACACATGAATGAAATATTACCCAAAAAAAAACATTTCTCTGTCTATGCAATTATCTATTCGAAATACAAGAACTACAAACCGTTAAAAGGGGAAAATAGACATAGAAATATACACACACATCGCCCATCAAATCCATAAGACCGAGGGGCGCACAGACAAATAAAAGGTTTGAGCACGCGAGAATCCACCGAATAGAACGAACACGTCTCTCGAATCAGAGACCGCCGCCAATGATTATCGCACGGAAATCATATAAGCGATAAAACCAACAAAAGACCTTCGTAACCTAATTTAACGGACGATTCGACTGCTGCGAAAATTCTCCCCCATTGTCCAAAAAAATCAGGAACAGATAATTGATCAAACACGAGTAATCATCTTACAGCCGCTGATATGAGGATCGCCACCGGAACCCGGAGAAGTTACTCTACACCGTTCCCTAGAAGCGGCGCAAGCGACGAGGCGAAGGCGGTGGGCAGGATATTTTAGGGGCGGGCGTAGGCGGAGGCGGCGGTCGGGTGGGATCGGCACAGCCGTAGAGAGCGGGGGGATCGCGAGGAGATTCCGAACCCTCTCAATCGCTGGCGTTACGAACCCATGGTGGCCCTTTAAAGTGCCCTTCTTGGTCAAAAAGTTAGTTTTCGTACCCACCCACTTACCCGCTTAATGGGGTATGCGTAACGATTGCATAGCAAGATGGGACCCCGCTTTGTAGACGTAGAAGCACGGACGGTGGGTCCGATTCTTCAAATACTCCGAACTAACGGGATAAGTGATCAAAATATACACTGGTGCATTTATTGTCCCAATCTCCATACCAAGAAGTTTCGCGCCCCACGTGGCGCTAGCATCGAGCTGGATTGTGGGACCCTTAAGTTGGATTTGTGAGAGCCGAGAAAGTTCGTGGGAGGAATCATTGGTGGGTAAGGTGGCTCGAGAATAGGAGTTGGGTCGGATCAAACCGGAAAGACGCGGTCCGGTTTGGACTCGCACAAAGGTGACTAACTCCCAAAATATCTTTCGTCCAAAAAACGTAATGCCAATTATAATATGAAATTGACCTCCTTTCATTTTGTTCCTCGGACTGCACGCGATACACGCCAGCCGAGAAGTCAAGTCAACCTGACCATCGTCTATCATTAAAGCCGCAGCTTATCGATGTTGATTTGACTGGAAATTTCAACCATATTAGGTGGGGCTTTGTCATAATTATCATATCACATGGAAGACGATATATCAACATCAACCGACTACCATGGTAGACATACTGTCATTTCTCAATTATCCATGTTTATATCATATTTTAAGTTATCTTAGGCATAGGAAGAACTTCACGAGAAGTGTCTTCGATGTAATTTTATATAGTTCTTTTTGGGGTCTATTAGTCTAACATCACTTGATTCAAAAGCAAACACATAGTAATATATGACGATATGATCGATAGGTCAATCACCCAAGGCCAAGATGATTATGTATGTTCAACAAATAGCAATCGAATTGAGAGACATATTGTCACCATGTTATCACGAACGTTCGTCGTGCACCCGTAACAACTTCGTTCAATGAATCGTTCGTCGCTATCATTTACATGTACAGTTAATTGACAGCCTGTTTTGCCTTGGTTTTGAGTCATTTTGCTTGTAAAAATATAAGTTCGAATAAGTTGTAGCGTTACAAAACGACTGCTCACCGAACCGAGCAAAACAATCCCAAAACAGCTCCGTTTTCGTGTGTCGCGGGCTGATTTCTGGAATCTGCCTCCGCTCACCAAAACGTCAGTCATCTCAGTCCCTTGGAACCCCTCGGGTGGCACAGGGCTGGATGGGGCTTCGGTATAGTACTGAACGTTGAACACTCATTCGCAAGTTCGTACGTTGCATTGACGGGAACTTGTTGTCGCGCCCGGGACTCGGTGAGCAGTTGTTTGTGGGCTTGCAGCTGTTTGTTCAACCTTCTAAAGCCCTTGTTTTTCCCCTCTCCCTCTTTTCTCTTGTGTGCGCAAGGTGCTCGATGAATTGTTTGTAAAGCTTCCCCTCTTTTCAAGAGACGTCGGGACTTGTCCGTCGCTCGTTCTTTCGAACTAATCAACTTTCTCTTTTACAGGTCCTTCGGGACCTGCGAGAGGTTGCAAGTGAGCTGATCTTTGCGGAGCAATATCATAAGGGCGAAGCGTGATTTAGGCAACGTAAGCTAAGTTCGCGTCTTGGCCGCAAGGGTACCTCACGCCTTAGGCAATTCCAACTAAGGTCATGATAATATGATGATATATGATTGGCCCGTTAACCTTTCGAATCTTGTGATTAATGCATAAGACTTAAAGAATACGTTGACAATTTAGGTTGGACCAATTATTGTGAGCAACGGATGCGATGAACACATCGTCATGATTAAACTAAAAAATATGGTATGTTTCCTTCTAACTACTAACAATCCTAAACATAATGATTTCTGGGATCACATATATAAAATGGGCCTAAAATGATGTCAATAGTATAGATCAATAATGATTTATTGAGCAGGATCCTTTTTTATTACTTTAGACATCTCAATCGACGATCATAGGATATTTTTCTATATCGGGCCGATTAGATGAACATCTTTCATTATGATTTGATGGTAACATGACAAGCGAGTTGGTCAACGTTCAACAGTATTTTGATTGAGGTCAAACACTCCTTTATTCAACTTTGATACCAAAGTCAAATTATATGTTTCAATTTGATCGTGGAAGGTGAGGAACGGTTCTTAGAAGATGAACCGAACCGGACAATTACGCCGGTTCATAGAAGAACTGGTTCGGCTCACCAAAAGCAACGATTGCATGAAGTGTGATTCTTCTGAATTAATGCATAATTATTTTAATGTTATCTTTATTTAAGAGAAAAACTATCTAATTGTGCACGAGAGGAGTGGAAAGGACGGCTGTGCCCTCCCGCTGAGAGAGGCTCCTGGAACCCTGTGGCAGAGGCCTTCGCCGGTTTCTACTCTCTCCGCCTCCGTTTCCTGTTCCTCAATGTGTCCACAGCCTAATCTTCACGCTCTCGACGTCTTCCTCGGCTTCGAAAACCACATATTTTCTCTTTCCCAGGCTCATCTCCTCCTACTCCGCTGCCAATCTTCTCGCCAACGCCCGTTGCATGCCCGAAGGCTGGAGCAAGAACGTACCTCTAGTTCGGGACCTCCTCCAATCTGTGCCTGCCCTCCCTGGCTGGATCTGCAAAAACGCGATTTTTTTTCTAGAAAAGAAAAGTGAGTACTCCTCTGTTCTGCGAGCTTGCGAGCTAGACGGGTAATTTGGGTTAGGATGGGTGAAATCATGCTTTTTATATATGCGCGCCGAATTGCACTTCGATTTGTATGTTTGGATTTCTTGGGTGAAGTTTCACGAGGACGGTGTTTGATGGAATGCCGGTGAGAGATGAGGTTGGTGAATTTGCAGGCCCAGGAGCAGAGGAAGGGCGGGGACAACGATGAGGACTTGCGGGGGGTCAGGAAAGCGCCCAGTTTGGCTTGGGCTGACTTGGGCAATGGATTTCGTCCGTTCCCAGTGGGGGATATGAGTGTGTCGAACGTACATATTGGCACCTGAGATCTAGAAATGTGGATTTACTTTTAGGATCTGATGGTAGGAGAGAAACAAGGCTGAGATGAATTCTTGGTTCCCAGCTTCTTCAAATGGTGTCTCTGGAGAATGTGATTGAAAAATATTCTTAGACCATCTTTTGCTGAAAATTTTAGACGCATGCATGTCGAGCTTGATTTGGATAGTCAACAGAGGCATTATACTACGTGGAGATGTCCACATGGAGCCAAATTAATACATTTGTTAGTATTATTCATCTGCATACTGATGACTGATGCATCGTCTACTGTGTTCTTCAGGAGTCGTGTGTTGCAGATTCACAAGCAGTGCAAGGAAAATGACTACTGCCTCATTGTGATTGAGTAGATTGATCTTCTTTTTTTAGAGAAAGCAGCTGGGCACTGTTTAGTGGCTGATCTGAGAGTCTTTATGGTGGGGATACAACAATAGTTACTCCCTCATACACTGATTCTAGTGCTGTAAAAAAGAAAAAGCAAATGGACAATGTTTGTAGGACCTATGGTGACCATGCCCTATTTTAGAAAAGATGATGACAATATTCCATGAACTTAAGGAATTATGATCTGTATGTGGATCTAGATGCCCAATTGATACTGCTATGACCAATGTTTGCACCCCAGACTTGGGAAGTAGCAAACAAGAAGATGATAGATGAAGTCACTGCTTTGTTTATATCTGAGAATAGGACACAATCCAACCACTCCATAGTTTAAGTGGGTTATGAATCTTTTACAATATTCCAGTAGATGCTGATATTTTTATGTGGATAATAAAATTAATAGCATCTCAGATATTAATTACTTGAGATGTTCCTCTCTCAAACAGAGGCAAGCATTGATTTAAAGACTGTACTGCTGTCTATAAATCTAAAATGCAAGTGCTCTCACTCTGGATTATCATGTGATTACTTGTTTTATTAGTTGTACTTCTAATCGATCAAGTTGTTTAATGCAGTCTCAAATCCTCATCTATAGGTTCCTCATTCATTTTTCAATGTAGCAAGATTCTTACATCTCAAATGAAGCATATTATTCAAGATTGTCTTATGTTCCACACTGTAACTTCAAGCATTTGAAAAATCCTCCTCTTGCTATGATTAGATTAAGCATGGATATTAACTGTATGTTTTTGGGAATTGCATGATTGAGTGTGCATTTGGAACTTGGTCAAAATCACTCATTAAGAATAGAATGTGCATCATCTTCCATATCCAACTTATGAGCCACAAATGAACTGATGTCATGTTTACCAAAGTTGGTGGTTAAACTGGTTTTCTACAGTAATTAGATGTCTTACCTGAGAAATATATTTCCCTTGCAGCAACAAGTTCCAAAAGCTCAGGTAGGTTATTCTTAACTCAAGATGTTTTATATTTAGAACATGAGTTGGATATGTAATTTCATGTTTCCAGTCATTCTGCCTGGTTGCAAAACAGTATACATTCAGGTGAATCCTACCAATCATGGTGGTGGCTTAAAAGGTTGCTGTTGTGATGGGCCATGACAGGAAACGACAGTTGTTGATGAGAAGATTGCTGCATTGGCCAAACATGAAGATTTCAAGCCAAGTAAGCTTCCATGTCAATTCATCCATTTCATAACTTGAGCTCAAATCAATGTACTGTCCTGAATCCCAACTAAGGTAAGTAACAATCAATTTCTCAATCATAGGGTGCTTTGCCTGTCTGGGACACATAATTTTATCTTTCACATAGGTGGGGAAGACTATAATTCTCTTGTCATAATTAATGAAGAAATTACTTCTGATTTTTCATGCTTTTTAAGATCCAGAACAAAGCAGTGGATTGCAGAGGATGTTGCAGAGTACAACACAATAAATAAGTCACAGGGCACATGGGTTCAACCAGGGTGAGGTCTCGGGCATCTCGGGTCAAAGAAATGTGGTCCCCGATGCGCCTGTTCACAAGCAACGCGAGTAAGTACCCCCCTGGGATCCGACGACGCAGCGCGACCCACCCCTCGAGATCCGCTGCATCGACGGTCAGATCTCTACCGTCTCTCCTTCCTCCCGCCTTTGATCTCCGTCTCCCCCATCTATATATCAACAGCTCTCTCTCAAGTCCATCGCTGAGATCACACAGCTCTCCCCATTCCACTTGGGTCTCCCCCCTCCCTCTCCCTCTCTCTTTCTCTCTGCTTGAAGACTGACTTCGAGGTTTTAAGTTCTTCTTTCTCCTCCCTTGGCTCGGATGCCGGATGCAAGTGCTCTTCGTCGGATCACATCTCTTTCTCCAAGAAGGTACGCGATCTCCGGATCTCTCATCATTCTTGTTTTTAGTTGCAGTTGGAATTGCACATATTTCTTCCTCTGGTCTTGGATCAAACTATCTGGTTTCTTGCTCTTATCTCCAAAGAATTGAACTGGTTGGAGGACGATTTAGATAGTAGTGGGAAAGACGACGGAGGGCCATCGTTGAGGGGAAATGCATCTGAATCGAGGTAGGAATAGAACTCAAGAATTCGATTTATCTGATACTCCTAAGCGGATGTTCCGATCTGGTAGACGGGCTCGATCCCGTGAGCTCGTCAGCGATGGTAACTCGTTGTTCTCTGGGAAACGACGTAAGCTGCTTTGTCGTCTTCCTCGGGCGAAACGTTTTCGTAGCGGGGAAACGCGGTGTGATGCGTTATCCCCTGCGCGCCGGAACGGCTTGGGCTGATGGACTCTGCTTGGGCGCTTGATGGCTAAACCCCAACAACTAGTGCCGGGGTGGTGATTTGGCGGCTCCGTAGCCGTCCGTCGTAAATTCGACGGATAGGGACGGAGAATTGACCCCATGGCTTTCCCCCTCTCTTTTCCTCTTCTTTATCGTGTGTCTTTAGAGTGAAGGTGAAGAGGGGAGACACCGGAAGTAGAAGCCTGTGAAACTTTGGGTGTAAGCCTTTTCGCTTGGTTCGATGCACCGAGAAAGGTATGATGAAAGCGAGGTAGATTAATGATGAGTTATTGATATGTGGGGCTTTAGACATGTCGGGCGAACGAGAAAGAGGGTAAAAGCGTGTTAAGAGGGAAAATATTTGCTTCATATTTGATTGTATACAAATATTTGCATTAGACCATTTTGGTGCCCACTAAATGGGTATTTGCAATTACACCCTTTTCTTTATCTCGCTATGTGGTGCCCACTAGTATTTGAATTCAGCACGGCACGAACCACAACCACAAGGACGACGCCAATCGTCAAAAGACGTGGACTAAACACCTTTTTTCCTTTTAGAAATCAAGGTGATATGTAATTTTAGTTGACTGGACGAACGCACATGGAGTCGAGCTACTAATCTTAGTTGAATGGAAGTCGATCGAACAAGAAACTTCCACCCGTAGAGGCACGGACATCACGAGGTTGGAAATAAAGCAAAAGGTTTGGCGATGCTAATTTTGCATGGCAACAGATTTGTACTGCTATGCTACACCATGAATGCGAGACCTTTACATTGGGTAGATAAGCTGTTACTGTCTATTATAGCTGTTTTCTGTTGTCGTTCTTATCCATTATTATAGCGAGTTCTCTGTTCGGCTTACACATCTTTCGGGATCCGTATCGTCTAGGCGTCGTAGTAAATGAGGCACTGTGCCGCAGAGAGATAAGGTGGTGACAAGGTGGGCCTGCGGCCAGCTAAGCGATGCTTTAATCTGAGCAACAACTCCAAACAATGCCCTTCGATGCCACGCATGACCCCGTCTGCCTACATCACTCCACATAAGAACAAAAAACCACACTAGGGAATGAACAGGAAGAGATCAAAAGACGGTCACGGCAAGAAAGAAAGTGAAACAACCGAACACGGGCGGTCCCAAGGGGTTGACAGATCCGACAACCCATTTACCCGATCCAAATTGGATCAGAGAACATGGGCGTTCGATATCCGTTGATACTTGCTCTGTGGACCTATCGCAAGCATAGTATCTGATCCGACCTTATAACTATCCCGAATCCGTTTCTTATCTGGCTCTACATCTCATCCAAAAAATTATCACCATCGTAATATGTCAATGGGTTCCGGAATTAACATACCGTACAATCATCGCACTCGTACTTACTGGCTTCTTGTTGTTGGCTTTCGTCGAGAACTAAGAGCGTACAACAAGAGATTAATGCGGTCAGAGACTTGTCATAGTCACAACTGTCCCTTTGTCTCCTGTCTTTTTTATTCCCTCGGATCCCTTGATCGGGAGTGAAAGTTCGAAGTTATGATTTATTTTGCGTTTTTGATTATATATAGTGCTCTTTTTGGTGCTTTCTTCTCGATAGGGAGGAGTAACCATTCAGGGAATTGATATCCTCCACAATAATTTTTCTCTTTTAAGTCGCGATATATAAATTTATCTTGGAGTTGGTGGTCTTCTTCGAACATTGTTCTGGGGAAGATCTTGTCCTATTCTTGAATCAAAAAAGTTCCCTGATACATAATTTCATTTCGAAATGCCGGTGGCACACGAACAGACCTCTAAAGGTTATCTTTGATCGCAGATATGAGCCCACAGCCTTCAGCCCACGGACTGGGTTCATCCAACCCTGATAGTGGGTGAATTGTGCAGTTTCTGCAAGATTTAACTGAAGTTCCACTAGGGGAGACACTGTGCCGTCAAAGACAAGGAATGGTGGCTTCAAAACGACCATTCTCATAAGACTCTTCATGCTCTTAGTTAAATGTGTTGCTCCTAGTGGAAATGGCGTTTGGACTTCTGACTAGTTGTACATACCTGCTCAGGGACGTGGGAGTGGCATTATTAGATTCCTGACATTAGAAGTAAAGGGGTCTAACGTTGTATATATATATATGCAATTATACAATTTCTTAAAAAGCTAACAAGAACTGCATTATTTCATATTGTTATTTTCGTTAACGATTTCCAGCTTATTTAGTTTTATTATTCTGATGCTGCAGCTTTCTTAAAATTTATTGTTCTTATATGCTCCATGACTGATTGCGCTGACTTTCTTGACCATTATGTAGAATGACACTCAGAAAGCGGCAGTTTTGCTTCCATGATTAGTTTTGCAACTTTTTTCCACTTAAAATAATTAAATGGCAACCGATGTTGATCAAGCTTATCAAGGATGGTCACAGGGGGAATTGTCTGATGGAGATACATCTCAAGTAATTTTCTCTGTTATCTAGTTTCTCTGTTATTAGTTTTTCCTTTAGTTCCTGTTCTAGTGGCCTTGGTCTACTCCAGCATGTCGTGTATTAGCTCTTTGTCTTTATCCATTTGGTTCTCAGTGTTATCTGATTCATTCGAACCATAACAAAAGCCAACAATGCTTAACAAAATAAATCTTCGGATGATATGATAATATTTATGATAAATGTTTCTAGAAAGGATCAACAAAAAGAATGCTGTAATCTTGTTGATGATGTTTTCTCTACTCTATTAGAAAAAATATGTGCTTCCATTCCGTAGAGAGTTACAGATAACATTATAAGATAATTGTGGTTGACTGGTCCTTTCAGGAAATCCCAGTTTCTCAAATGCTTGATCATGGTTCCATTTCTTTTGGAAGATTTCCAATTGAGTCATTGTCATGGGAGAGGCGGTCAGTTTTTACTCACAATAGATGTCAAGAGGAACTGGAGAAGTTCAATGGTCTAGTTGCCAAGAAGAAGGCATATTTTGAGGAGCGCTATAGAAGAATTCGAGCTATGAAAGCTCAACAGAATGTTCGACAGAATCAACATACGGAGCTCACATTGGATTATGGTGGTGATGGTAGTATGTCTAGCCAAAGCGGTGAAGAAGATGGAGCAGCTTCACAGCATGAAAGATTCAGAGATGGGGCATCAAACAATGTTCATTCTATCCCAGAAGAGACTAAACCTGGAGTAACCCTTGAGCAGGAAATTAACTGCAATGAACCTCCTCAAGAAAGGTGCTTTAATCCAGACTCCACATTGCCAAATCCTGATTCCTCAAGAGGAATTCCAGAGAACACTGAGCAAGATAAAAACACTTTAGACACTACTATGCTGGTACAACCAATGGAAACAGAGTCCTCATTGCCCCTTACAGGAGATTTGAAGGAGACTAAATCAAATTCTAGCAGCAAACTTGACAATAAAGAGATCTTGCTGAAGCCTAAGAGCCTTGAATCAAACATTGAGCCTAGAAGAGTTGCACCGGATACTAAGAAAATTAAGTCTGAACAATTGCAGTCAATTAGAAAACCTTTGCACCATAAATCACTTTCTAAGGTACGTCAGTGGAGACTCTCCTGCATTTCTTTTCTTTGGCCTTTTTTGTCTGCATTAATAAAACTGGGTATTTTCTCTTCAATAATTAGCACAAGAAACTCTAGAAATGCCAAGAAGCTTTTGATTGAATCCTAAGTACATATTTTGCATTGTATCTTGGATTTGTTGAGTACTTTGTACTTGTTACCGGACACTAGAAATTTTGTTGGAGCATTTCTGAGTCTAACGTGGATTGTGTTGGACAGATTCATCTAAATATTAATTGTTGTTGTTGGCTTATGATGTTCTGGTTATAATTTTCTACCCTTGTTTTGATTAATGGATAGCATTTGAATATTAAAGGTAAATGTCAAACTAATAAATAACAGACAATTTGTTCAAATAATAGTGCTTAAACTTCTCTGTATTTTATATGATCGGATTCCTTCATTTTTTTCATGTTCAGGATCCTGCCGCAGTTAGAAATGGTTTAAATATGAAACAAGAAACTAAGTCGAATGGGGTTCACTCATCAAAGGGACTAAAAACTCCATCACAAAAGACGGCCAGTCAGACTTTGAGCAAGACCATAGCTAGTAGAGTCAAAAGCAATGCTATGTCCACCTTGGTTGATCTAAATCAATCGCTTACAAAAGCACGCTCTATTAGCACCACATTGGGTCCATTTACTCTTGTAATGGAAAGAAGAACAAGAAATAGAGGAAATTCAACAAAGCTGGACTCTGGAAGCTCAAACATGCTAGCATCATCACAAATTCAAGCAAAGGGCGGATCAAGTGTGCAGGTGAAATTTGTCAAGTGCTTAGTGCTAATGACTACTAAATGTGGTGCTTATTAAAATAGTCTTATTCAGTGCTCAACACTTATAACTACTAGGTATGGTGATCTTCCAATATGATGTTTTCCTAATTAAGTTTGGGCTTTTTTTCATGGTCAAATTGATGAATTCTTTAAAGAATCTCAGGCAACATAATGCTGAACTACAGGTCTTGGAGAGAGAGAGAGGAGAGAGAACAAATTTTCATTAGCCACTATTCCATGAGCATAAATAACATTAGCCATTAGTCCACATATTTTCTGTCTGAGCAGTATTTGGACTGATTTTGTCATGTTTGTATCTGATTTTTCTTTAACCTAACTTTTTTTTTCCAATTGATTCCTGGTCTGCCTATGCTTATTCTGCAATTTTCACAGGACATGAAGAAAACAGCTTCATCTAGTGGAATGACAAGTAGAAGAGGACCTGAAACTAAAAGGTTGATTAAAAAAAGGATATTGTTGACATCTTTCAAGTAAGATGGCTTCTGCTCTTTATATGACAAGAATATTGTTCCTTATTATTTTGCTTTCACTTTAGAAACTTAAAAGAAGTAAAGAAGAAGCCTTTAGCAGTGGACAGCCACTATGCAAACTTAAAGAAAATTGAGGCACATGTTCTTGGGCCACCCAAGTCCAGGTGATAGTTGTTAAGAGAGTTTATATTTTGTCTTGCTGAGTTACCTTTTTGGCATATAAGATTGCCTCTTATAAACATACAACTTCATCTGAATGTCTTTGAATTTCAATTTCACTAGTTAATTGGACTCTTTAGAATCTGAAACCTCCTTTGATCTGAATATCCAGGTCTAGTGAGCTTCCTGCTAGGAACAAGTCCATATGTAATGTTGGAACTGAGCCCCATATTGCAACTGCCGAAGGAATGAAACGAAAAGAGGTAAAGAAAATTGGATTATTTTTTAATCGTTCTTCTCGTTTTTCAGCTTGCATCACTTTCATGTATTTGGAACAAGTTAATCGCCATACGAGTGTTACATGGATATTATTTTATATTCTCCTTACAGTTTGAACAAAATTACTAATTTTATGACACATTTATTTTGTCAAATCATTTTGAAGGTTTTATCATACATGAGCAGAGAGAAGGAACTTTAACTCCTCTTACATATATTCTTTAAATATCATAGTTGTAGACAAAATTATAAATAGCACTTTCCTCTCTGGCCATGTTACAGAGGACACCATGAGGTTGTTGAAAGTTGCATATTTATTGAAAGTATATGCTCGAAGATACAAGAAGCACATATGAAAAGGGTTCTTTTGTTTTTTCTCCTTTTTGTAGTTCAGTCAACTTCTAGCTCAAAGTGTTTTCTTTTTGGGATTAGGCATGGTGTCTACCATATCAATAAAGTGAGTGCTAAATATGATTTTCTCATCGCTCTATTTTAGAATTATTTCTAGCTTCCAAGAAATGAAAAGATAGAGCTTTGCCATGATCAGCTTGCTTGTTTGTGAATACCATAAAAACTTCTTCACTGTTGGTTTTAGTTTGACTTCAATTCATTGGGAAACTGTATCTGTCGACTTCCACTATCTTTATTCAAGATCGCGAATTATAAGGTCTGCCTGTCACTGTCACATAGTTTTACTTGGTCTAGGTGCATCTGAACCTTCTATTAGATTTTTTGTTATTTTTCATGTGGGAATCTTGGCCTTTTTGTTCTGACTGCTGCCTTTAAGTGACTTGTTCTTGCCAAAGACTGAAAATGACTGCACGGATTACAATTGCAGGCAAAAATTCACATATTCTAGTTCTTATTATGGAGATTTAATTTTTGCTGTAAATCCGGTTGACAGAGTCTACTGATTTTTTGCATATACTAACATTTTATATATTCAAGTGTTTGATAAATGCATCTAGAAGTAGAGACTATTTCATCATGTTTTTCCAGGAATCACAGAAGTAGAAAATAGTTGGGAATCTATGGTTGTTTCTTCTTCTTATTGTCATTGTTTATATGTGTCCATGTGTTTCTCATTACGGAACCTACATGCTGCAATTGATATTATTGTGGTCTCCCATTGGTATAAGCAACACATTAACTATTTAAAATTATTTTTTTTCACTTAAAACAATTCATCAATTATGACTTCAAACATGAAGTTAAGAAAAGCTTTTGATGCATGAAAAGCATGTCTAGAACTAATAGAATCACATTCTTTGTAAACCTAGATTGCTGTGCTGTGCTTAGTATGCCAGCCATGGCAACACATGGTTAGGCCAATTTTATCTATGCCAACTGGCACAGCACTGTCATATGCCGTGAAAAGAAGTGTGAGCATGTTATAATAATAGCAGAACGTGCACTTTCTTTTACTGACTCTGAAAATTGTTCATAATGAATCTCACTGAAATGTCCAAGCAGGGAAATGCTAGAATGAGGGAGTTCCAAAGAGGTACTATAAAGACAACTGGCCCTTCTAAGTCTGGGAATATGCCGATGGATACTAAGCAGGTCATCACTTGCATAATCCAGCAATATCTATATAAATGCTCTTTCAGTCCTTGTTATTGTGTTGCTAAGATTAATAGATCCATGTATAATTCGGCTCTTGGACTGATGTTATTTCATATCTTACTTGAATCAGATGAACAGATCCTTGCTTTTCACACCATGTTTGCACTACTGGTATCTCCCTGTACTCACTCTTTACTCCTGAAAAATGCAGGCACTTGCAGGCCGAGGAGCTGATGTTTCTCGTGGTGGGAGCAAATCAAAGCTTGATGATCCATCACTGGATGGGAGGAAGACAAGGTGCATCATCTTCCTACCGCACCGACCCAACTCCTTTGATCTTAAATTTTCCTGCTCATGTGTATCGAATCAAAATGCTTTAACCTATGTTTAACAACAGCAGGAGAGAGACACCGCACTGGCGATGAGTCCTCGCAACTTGAACGCGTATACTGGCACCTCGCTTGCTTCAGCTGCTTTCCTTCACTTGCCGCTCGCGGTACGGATCTCGTCACCTCTGCTGTCTCTTGTGAGTGTGATTTGGATCTATCAGTATGTACCATATACATCGTTTGGTCATTGTAAATTTGCCTAATCCGAACCTCTCACCCTTGTCGATTTCTGTATCTAGATATTCGCAAAGCCATATGTTTCGTGAGATCACATATATGGTGAAATATACTTCTCGTGCTGGTTAAGTTTCGGTACGTTGTAAAGTTGCAGGTGGTCTGATAATTATGCATTTCAAGTTTAGTCGGGAATATATATATATGTATATATATTATGGAAGCCAAATAGATCTCAGCATCATGTGGAAAGATCAATAAATAAAGAATAATGTTAGTGTACACGCAACGATGACTATTTTGAACTCCATTGGCAATACAAAAAGCGCAATCATAGGAACAGATTGGTTGTCGCGACTGACGGTGGAACCATGCAACGTTCCCTGGTTGGTCGATGTTAGTGTCATCCTTGTCAAAGATGGCATACTTAATATTTGTTTGTTTGCGCACTTTGTTCTTATAATTGGTTGCCTTTAAACTAATTAAAAAAATAATCATTTTACAAAATTAGAGGGGTTTGAAAGAATAGACTTCTATGATTAAAAACGGTTGGTCCTTCAGGATTTCTTTTTTTTTTAAATGAATAAAAATAAATTATATGTTTTAGCTCTATGTCATATATTTTCTACAAATAAATTCGATCGTATATTCTATGATCGAGGGGAAGGAAATGGTCATCTGACAAACGACGGCCCGAGCGCCCGGGGCGGTACGTTGTCCCCACAGCCACACGACAAGAGCAGCAGCACCACCGTGCCACCTCGGTTCGGCGTTCCAACCGAACCACCACTTGCGGACACCGAGCCGCCTGACAGCTGGAAACAGCCTGTCCGCGACCCGCGGCCAACAAACCCATCTCTCTCTCATCTCTTGCCACCTCAGACTCGCTGTCGCTCCAACTCTTTCTCCTCCTCTTCGTCCTCCCTTCTGGGCTTTGGCACTCGCCCCTCCGTAATCCCTTCTGCCGCTCGCCAGATCGGGCTTCTCCTTCCCGCAAGCTCTCTTTCGAACCCTGCGTCGTTAGATTTGGCCCAGTCTTTGCGTCCCGGAGAGCTCGAGGTTTAGGGTTCTTCCCCTTCCCCCCGTGGATCGTTTCATGTTCCTCTGATCTCGGCCAAGGTTCGTCCTTTTTCATCTCTTTTTTGTCTCTTAGTGTTCTTCCAGTACTCATTGACTTTTAGCGGTTCGATTTAGATAAATCGTTCGGGTTAACTGTTGCAGATGAACCCTTTTTCTTTTTCGCTAGATTACGTTGTTTCTTTCTTCGCGAGCGACGAGCTTTGTGTCTTGCCTACGTTGTGAGGGTTCTATTTTTCGCTTCTATAGGTTGAGAAATGAGCCAAAGTCTTGGATCATAACTAGTTCTGAAGCTGTTAATGAAGTTTCTGCTGTAGCTTTATGATCTATTGAGCTTCTTAAATGTAGGTGGTTGAGTTAGGAGGTTCCCAAGTGTTCTATTTCGTTAGTGCTCTTGAAATGAAAGCTATCTCAGTACGTTGCCCCATCTTAGAAGTTTTTGTGTGTTTGAGCGAGTTAAGCAAAACATAAATGTCAGGAGTTCCTTCTTTTAATCGAGGTAATGTTGTTTACTTTCCTGATGCGGAAGGAGTTTAATGCTATAGGTGATTGCAGGCTGTAGCTTCATCCTTATTATCGTCAAATGAATCAACTTTCTGATACTTGTGATGAGATTCCACGTACGTTTGGGTTAACAGCTTGATATCTTCGAACACGGAGAGCTATAGCTATCTTGTTACCTTGAGATTAGGCAATTAGGGTTGCGATTGTTCATTTAGCTATCATGCTAGACCTCTATGATTCTACTTTGTCGGAGAAACGGTAGCTTCGTTTTGTGCATATAGAATTATTTGACACTGAGATTCTGTTCGTTTCACTGAGCATATGCATGCTGCTTTCATGTCATGATTCGCTCCCGGATTTTCGTCTGGTTGATCAATGCTTATGTGATCATGCACCTAAATCTGCATGACCTCCAGTCAGCTTTTTGAGTGTTTAGAGTTCTTGCTAGTGCGTGAGCCATTATTTGATTGTTATTGATAGGATTGGTCCTATCAGGATAAATGCTCAATTTTCTATTTATGTTTTTGTTGTGATTATATTAGATTTTTGGAGTATCTGCTTACCCAAAAGCTTAAACTTTGCTTAGGTACCATGAATCTGAAGGTGCATGTTATGGATTGGCTGACTGGACTCCCCTGACTGGTTCATATGTTCAAGTTACAGTTGTTGGTGTGGTTTCTTGTTGTGCAATGAAAGATCTTCTCTGGCCCAAGTCATACACCATTGATGAGGTTTTTGCAAAAGCTCAGGCTTTTCTATAATAGACCTCAGATTGGTTGTTACTGTCTCGAGGAGTGCAGTGCATCAGCAGCACCAAAAGGTATCAACTTTTGTTGTACTTGTGGGCTCTTAAGTATCGATGCTAGGGGAGAGTATGCGTGGAATTTGTGTTTCGTGTGATGCCCCTGACCAGATTCAGTGCCGATGCATTTGGTGTGGTGACCATTTCTCTTGTCATTCTGTTTGATATCCTTGCTATACGATGCATATACCAAGTTGCCTTATTGCGGGTGCGGATCCAGCGACGAGATTTTCACCGGCTTGGTTACTTTAATGGGCCCTGGGTTATACGCATTTTTCTGGCCCTAGTAGCAATTTTGTGGAGCTCGAGTGAACTAGCTAGATTAAGTTTTTTAAAAGGGTGGCTTTTTTCCAGCATAACATGGCAGAAGAATATGTGCAAGCTCTACATCATCTTCAACCTTGGTTTCTCAGAACCTACAGTCTTCCTCACACTTGTGTTCCTCTTACGTGCCTCTTTGCAGAGGAGGGAGTCGGGTACTCTAAGCCAAGGATGGAACAAGAAGACCATTGGTTATGTGTTCCTTTTCTGCCTACCGATCTTCATCATGCAAGTTATCCTGGTTTTTGTTGGACCCAAGGGCTTCAACGAGGACAGGAGTGATGGGAGAGCAAAGAAGTTCAACTACTTCACAAGAGCTAGTGTCTTGATTGGAGATGAGTGTGTCTGCACTTACCCTCTGTTTAGCACTATTCTTCTTGGGCTTTTTCATGCTGCTCTGATCAGCTATGCCGTATACGTTGGACTGCATATATTGTCTTCAGCAATCAACAAACGGTTACTCCGAAGGCTCTATTGGCTGGTATCCTCAATTATTTTTTCTCTTCCAGTGAGGGTGCTCCTCCTTGGTCTCTCTGTCCTACCTCATCCGGGCAACTTGGCTTATGAGGTGATTGTTTTCTTAGCCTTTCTGGTCATGTTGTTTTGCGCTGTGATTGGCATCGTTATACTGGTCTACTTCCCAGCGGAAGATTCAGTGGCCCTGAGAGACCTAGAGGAAAGAGAGATGGAAGAGGTACCCTATGATGATTATTACTATGACAGTGCTTCACTTATAGTAAGCCAGAACTGCCACGACACCAGGAGAAACTCTGATGCCTCTACAAAGCGAGGCTCCATATCTTTTCGCACGATGATCAGGGATGATCCCCCTGCTTTGGATGGCTTTGATGGGACCAGTATGTCCTTTCAAGGCGCTCTTCAAGTTGGTTCACCCTCAGGTTCTTCTCCAACACCTGCAAAGCCCATGCTGCCGCTTAGAGAAGTCCCTAGATACTAGGAAGAAACTCCCAAGTGCAGCTACTCCCTTTACATTTGTGGTTTCATTTTGAAATTAATGAAATTAGTTTTATGGTAATGATTGTTTAAAATTTTGATCAGTGGTGATGTGTTGATGGGGACGGACCTTCATAGGGTCTTCTTGCATAGTATCATAATGGTGAAAAAACATCATGTGAGCTTTATGCAGGCTTTGATTGGATTGTGAAACTAGTAGGGCTTATGGCGATGGCATATGCTGAGAATGCACCAGAAACTGAAGACTTTTCCAACCCCTTGACTCATCTGATGACAGAAGATTTCATATATCATTCTGGAATGGTAATTTCCTGTTCATGAGTTTGTCTCTTCGTTTACTTCAAGTGAAGGATTCCATTTCAGTTTGAGGTAGTAATCCTTTGTTCGAGTTGTGATATTTTTAGGTTTGGTTCTTAGTTTGTTGAGGCAATTTTGCATTGTTCATTACACATTCATTTCTCATCTTTGCCTTTAGTTTCCGAATTGTATGGAGCCAATTTCTTATTATCAATGTTCTTTGAAGTATCTCATCTCATCAGTATCTTCTCCAATCTAAGCTCAAAATTGGTGTTACGGTGTCTCGACTCATCAGTCAGTATGTTTTATGTTTAATAAGCCAAAAATGACAGAATCAGACGCAAAACTACGTTCATAAACTTCATTACGATTTACTCCAAATATGCTTTATGGCAGAATATATCGTCTAATTTTGCTCCGATGGCCATTACTGTGAGCATGAAGACGTCGAGTTCGAATCGAAGATTGTCTAATTTGAACGTTTAACCCTAATTGAAATATCATAACGTACTTAATTAAGGAAAAAGAATTTGTGGACTGAGCCGTAATTTAAGTGAATGAAGAGGGCTTTTGTGCCTCTCGACCACATGCTTTGGTTCATGAGATTACCGTGGCCTTCGGCACCACGCTTCCGTACACGTGGCGCCTGGTCAAAGTTCTCGAAATATATTTTATGACTATTATACCCTTTAGTTAGTTACATTATCTCCGTTAATTCATGGTTAGTTTCGACAACTCGTTGCCCGCGGGTCACTATAAATAGTCGTCCGCAAGCGGAGAATTCGGCTTTGCCTGTTGGAAATTGCTCGGAAGCAAAAGGGGGGGAATAGAGAGACCCTAACCCTAGGTTAGATCGAGAGATCTCGTTTGGACGGCGTTCGATGGCGTCGTTCGCGGAAGCTCCGCCGGGCGATCTTAAGGCCGGGGAGAAGATCTTCAAGACCAAGTGCGCGCAGTGCCACACCGTCGACCAGGGCGCCGGCCACAAGCAAGGTAGATCAGACCTCTCTTTGATCCTTTTCCCCTGTCTTTCTTCTAGATAGATTGTTTTCTAGAATCCTTGACGAGTTGTCGTTCGCGTGGTCGCTGGTCGATCTACCGTTGTTTCCTTTGATGGATCGGTGCCTGGCTATCGTAGATCTGGGTTTTAATTATGAATGATATCTAGGGTTTAGGCTTGTTTTATTGATGTTGCTTTGATTAGATCTTTTGGGAATCTTTCTTGTTCTGGAGAACCTCTTGTTGAGCGTTGTTTGATACCAAATCCGTCTTTTTCTTTGTCGACTTTTCTCTCTAGTCTGTGTCTGTGAATAAGCTTAGTCTTACTTAATCTTGAGACGATCGTCTTTTTTTTGCACACAGGACCTAATTTGAACGGCCTTTTTGGAAGACAATCTGGTACGGCATCGGGTTATTCTTACTCTGCCGCAAACAAGAATAAGGCTGTTGTATGGGAGGAGTCAACTTTGTATGATTACTTGCTTAACCCTAAGAAGGTATGGATTTTTGGCTCTTCTTGTAGCTAGCTATGTAACATTTATACCTTGATAGCATTCGTTCTGCCACCCAAGACCATTCTCCACATGTTCTACTCGTTGACTAAGGTGTCAGTATCAGCATTTTTTTACAATGATTTTGATTAAGGTTGCATCTGATACTTACACTTATGATTTGAGTTTGTCTTCTAATGCTAAAATTCATAAAATGCTTGTTTTTGGGATCGAGAAAAGGGGAAAATTAAATGTAATTATGCTGGTATATTGAGCGTTTCTATCTCCAACTTATTTTTTCCTTGATAAAATATTCATTGAACTTCATTGAAGACCAGCTGTCAAGTGTTGTTGGTTTCTCTAAAGACAGTAGTAGTAATTGGTGTTCTTTCAGAGGTTAAAATAAACTAAATTTTAAATTAATATTCTGAAAAAGATGAAGTAGCAGGAGTAGAGGGGGAAAAGAAAAGGAGAATAGATCAACAGTTTGTAAAAAACACACTTTTGTATGTTGTTAATTTAAATAAACTCTGTAATTAATATAACATTTGTTTTAAAAATATTTTTAACCTAATGTTTAAATTCTTTTGTATATCATTAATTGTAAAATACATTATCTTTGAACAATTAAATATTTGTTTCAATATGTTTAGTCGGATCATGTATTCTCATTCTTGTATTATAAGTTCTGAATTGCACACAGGAAATACTGTCTTTGGGGGCTGTTTGTACTCATAATGGTAGGTTTTGGAAACTATTATCAAAATGGTTATTGTCAAATATCAGCCAACATTTGTTCATGGATGTCAAAACATAATGCATTTCCATTCTAGTGTCTTTAATTTGAATTTCCAATATGTATTCTTAGATGATTCATAACAACTGGGGTGCTGTAATGATGTGTCATATAATAAAATAGTTTTAGGGATTACTACAATCCCTAAGCATAATTCATGTACAAGTTATGGTTCTTGATTTGCAAAATGGGACACCTAATAGTGACTAAGAAGGATTGTTACACTTGTATTTAGATGAATCAACATTTCCATGTTATGCTACCACTATGATGTCTCATATGTTCTTTTCCTAAAAGGTATTTTACTTGTTTATGCAGTATATTCCTGGTACTAAGATGGTATTTCCTGGTTTGAAGAAGCCACAAGAGCGTGCTGATCTTATCGCCTATCTCAAACAGTCGACGGCTTGAGTGTTCCGTTATCATGGCTAAAACAATTTTTGTTCACCAATAAGACCATTTGTTGCCATGCTTATGACAAGCATTTGAGCTACAAAACATTCTTTGCAAATTCTTCAATCAATTGCCCATATGTTTAATTTTGTCTGCAATAGCTGACAGCTAAATTTTCTTTAAATATAAACTGGAGATTATTATGTGACGGTAAGTACATTATGCTATATATTTCTTCATGTGGTACGATTGGGTATGATAATTGTGATGGTTCTGGTTTCTTATGGGACAGTTATCTTTGCTAAAGGATTGCAACACATGATGATTTGTTCCACATGTTCTTTCTAATGTTTAGGTGTCAAGACTGAATGTCTTAATTTGGGGCAGATACTCTTGATGGAAATATCAGGCTTACATCAAACACAAGTATTTAAGAGTGTTTGGTGCTCTTACATTGACCAACAACCACACCATATGGGTTGTTACTTGGTTCTTTTGCTATTTTCTTGGTGATGTCGATGATATAGGTTGGAATACCAGATGCGAAATTAGTATTTGACTTGTGACTTTTGACTCCAAGGGTGATCATATGTTTCCTATTTGTGTTTTTCTGCTTTTACTAATTATGTGAGGTTATCTCAATTGGTTTGCAATTTTCCTGTCAATTTGTAGGTTCTGGTTCCTTCTTTTGATTCCCGCACACTGCTTTTTCGTGCGTCGAGCCCGGTTTGAATCTGAGCTACCTGGCTGGGCCATGATAAGAGTAATATCTAAAGATTGATGGTACAACGTATCAGATCTTTGATGAACTGCTTGTGTTTGTTTTTTTGTCATTCTCACCATCTACTGTTTGTTTGTTCGATTTCTTTTACAACGTGATGTTACACAAAGGTGAACTAATCGCCAAATAGCCGGAGGTACCCGACTGCCGACAACATCAAGGTGTAAAAACTAAGCTGAAAGTAACAGTCAAATGATGATTCTCCACGTTAAATAACTCGGTTTTGGTGGCGCCGCAGATTAAACCCGATCCAATGGCGTAGCTTTCGTCTCTTGCACGCCGACCAGTTCCGTGCGGCTATCGACTTAGGAGGTGGTGTCTCAGTGAGAGTTTGGTTGGAATATGCACCAGTGGATGAATCTTGGTGATGCCGAAAGCCAGCAGTGGACACCAACACATCAAGTATACTGTTGAGCTACACTGGACTTTTGGACCGCCAACTTTAGTCCTCTTTGCAGCAATCTCCTATATATAAAGGAGTTGGGTGTCATTAATGGCCGCCAATACATTTGGCAATTTAGGCGGGACCCGCAGTTGCCGCCAATTGCAGGTGTCGCTTGGTCGAGACCTGAACCCCAGAATATAGCGGTCCTCACATCAGAGCCGTTCATTGACATGGATCTCATGATCGCTAGTACTACTCCCTGCTTGTCCGGTCGGAATCATCGAGATGCGTGCTGACCCGTGATGAGTGGCTCTCCTGCGAGGGACCGCTTCTGTTTGGATGCCCCTTTTTATCTCTTTCTTCTCACCGGCTCAACAGGACGAAGAAAGGAAGCGCGAGAAGAAGATGACGGCCATGTTTGCCCTTCTCTGTTGCCCTTCTCGACCCCTCACTTGATCGCGCGCTTAGTTTAAGGGCTTCTCATCTCCTCCTTCGCTCTCTCCACCGCACGTTCAGTTTCGCCGCCATGGAAGGGCACACCGACTTCCGCGACTGGGAGATCCTTCTCGCCCCCGAGGCTGGAGAGGGTTTCGAGCCCTTGGACGGCGCCATCAAGTACGACTATTTTTCCCTTGATTCTCAGAACCCGTACCGGAAAGTAGCTGCCTTCGACGGAAATACCCACGAGAAGGAGATGGAGGAAGCACGCGCCGGTTCTGATTACGCTAGCTTGGTCGATCAGGAATCCGTCTTCTCGTTTCACGACCGGCCGAGGAAGGAGGTGGGTTATTCCGGAATGGAATTGCCTCACAATGATTTGGGCGGGTTTCGGTCGGATGAGTCGACGGACGGGCAAATATCGCGTCTTGACGGGGAAAAGGGGGAACTTGGTGATGCCGGATGTTTGGAGATCGGAGAGAAAGCTGATAATAACGACGATGAGAAAGGAGTGGGTCTTCAGGGGACTGGGGGGGCCGAGGGGAGAGAGATGGAACATGAGAATCCTGGCGACGAGGAGCCAGGTGAACCTGTGAAGACTGGTGAGTGCTACGGTTTTGCATTGGAAATGAGCGAAAAGAACAATGGCTCGGAGAAAGCTTTGACTGAGGGAGGGGAGAAGAGACGGTTGGTCTGGTGGAAGCTCCCTTTTGAGCTTCTAAAATTCTGTGCTTTCAGGGTGAAGCCAGTTTGGTCCATCTCCATCGCTGCAGCAATCTTGGGGATTCTGATGCTTCGAAAGCGATTGTATAGGATGAAACCCAAGACTAGAAGGATTCCTCTGAAGGTCAGCCTGGATGAAAAGGTAAAGTCTTGCTTTGTTAACGTTGCCTCATGTTTCCTCTTGAATATTAACTTTTTTCAGGGAGAAAATTTGGGGCTCAAACCACCAATTTTCTTCATCATCATCATTTACTCTGTGGTCAATAAGCACATGAAGGCACATTCTTGACTGTTTGATGCAATGCTGTCATTCCTGGAAGTTAATTGCTTTGATTTTATGATTCTCCGTAATATATCACTTGTCTGAACCTTTATAATTTGATGATGGCTATTTGTTTGTGCCACTTTTCGTGTTTTAGAGTTCACCTGTCCTCTTTAGTTGCTTTAACATTTTTAAAATTATTACTTGCTAGCATTGGATATTTTGTAACTTAATTATTTATGTGCATCTATTCTGAATTATAATAAACGGCATACGACTTTTGTTTTTCAATTAATATTATCTGCTGAGTGAGAGTGTATAAACCTAGATTGTGAGGTAATATTCTGATGATTATGCACCTTAAATGGAGTGAAACATTTTCATCTTTAAAGGCCAGGCCGGGATGGTTTTTTTTCTTCTTTGGTTTCCTTGTCTATTATTACCATTAGTACATTCCCCTCAATCAAACAGAAAATTTTGGGTGCTTGTATTTTTTTTTCTTTTAGTTTCTTTTTTAACTTCCCTCGAAGATAGTGAACTAGCATGTACGTGACATTTCGAAGCATGTAAGCGGTATTTATTTCATCTGTCTTAACTGCACTCAAAGGTAGTCAACTATGGTCTAGTAGCATTCTTACATCAGACTGGTCACTTGCTATCTGTAGTTAGCATTCAAAATGCAAAATTCTGTAGCAGTCATTTGTTAATTGACCATCTGGTTCCAAGTAGAGAATGAACAAAGATGAAAGATGGTTGACGATGGAGAGTTCTTGGTGATCCCAACACTACTGAGATGTGTGGCATTTATGCATATTGATGGAAACTTTTCATCTATTGGAAGGATGAGCAGAATATACTTCTTTTGGCACCTTGATGTCGAATCCTACATTTTCTTATATTTTTCCTGCTTTTTAGCTTTTCTGCAACAAGCCTCTGGTTGCTCTATCTTTCTAGCTAGGGATATAGGCCAACATTTGGCATTCACTCCATTTAACAGATCTATTGCTTGTCGACTCTAGTTTTGTTTTGAATCATCTTATGTAAACAAAAGTCAACCTGCTAAATTACTTGCAGTATTTGATGTTTGGGATAATTCATGTTCTAAAGCCTAAACACATGTTCTTAAATCATTAATAAAATGATGCATGGCCTTGTGCTAAATCCATTGGATTCTTGGCTCAACATTATCTTTGGGTAGGTAAGGAGTTCCTGCTTTACAACTTGCTCTCCATTAAATACTTTTCTCCTCTGAAATGACTAGCTTGCTTTGTGGTTTTTGGTTGCTACTGCTACTTGTCTGGCATATATATAGAACGGCATGCTATGCCAGAAGATAGCAATTGCTAAGTGAAGCTGGAATAGGGTCATTTATAGGAAAGTAAATGTTATTAATGAAAATAGGAGTCTCCTCTTCCTGACAATCCTTGTGTTGCAGAGGGCATCCCAGGTCAAAATCAATGCAGCCCGTCTCAACGAAGCTTTCTCAGTTGTGAGGCGCGTTCCGATCATAAGAGCTTCACTACCTACCAGTGGCTCGACCCAATGGACCGTGGTGGGTGTTCGGTGAGGTGCATCACTGTTCCACCGACGGCAGTGTTCCAAATTAGTTGTTCCCCTTACTGTTATCCATACAGATATAGTATAGTATTCATGGAAGCGTGGAAACTATCAGTTACCACTAAAAACATAATCATGTAATATAAGCTCATGTTCTGTGTTTCCATGGATCTCATGTAGCTTGTTTTCTCCCTTCTACAGTAATCATCATCTTCCATATGCTCATGGCGGCATCTGTTCGAGGTCAGTAACTAAGTTATTGATGTTTAGTCTAAGCCATAGTATTTATACAGACTGGAAGTAGGCTGAGTATATACCAGAATTTTGCTAGTTAATTGCATCTTCACAAAAATGAGATATAGTGATGCTTAGCTGCTCCTATTTCTTTCTCATCTACAGAGAACTCTTTCCGGTCGTTATCTTTACAGCTTAGATATTAGTTGTACGAGCATGGTATGGTATTTTTTGTCTGCTATGTATCTGTGATGAGATGGTAGGAATTCAGTGCGCCACTAAAGATAGATGATTTGGCTGATTCCATGTAACCTTCTACGGAATCCAATTATAAGACTCATCCTTTCTAGTAGATGAGAAAGAGGGTCATCTCAACAATCTCTTCATCCGAAACCAATTCGACCCAGTCAAGTAGAGATGAGCAATTATTCTCTCTATAAATAGAATAAAAGTGGGCACGTATTCACCCAAGTGGTCGTGCCGGAGTGGTTATCGGGCATGACTAGAAATCATGTGGGCTCTGCCCGCGCAGGTTCGAATCCTGCCGACTACGAGTTTTATTGTCGCTTGGGTCTCCTAATTGATTTGCCATAGTTGTGCTTATCATAATACTTTGGTTGGATAGTATGAAGGGTCCTTTTTCTTCATCGATTTTTGACCTACATATCCTTGTCATGAAGGATTAAGGACCGAGTCCTTCTTGAACTAGGCATGCTCAAGCTATCATAGCATGGGGTGGAGGCGTATGATGAGTTATGTGAATCTTGATGTCATCATGTGTCTTCATCAAGAAGCTCCTCTGATTCCCCAAAGATTAAATTAATCTTGCATAATAAAATGATTCATCACTAAACAACAGAATCTTTGGTTGTCACCATGTGCTATACATGAGTTAGGAGATGCTTGAAGTGTATCTCTATCTTAGCCAAAGAATCAACAGGAAGCATGTTTGTGCTTACCTGTATGTATCCTGGCTGAAGCTTGTAGATTGGTTCTACAACTACATTAATGTAGCCAAGTTTGACATTGCTACACAATTAGTATTGAACATCCTATTATTAAGCAGTTAGTATAAACACCATCTGAATGTTAACCTAATCTCATCCGGTTCTGTAAAGATGCATTGAAATGGATACTCTGACAGCAATCAACCACTCCTAAACTAGTAGTTACACCAAAATTGTGGAGTTTGAATCCCGCTTGCTTTCTTTTATTTACAATGATAAAGTGAATGATGAGTTGGTATTCACAGAATTCAATGTCTAAACAAATCAATTGAAAAATGCATTATACCGAACCTCAGTGAGGTTGAATATGACACTGGAGGCCCCTAGCTAGCTTCTCATGATGTCCTGTAAACAATTGAAGGAGTTGGAATTAAGCTCATCCTGGATCGTGAACCATCCGCCGCTAAGGATACTCCATAAGCCATCTCACTAACTAGAGGAGAAGTCGCCTCACGGTACCGGTGATTATCTCTGAAGATCGAGGGGAATAAGACCGGTATGATCTCAGAATCCCATTACCGTGGAGGTAAGGTTGAGTAAGGGAGCCAAAGCACTAGGAGCAAACTTCCTTGCAAAGAGGAAGCATATGGAAGTTGGCACTGAGTTGTACAAACAGAAGGTCCCATTGTTTCTGATGGACTGGATGAATTCCACTGTGATATTTGGAGCACCGTATCTAGCTGGGTGTGATCCTCCCCTGGACCAATCGACCCAAGTCAGACTCCGATTCGCATTCAAAGCCCCATGGAACATGTTCAAATATGTCGGTATGTAGTGCTCGTCAGGGTAGCAAGAGGGCTTGCAATATTTTCGGAAGAGCGGATAATACTTGTGTTCTGCAACTATATTTGTCGCCAATTCACGGTTGAGCTCGAACCACTCAGAGCCTTTCCTCCACTGATACAGCATGATCTTGGGGGCCATGCGCCAGCTATAGCGACCGCGACCTTGTCGGGTGTTCTCATCGTACGACTCGACAAAGCTGTGGGCAGAATTTATGAGGTACTCGTAGACCGTTGGGAAATTATACACTGGAATGCAGCTTTCAGAGAGCAGAACAAAGCGCTCATTCGAGAAATCCAACAAAGCATTGGCCAAGAGACGCTTCTCAGCATCTACCAATGTTATTGACCCCCACGATACCTCCTGCAAATAGATGACAAAGCACAAGGATATTAGATGCAAATGAGTAAAAGAAATGCCTTGCCGAAAAGATGTTTCAAGTTGACCACAACTTCATGATTGGTTTACACAATTCTCAAGTTGCTGTTATGCTATTATTTTGTATGTACCCTAAGCTCATTCCTTCCAATTTTTTTTCCCCTTCCTTAATCATTTGACACATACAAGAGGATCTGTTCGAGTAAATATAAGCAAATCAATCTGCCTACAGTGGTAATTAGTTTATCCATCTTGCCCATATCTACCTTTTTAACATGGTGTATTGATACTCAATTCCCAAAGTGCTTCTCTTGAAGAACATCAAGATGATGGCATTAATCTTCTTGCAAAGAGCAAGCTATCACAATTGGCAGCCATGCGGTTGGCTCTAAAATTAAATTACTCCACAGCACCAAAAGCACTAATATTTTTGTCAGGCAAACCAACCGTATATAGCATAAGAAAAAATAATTTGCACCATAACACATTAAAACTTTAACACCATTGGAATTGGATTTAATATGTGTGCCAGACAAAGACCAGCAATTTCAATGTGATGATCTCATGACCTAGAAACCGCTGTAATAACAAAGATCAAGGCTGCTATCTTATCAAGTATTCCCTATTCCTAACACAATGACCGATAAGGAAGAATTGTGAGAATGAGCAGAGTTTAAGCATCTCTCACCTCGCTCGGGATCTGCCGGCCATAGAAAGCAGAAGTCCCTGAGACATTGAGCTTGTAATCTGGAAGCGTATGCACGTAAATGGAATACAGCCCTTTGTGGCCTTTGAAGAACCTGTCCCACAGCGGCACAAAAGGCAAAGGGCCCCTTGTCATGAACAAAAAGGCCACCTTTGGCACCCTCTGAAATGGATACTCATCCATCTTCGGTACCATTGACGCCCTCCAATTGAGCTCATCATCCGTCATACTGTGAATCAAATTGGTCGGCTGCGCGAAGCTCTTGAAGCTCGAACCCTCCTTGTCACAATTCGCTTCGTACATCGTCCTCGGGAAGAATAGCTCGGTCTGGGAGTTGAAGTAGCGAGAGTAGTGTGCGCTCACCGACAAGCCCAAGACAATGCCCCCCGTGAATACGACCAGAAACGAGACGAACCTCACCAGTCGTCCGATCGACCGGTCTTTCTGTGGTGACCAGGAGAAGTAGTCCACCTCCTCATGATCTGCCTTGGATTTCAATTTCATCTCGTTCCACATGTTTGCCCCTTCTCACCAGATCAAATATAATGAACGACTAGTCCAGCAACGATCGAAGTTGCAGAGTTGCCTGTCAGAAAAGGGAGCTCTTTTGGGGTCAGTTGGAAGATGAAGTCTTGATCCAAGAAACCAAGTCTCCAAACAAGCAACAAAAATCGGACACTACGACAAGATCTCACAAGAAGAATGCGGCAAATAGAATGAATCAGAGGTAACAACAAGGTGCCGAAGCAGAAGCGCTAGCAAACATCAGCCAGAACCCTAACTCAACACCAAAACCTACTCCAAACCGACCCCAATCTCCAACAAAATCAAAATTTTCCGTCGATTTCCAGGCGAAAACCAAAGAACCTCCCCGGAAAGCCACAAACCCCGCGGAAAGAGGTTGAATCAAGAAACAGGGAGTAAGGAAGCCTTACCTCCAGAATAATCCACGCAATCTCCCCCGGAGCTCTCAGATCGATCGAGCCCAACGAGCGAGGATCCAATCGGAGACCGCGGCAGGAACTTATAAGGGATTCCGACCTCGTCTCTTGACTTCGTCGCTCCCGATCGCCCCAAAGTCTCTCCGCCGGCTTGTCGGACCCGAGTCCTTTTAACATACTGACGAAGCCAAACGGTCGGCGCCCACCAAGAGTCGAGACGCGCTTCGTACGTACCCACGACTCGCGCGGATTGTTTCATTGGTTGGAGCCCGTAGGACCCGAAGATAAGGGCGGTGGGTATTATCGTGGGTGGAAATCGGAACTCTGCTCAGAGAAAGACTAATTCGAGCGCGGATGACGCGGACACGTGACGCGTTGTCGCTTCGAGGGAGCGAACAGTAAACGGAGAAAGAACGTCAAACCAAACGTAATACAAGTAAAGGCTTTACGTTCTATTTCTTTTACGTGTGTTTGAAGGTGGAATCGTTGATCGGACGTCGTCGTGCCTCCGATGGCTGCCGGTCATTCCAGGAACCATCTTCTCTCATCAATGGTTCCATGGACTTTACTCGGTTTACTTTATATATATATAATATTTATAATATATATATATATATATTATCTAAATGATTAATATTTAAGTTATAAAATAATTTGTTTTCTTTGAACGAGACAGTGTTGAATATATAAACTACCATATCATTCATTTCAACTTATACACGTGCGTATTTTTGATATTGTTAGTGAACCTTTGTGTCGTGGCCAAGGTATCAACACGGCTCAGTTCAGTCCCGGATGTATAAGGTTGCCCACGTGGATGCTCGGGTAGTGAGGGCGAGCATCGAGTCAAGTCGGGTTCGAGCCTCGTCCCTCGAGTGTGGTCTTCTCTCTTGATGAGCGGCCTACTTCTCCGTTGCTGGATTCCTATACACAGGTCGAGGTCGGGAGGGGGATTCCTGACTCGACTCCTCCGAAGTTTAAGTTAACTTTAGGTGAAATGAGATAGAGTTGAGTGTTTGAAGTCTCCCCCTTCTGATTAAGGAGGGTTAGCTTTTATACCTGTGAGGATGAGTTGATCGTATGAGGTCAATTAACTATGGCCGACTTTAGCTTCTGTATGAGCATTGACCGACCTGCGCGGATCGGTGCCGCATGGCGTCGCCCTGAGCTTTCCGGGATAATTGTACCGTGATGATATCATTCGTACGGAGGAGAAGGCAAGCGGCTGCCCACCACGTGTGTGCTGCGTACCATATCGTATTTGAGGTTCTACGTCTGCATCGTCATATCTGCTTGTATGGGTCCACATGGGTAATACCAAAATATACCATATCAAAGATGTATATTTCTACATCCTTATAAATATTTTAGTGCAAACATCATACAATCTAATTGTTAAAGAATTATATAAGGAAATCGTAAAACGTGATTTGTATATCGATAGCTAATGATCACTTGAAAGGGAGATTCCAAAATGTCATGTGATTTGCATATTGACGACTGTGAACTACCTTGGCGTGTGACCACTGATTATGTTGATGGCATAGCTCCTCTATAAATAATTCAACGGTGCTATGTTGAGTGACATACTCAAGAAGTTACTCAATTCAGTTTGATGTTAGTGTCTTTTCCATGCCTTTTGTTCTCAAGATCTTTCTTTGGTTCGAGGATTTGACATGAGATTTAGCCACAATTGTGTATGTAGCTTTGCTTTCTTATGATTTTTCCCTTTTCCTCTTAAATGTGCCCACCTCTCCTATGTGGTTATGATATCTGATAGTGAACAAAAGTACCAAGGCTGATGAGTCAGTATGGTTAGGTCTGCGAATCGATGTCGGGAGCTTATTGCTGGGTGAGTAGGACGATAAGGTGGCCATGCTCTCGGGAAGGAATATTGGCCGACGTTGGTTGGGATCTGGACTGGCTTGTTGCTCTCCTTTGCGCGACGGAAGGTGTCTCCTAGGTCGAGGTGTCCATCGGTCGGGAGTGGCCGTTTGGGAGCAACTCAGACAAGTGTCGGGCTGGCGGAGGCGGCTGGACCCTTATCTGAGGATGTTGATCCAAGTTTCTCAATTTGCCGTTCCGAGCATCGTTTGCGGTGGGATGCGTCTCTCCGACTCCGGGATGAATGGCAGTGCGTCCTTGTGTACTGGGTAACAATCCCCGGATTGAGATGCTCGTCTCTCGGGGGTGTCCGACTTCCTACAAAATGGCCTTCGTCGGGAGCTTTCCGACTTTGGCCCCTTCGATGAGCAAGTTAATCGAGTATTCCATATTCCATTTTTTCTCCCCCCTAGCCGGGCGTCAGCCAGGGGCTTTTATACCTATGTGCGAAGGTTGGTTTTGGCCTCAGATCGGCGTGGCCACTGACTTTCCTAGGGGTGGGACGACTTCTTTCACGAGATGACGTCTTTGGGGGTGCTTGAGTGGCATCAGACGGCTCTGCCCCAAGAGTAGACGACACTGCCCCGAACTCTCGGGGTGGTCAAGTCGCACCGTGTATTGGTACCGAACTTGACGTGACATGCACCCCGTGGTTTTGATGACATGTAGCATTGCGTTAGTGGCTGATGATGTATGGTGTTGTCGATGATTCATCTAGAGCCAAAATGTGCCCTATCAATATCCATTGATCTTTCTTTGTTCCGAGGATTTTGGTGCAAGATTAGGTTTACTTTCTTATGATTTTCCCATTTTTCTTTTTGAATATGTCCTTCTTCATGCTTAAGATATTAATCAATCTTTCTTTAATTCTGGAGTTTAACTTAAGATCTTGTTAAAATGATATATATATATATATATATATATATATATATATATATATATATATATATATATAGGTTTCTTCTCTTAGGTTTCCCCTTCTACGCGATATTTTATCATTTCGTACTCGCTCTTCTACTCCACCTCCATGCTTTGCTACTCCTACTTCTACTCCACCTCATCTCCTTCCTTCACCTTCTCTCCCTCCTTACCCTTAATCACTCACTTCCTCCACCTCCCCCTCTCCTTGGTCATTCTCTGCCTCCGTTGTGTCCTCTTTGCTCTCCTACTCCTTCGTCTTCATCTCCTTCCCTCATTTTTGGTTACTATCTATAAAGGAATTAGACATTTATCTATCATAAATTCATCATATAATTAAAAAACCTAGTATACTCTTTGTTACAATAATGCTTTAATATAATTGTGAAAGTTCAAGATGACCTGATCGAAATTGGATTGAATTATACTACTAAATGAATTGGATTACACTCATTTCATAGAACCTATTAAAGAATATATCAAATTCGTAACTAATTATCCTAAAGTTATAAAACAATCACTAAAATCTTTAAATCACGTTCTATTGGAATTGTGAAAGTTTAAGGTCGTTCGATGGAAGTTGATTCATTACATTCAAAAATAAATTGAAATACACTATTCATAAAAAAAATTGGTACATCAACAATAAATTCTATCTTAGTTTTAGTAAGATTTAGCAGTGGGGATCTTTTTGGCAAAATAAAAAAAAAGATATTTTTAACAAAAAATAATCATGAGGGAGCATCATCCTATAAAAAACCAATAGTAATAAAAGGTATTTTAGTGTCACCTCATGACGACAGTCGATAACTATCTCGAAACAAATGTGACACTTTTGAATCGACATAACACATGCATATAAAAGTAACACAATCGATTGTATCTTTAAACTGACTTAGGCTTCGAAGGGGTCTAAGTCAGGAATCCCCCTTCCCGGCATTGACCTGTTATGCAGGAACTCGACGTCAGAGATGACCTTAGCTCCATTTCAAGTTGACCAAGAGACACCAATGTCGATCCTCCGTTTCTCTCCATTCAATCCTCCGAGTGACCACATGAACACTTTTACACGATCGGGACCGAAACAAGCCATGCCGATTATTGGGCCACGACATAAAGGACTACAATAAATAGTAAAGACTTTTTTTTTGATAAATTACCTCAAACATATTTCAAAGTTCAGAAGCTCCATAAATTAGTTAGTTTCGAAAGCATTATTCAGGAATAATAGGTCATAACATTGGAAGTATATATAATTATTTGTATAAAAAATTTAATAAATAACTCATATTTTCACTTCATGTGTTTAACCTTATCGTTCTTCTATTTCTTATTTATGTCTTTGTCTATCAATAGAATAATTATATTTGCGCTCATCAATTATATTTAATAAATAACGCATGCATGGATGTCAATCAAGTTTAGTCCACTGTTAAGTTTACATGTAATATAAGAATAACCTTTTCTTTTCATTTTGTAAAGCTAATATGATTGACGAAGTTAAAACACACGGTACGTTTACAAATTTCCACAAACAACTAAAAATTTTCAAAGCCTCCTCGAGATCACAAGAAGCAAAATAATAAAAAAAAAACTCTACGAGGACGAGTCATATTTGTTAGAAATCCTTTAACTATGAGTACGACATTAAAATTTCTATACTTATGAAAATGAAATATTTAACCTATTATTTTTATAAGTATAGAAATTTCTCATTTTCGATCTCTCTCTTACAGATAAATATTTTCTAACAACATTGTGCCAGAGATCAATAGAAGACAGATGAATTATTCTGAAAGGATGACACCATTAGAATCCAAAGAACCTCTTGCAAGCCCGTAGCAACTTGCCTTTCTTCCTGGAACACCTCATCTGCTGTTGCTGCTCCATTAACTGATCCCCATCGCCAGTGTCATGGATTCTCCAGTAGCCTTCTCTAGCCGAGGATGACTTCCTCATGGAGAAGGCCCTCCTGATCCCTGCCTCGAGGGTGGTGGAGCTACTACCCCTGATGACTTCAGCCCTGAACCTTTGGGAGGAAGAGGAGCAGGTCCTGTTAAGTATCTCTCCGAACCTCTGCCCACACTCCTCCTGCTGCCATGACAAGTGGCCATGAGGCTTTGGATCAGCTCCCTTTTGTCGAACTCTTTGTTCAGGCTCTGGACCTTCTTTTGGTGGGGGAGACAAGGCAGTAGGGTCTGAGAAATCCATGGAGCTTGACTTGGTGGTGGCGTTTGAGCTCACTCCACTGAGGTTACATATACAAGTCACAGATGTGGAAATTGCAGTGCTGGTTGTGGTGGTGGTGGTGGTGGTGGAAGCAAAGGGATGAGCAATGATGAGAAGATTGTGAGTGAGAGTGTGGTGGGTTGTTGGAGATGAATATTACTGCCATTGGAATTGAATTCACCATAAGATTAGGCTAATATATATATATATATATATATATGAAATGCATGATATTTTTATTATTGTTGTTCTCTTTGGTGATTGGGAGTTACTGTCCTAAATAACATTTAGTGAGAAGGAATTCTGAAAAACAACATATCATTTTTTATAATTTAAAAATAAATTATAAAAATAAGATTCGAATTTAGAATTTTTACGATTATCTATCAAAAAATTTATCTCAAAATAAATCAAACTCTTTGCTTGTCTTTGAAGGTATGTGCTGTCAATTAATTGCGTGGACCACCGTATTGACTATTAGGTGAGACGTGAAGTATGAATGCGTGATTAGCATTTGGTATTGGAGTATACGTGATGTGTGATATACCTTTCAACGTTGACATTTCCATTCATCCATTGGAGAAGCATATTTCAAAAAGTGTTGGGTCCATCTCATAATTGGGCTCGGAGATGATTTAGACATTATGTTCAAATCTGATTTATAATATAAAAATAAAAAAAGAAAGGGGAGACGTTGATTGTAACAAGCTCTACAATTATAACGGTGTCGATATACAATTTATCTTATCTGAGATGTTTTTTTGATATGTGAGATCTAATTTTTTTATTTGATAAAATCTATCTAAGCTGTTGATGATATATTACTGTTAAATCAAGATTTATATTATTAATATTATTATGATCATCTAGTTATTTAGAGAATGCTCATTATAAATCTATTATCATTATTAGTAATAGTGAAGATTTGAAATGGGCTATGATTTTATGGTTTTTCTCATACTATTTATGCTACTCTAGTTAATATTTATTTTTGATAATAAATTGATATTACGATGAAGAACTCATTTTGATACACAAAAAGGAAAAAAATTAGTTCACCATAATATTTTTTTCAAATCAAAGTCATACATAATTTCTTCCTCTTTTCCAATTTTTTTCTCTCTTCACACCTTCTCAATTTAAATGTATTTAAAGCTTATAGTCATATTGAATTCTTTCTAAACTTTTTTTTTTTAGTTATTGGACATTCAATTAAATCAAGTCTTTCTTCTGTCCCTCTTTTTCCATTGTCTAATTAAAAATATTTATATCGTGATGGGAAATGTTGAAGCTATATTGGATTCTTTTCTAACAACTTAAAGCTCATTTGTTAAGATGCATAATTTCTTTAGCTTTTCTAACACCTCTTTATAGAATTGATGATTGTTTTGATCACAAAACTCATACTAATAAATATATGTTTAGAAAAATTTAATGTGTATAGTCTTACTTCTATAAGTAAAATAAATTATTTTATCATGCTATCGAAGCTTAGACTCAAACTTATATGGTCTAATTTTTTTTTCGATGAGGAGTAAAAGACTTATAAAGATAAATATGAAACGAGTAGTATCTACCGATCCAATTCGTATGTATGTAGAAAAAGAAAAGTAACAAGTCATGTGCTTCATTGCACATCGCCACCATGCACAGTCGCCCATAGAGATATCTTTTTCTCCTCCTTCCTCATTTTTTTCTCTACTCTTTCCTTTGTTCTTCGTTGTCTTCTTTCTTTCCTTCTTCATTCGTCACTCATTCTTAGTTTTCTTTTCTTTCTTTCTCTTTGAAATAACGACACATGGTATATCGATGTTAACCCAAATGATTGAAATAGATTGATACCCAAAACAACTATCCTCAATTTATAGATATTTGAGGTATTCTCATATTCTACAAAGATTTGAGTTATGTATATGGGTTCTTTATATGTGGGTCCCTGCAATTCCAGGTTGATCCATGTCTAATCGCTACTAACATCATCACACCAACATTTCCGTCTAGTAATGTATTGATGCTATTGCTTCATGTTATTTTGCAGCTGAGAATTAGGAATTGTACGTATCTACATATATATATATATACATAAATGATCTAAAAAGAACGATGATAGGATCTTCAAAACGCTGATATGGACGTGTATTAATGTTTGCTTCGGTATGAACAGAGAGATCGATTCGAAGACTGTTAAGACTGGTGGAAACCTCGAGAGGTCGTTCCTTTTCCATGCCAATTCTTGGTCCCAAAAGTAGAGCTGCCTCATTTCCAATGTCCGTGATAACACACCAATGAAAAGGTTGCCCCTTTGACTCTTAAGACTTTTGGAATCCCATTCTTCCTTTGGCTCCGTAGGGTTCACACGGAAGACACCTGTTAACTTCGATTTTGGATATTTTATGGATTTGAAGTCAATCGAGATCCTTTTTTTTTTCTTGTTGGTCTCATGAGAGAGTGATATAGAGAGATCATATATCCGATAAAATCCTTTCGATGCTTAAATTAATTTATTGCTCAGCTAAATCTACGTATGTACGTGTCATTATATCGCAATAAGTCTAATGATTCAAAGTGTACCATAGTGAATTTTGTTATAGTGCTATTTGATATCGTGGTTAAATGTTATGAAAGATTACGTATATATCATATGATCATAAGTGATATTGTATAGTTACCAAAGTAACAACTTGCCGAGTCAACTTTGATAGATGTAATGTTATCGACCACATACACTTCAACCCCACATGACATGTGAATCTAATGGGGTTGGCGATCATCATGACGTAGAGGCAATGATATGTTAGTCATGTTGATGGTAACATGTTTTACCAAGTGTGGATGTGATGGACCGTCATCCATGTGTCATGATTTCGACATCATGTGAGTAAATTTCATGCTATGAAACATTTTGAATTTTTTTTTCTCTTGAAGCAAATGGATAAATGAATCAAGTTGCATCGAGATCTGAGTTGACCAAACGAATAATAACAAGATTGAGCTAATCTAAAGCTGTGAATACAATGCTAATGTTTCTCTTTCTGGCTCGGATTTGACCTGTGCTTGGAGTCATTGTGTTGGACGGGGAGTCGTCGTTCACATGCATAATTGCGAAGTCGCCGTCTCCTTTGAGGTGTGAATCGCTTCAGCTTTTTACTTAACCATGTCGGAGAGAGGATCTCCACATCCAAAAAGATAATGTTTGGTGGAATTAGGTGAGTATGAAACCAAAGGCATGACGCTGACATTGGTGACATATCTATCGCAATTTTGTTCTTCTTTTTTCACCTTAACTTTCTCGTAATTGGAGGGTTAAAAGATATATTTTCTTTAACATCATCGATCATAAACCATCTTATTATATAGACACGTATGTCTCGTTAAGTCCGATGTGGATATTATGGTTAGATAAGGTGAGATAATTTATTGTAATGATTTTTGAGGTCATGAAAGATCCTAAAATATTTTGTTATAAATTATAAATAAAAAATTTAATATTCTTGATTTTAATAAAAATATTATCGTGGTCCGATAATATATATATATATATATATATATATATATATATATATATATATATATATATATATATATATATATATATATATATATATATATCATATTTCCTCAATATATCATCTTCACTTGGTTGATAATCTTACTCATTCTATCAATATGTCGTATAAGGTCCAAACCTACGGAGCACCAACAAAGGGATCGATTCGACTCCATAGGGTCGATCATACGAGAAAAGATTTCTCAATATGTCGTTACTACTTATGATCCTATAGTTGGTTGAATAATGCGAATAATTGTTCCCTGTATTAAATACGACCTCAATCCAACAATCGTATGTCGTACTATAAAAGATTCCCTAGATATATTCACAAGGAACCTCTCTATGATCAATTACATTTTTGAACTATACATTTGATCCAACTCTTCAAATTCATACTAACTTAAGCATCACGAAGACATTATCGAGCATTCCCTTATAGAGTTTTATAGGGTTTCAATCTGAATCATCTAGACTCTTGATGCCACGATTCAAATAACCAAAATATATCACGTAGAAATCTCAATCACAGAATATATTATGTTTCATTCGTACATCATCTCCACTTCGACCGACATGTTATATAAGATCCAAACCTATAGGGCACCAACAAGAGGATCGATTCGACTCCATAAGGTCGACAATATAGAAAAAGTGTTCTCGACGAGCCATTACTGTTTATGATCCTATTAATGGTTGAACAGTATGAATAATTATTCGGTGTATTAACTATAACCTTAATTTAATAATCGTATACCGTATTATAAAAAATCCCCTTGATATGTTCACAAGAGATCTCTCTATGATCAATTACATCTTTTGAACTATGTATTTGATTAACTCTTTAAATCTATACTAACTTAAGCATCGTAAAGACATTATCGAGCACGTCCTACTAACTTAAGCATCGTAAAGACATTATCGAGCACGCCCTAACATAGTTTTATAGGGTCTCAACCTGAATCATCTACGCTCCCAATATATCAACCTATGTCAAGCGTGAAAATAGCTCCGAGTTGGCTCCGAACCACTGCCATGATTCAGACAACCAAAATGTCATGTAGAAATCTCGATCACAAAATAAAAATAATCCATGTCGTTGACTCAAAGCAACTAATGTTAATAAAACATAGCATTAAACATTAGAACCTATCAAATGTACGCTTTCCCATTCTCTGTCAACGGAAAGAGACCACTTTTCCTTTCGAAATCAAATAACCAAACCACAGTCTTAGTTGATGCAAATATAATCAACCTTATCAAACAGGAAGTCACTGCAGCAGATGCATACCGAGCAATTAAGAACAGTCCTGCGACATCATGTTCTTCCTCGCCATGACCTCGCGCTGCGCACAACTAATTAGAAGAATGGAGGTTTCTTTAGCTCACACCTGTGATAGCAAAAGCTCGACAAAGGTAACCCAAACTGCTGCGGCCATAGAGACCAACATGTTGGAGAAGCAGCTGAGCTGAGCCTTTCGACCACAGAGAAGGAACGGTTTCTGAGAGATCGAACTGCAACCTAAATAATGAGAACAATAAGATTTAGTCAACGACCTCAATCTGATCTCAACAGTCTGCAGGCTTTTGGAGAGTAAAGTAAATTAAGGTTCACGATTAATCTTCAGATGTCACTGTTGATGGGACGATAGAAGCCAAATTTCATGTCCTTTGATGTTCACAGTCACTGCACAACCTGCAATCTCTGGTGGAACAGTCTTGGCACTCAGATTCTGACCCTTTCTGCCGGGGGAAGCCTTCCTAGAATCTCGAATCCGTCCGGTGATTCTGACACCGCCGATGGACTCGACAGTAGAGGTTCGAATGGGATGTGGGGCGGGGAGCGGTGCTTTGTGTGTGTACGTGTACGACGAAGGGTGCGCCAAATCCACGTTGGGTGCGCAAAGGTATCATTCCTTCCTCATTGCAGTCTGCAAAACCGCGTCCGCAGCCTCTCTCTCTCTCTCTCTCTCTTCCCTTCTCGAACAGAAGAAGCTTCGGCTGCTACAAAACTTCCTCCCTCCGTGTCTCTCCCTTCCTCATCCTTTCCAGTTAGGATGAGAATCTCCACCACCATCACCAACACCCCACCATCCCAATGTCGCCTTGGCTACTCCTGATCTTCCTGTACATCCTTTGCCTCTCCACCTATCCATCCGTGCTATCCTCCGCGTTCTCCACCGTCGCCATCGCCCACTTCTCCGACGTCACCTTGGTCTGCGCGTTGGTGCCGTCGCTGATCGCGGACCGGCGGTACGAGCTCAACTGCACTAGCGCCTCCAGCCGGCGCCAGTGGACGTACCCCGCCCGTCGCATGACCTACTCCGCGGTGGCCGCCGGCGACGGCTTCCTCTGCGGCCTCACCGTCCCTCCCGACGGCTCCTACGCCACCATGAGGTGGTGGGAGTTCCCTGGCCATGGATCCGAGAGGTACGGGAAGAGAGTCTACCGAGGGCCGGCGCTCACGGCGCTGGCCTCCGGCGACAAGCACGTCTGCGGCTTAATTGGCGGCGCGCACCGGCCGCAGTGCTGGAGGTGGACCGAGCTAGCCATCCCCGCCGGGATGAGCTTCTCCGAGATCGCCGTGGGGCGGGACTTCGTCTGCGGCCTGCTGGGCTGCGGCGCCATCCGATGCTTTGGGAAGGACGCGGCGGTTGTCGGGAAGGAGCCGACCGGGAACTTCAGCATGGTGGCCGCAGGGACACGGCACGTGTGCGGAGTCTCCGACAGCGGTAAACTGAGCTGCTGGGGTGCGGGTGCGCCGGAATGGGATCCGACCCCACTCGACATCGTCTCCATGGCGATGGGGGAGAACAAGACCTGCGTGCTGCGGTTCAATGGAACAGTCCTCTGCTGGGGGAAGGGCTCTCAACCGCCGGACCACCTCGCCAGCGAGCAATTCATCTTGATTCAGGCGAAGGGCGACGCTATCTGCGGCGTTAAGTTGATCGATTACTCGCTGGTGTGCTGGGGAAACGAATTGTTCCGGAAGAACCACACCGTCTACGACCGCGTCCTGCCGGGGACCTGCTCGCCCATCGCGAACTGCGGCTGCGGTGTGCTGCCGGATTCCGGCACCATGTGTCCTTCCGATGACGAAGGGATCTGCCAATCCTGCAAGCTCCAACTCAGCCCCAATCCTCCCAGCAATCCACCATCGTCTCAACAGGCAAGCAGCAGCAGCAACAGGGGGAGGGTGTTGCTGATGGTTCTTGGATCAGTCGGATTTGGCCTGGGGTTATGCACCTTGTTGGTGTGTCTTGCATTCAAGAACCGGAGCAATGGCCGACGCAGGCGGCCTCCGCTGGCGGCACCATCATCGCAGGTGGAGCCTACTCTCGGTGGTCTGTTAGACGGCGCCAACATCGAAGAGGTCTCGATCCAATTCCTCCTCAAGGTCACCGACAACTTCTCGGAGGCGCACAAGATTGGCTCCGGCAGCTTCGGTGCGGTCTACCGCGCGACGCTGCCGGGAGGATGCGACGTCGCAATCAAGCGCGCAGAAGTGCCGGCAGCCGCGGCGACGTCCATGTCGCGGCGGAACGAGCAGCAGCGCCTGCGCGACGCGGAACAGCGTGAGCGCGCCTTCAGCTCCGAGCTGGCCCTGCTCTCGCGCATCAACCACAAGAACTTGGTCCGCCTGCTGGGCTTCTGCCGGGAGCGCGGAGAGCGAGTGCTGGTGTACGAGCACATGGCCAACGGCACCCTGCACGACAATCTCCACCGGAAGCCGATCGCCCCGCCGTCGCCGCTGAGCTCGTGGCCGGCGCGGCTGCGGTTGGCGCTCGACGCGGCGAGGGGAATTGAGTACCTGCACGCGTACGCGGTGCCGGCCATCATCCACCGCGACATCAAGTCCTCCAACATCCTGCTCGACGAGGAGTGGACGGCGAAGGTAGCGGACTTCGGGCTATCGGTGACGAGCCCGGACGACGAGGAAAGCGTCGCCGCCGGCACGGTGGGCTACATGGACCCGGAGTACTACCGGCTGCGGCGGCTCACGGAGAAGAGCGACGTGTACAGCTTCGGGGTGGTGCTGCTGGAGCTGGTGACGGGTTGCAAGGCCATACACCGGAGCCAGGAGGCGGAGGGGACGGAGGAGGAGGGGGAAGGCAGCGCGACGCCGCGGAACGTGGTGGAGATGGCGGTGCCGTGGATCGAGGCGGAAGACATCGGGCGGGTGATGGACCGAAGGGTGGCGCCGGCGTCGGCGGAGGAGGTGGCGGCGGTGGCGTACGTGGGGTACGTGGCGGCGGAGTGCGTGCGGGCGGTGGGGTGCGATCGGCCCACCATGGGGCAGGTTGTCGGGGCCCTGCAGCGGGCTGTCGCGACTTGCGGCGAGGAGAAGCGACCGGATCGGGCCGACCCAAGCCAGGCACGCAGGCAGCTATCACGTGCGCACAATTCTATGTGATGAAGTGCATCCGTATATATATATATAAATATATACACAAACCAAGCATCAACCTTTGGATGATTTAACATTCTGCATCAACCTTCGTGTTATCCGGGCTTGCTCGGATTGATTATATGATTCATCAGCATCTCCCCTCATCCACAGCATCAAACTCCATAATGCAACAAATAAAGTATAGGGATCAGAACTACACCACAGGTACCGATTGATTATGATTATGATTGAATTAGCTGCAGCAATACCATAAATAAATATTATAGTAATGCAGCCCACAAATGTCAGTAACAGTAGATCTATATCCATCAACACTACTAGATAATGATCGAGTTTATGGGGAGACGATTGTTTTCATGTATTTCTTACCCAGTCGAACAGTCTTGATGAATCACGTTGCACGAGCACCATTGTCTTCTCCAAGTCTACTGGAGCAGTTGATGAGCAAACACCAACAGCAGTATATTCTGCAGATTAATACCAAATAACGCCAGGAATATCCTTATTCTAACACATCAAACTCAGCTTTACTACATCGTTGACAGATCCTTTTGTCATGAAAATTTACAAGGAAATCTGAGTCATTATATACAGTTTTAGGACTCTTCTATTAGATCTACTAATAATATCCCAGCATGCATACCTGTGATACATACACTAGGACAGTTATCGGTTCACAGGACATGCTCTTGAATTGGAGAGGAAAAGAAAGGAACACACGAATTATTGTTTCATGAATGCTTCAACGGCAGAATGAATGGGGCCGTTTCGAAAAGAAACATTATGCCGACTCAAAGAATGGGGGCCGTTCCAGACAGACTTAAGGTTGCTTGGGAAGAGGCTATTGCATAGCCGTAGAACCAGATGGTTCTCTTGCATCTTATTCAGCTGATCCTGTTCAGGTGATTCCTGCAGTCAAATCATCAATATGAAAAAGGAGGCATCAATCATCAAAAGCAAGCACGCATCACCACTACTGCCTTCACTGATAGAAGACTTACGACTCATCACCGAGGAACAAACACTCAACATCAATCATTTATGATGATGCATTTAAATATCAAGCAAACGCAATAAAAAATTACCTCTTGTTTTTCTGTCATCTGCAAATAATGATGTGCAGATGTTTCCTTGCTCTGGATAACTTTCTGCTCTTCAGGTTGTGTTGCTTCTGTGTACCGTCCTTTCAACTGTGATTTAGAGTCCTCAGTTCCATTCTCAAGAGACTGGTGGCAAGATTGATTATTCCCACCATTTTTATCATGGTCAAACTCGTTTTCAGTGTCCATTTCCTGCTTCTCCAGCTGCACAGAGTCTAGTTGCTCAGAAGTCTCGAACTTTTCTTCATCATCAGCTTCATCTGCATCGGCATTTGGATCAGTCTCTGGGGAATGGCCCAAACTAGAGGTAGCATCCTCACTGCAAGGGTTATCTAAAGGAGAGCTTTCCTGCAATGCAAAATCAATTCAAACAAGTTTACTAAATGGAAATTTGAATTAATGTATAGAAGCTGTGAGAACAGGAAAAAAAAAAGACTAGAATTTAGAATGAAAATAAAGGGGGAGATAACCTCAAGATCCATTGAATAGTGCGAGTAGTGTGAGCAAAAAAGACTTGGTACATAACAGCAATGTATGTTAGGTTCAACTTGGTCCTTTGATGTAGACCAATGATTTGAAATTAAGTGCTCATAAGAAGAATGGCTATTAAGCATCTACAGAGAACTGTGTCACACATCAGAGTTCAAAACATTGTATGTTAAGTTTTTTTACACAAAAGGATAGACAATCAGACATCGGAATAGAACAGTTGTGGGATGCAACTATCGACAGGAATGCAAATCATGATTCTTCAGTTCAAAAATCAAAATCTAAATCACAACTCAGGTAAGGCAAATGAAATTATGAATAAACATAAGAATTTTATCGCCTACATTTTCAGCATGAGATATCCTTCAAGAGTTTCGAACTTAAAGTTGTGAGACAGGTTTGTTTGTCCCGATTATACCCAATATATTAGGATTCATAATTTCCTACAAAGACAGACCAAAAACCATTATAAGAAGCTAAAAGGCTACTGCAACCATGCAAACCAATGTGAGTTGACATGTTTAAAACTAGAAAGGGCCTTCTAAAAATGAACTGATACCATATAGTATACAAGACCTTCATGAACTGATACCATATAGCATACAAAACCTTCGTAACATTTAGAATTACCAACTAAGTGATTAAGAAGGTGACACCATCAAGTTTCATTCTGTGCAAGATAATAACACAATGCAATCAATCAAAAAAACATCGATTCTGCCCAATGAGCACCCCGACTTGAACTTATCAGCATGGAAAATAGACCAGGACATGTCAATATAGAATACATATGCAAGAAAAGAACACACAAGAATAAAGTCTGACATGATTAAAACTCATGAAAATGAAAGATAAGCACCATGCAGCGTTGACTAGACTGCCACTCGACCATATCACATCCAAACTAATTTGATCCTATTTAACTTCGTATGGACTAAACTTTTGATTTGATGACCAGCCTTTCAAATCTGTAAGATGCTTATCACTGGCTATTGTTTGAATAATGTGTTGATGTGAAATCCTCAGTGGACTATATCCTCTTTCAACTGTGGTGAGATTCTTTCTTATAAAGTTTCCTATGGTTATTATGGGAGGATGGTCAAAACGACAAGCTAATATCTCTTTTAACTCTCGTACATGTTCTTGTGAAGGCCAGAACCATTGATGACTTCCAACTTTCTACAAATATTATCAATATAATCCAACACAATGTAAAGGTGAAGCCAATCTAAAGTTTGATTATACAATCAGGTGTTTCAGCACTTAGAATTAACTACAGAATGTTGCAAACTTCAAAATAAAACTTCATTCACATGTCGAATAAAACTGTATATAACCAAATACCATGCAGAGTAATAGGGATAACATAGCATTAGCAATCTTGCTACCCACCTCTAGCTTTAACTCTCCAGATATATTAGGATCACTTGCATAAGCTTGACTTTGAACAGCTTCTCGTTCCTTTCTGCGACGCCTAACAACACAAACAGCACAGAGACAATCGCTTTTGTGCTGATCGATTCTGTGATATAATACACCAAACTTAGTTCAAATATGTTGATAGACAAGATCAAAGGATTTATAAATGACCTAAAGAACTATATGCAATATCCATCTGGTCCTCAATAATAAAAAAACACATTAATATGTTTACTGCATTCATTGATCGTCATTAAAGAAAAAATATGCTTGTAATCCAATATATGCAACAAGGTAGTTGCAAAGATGAAGCAGATAAATCACAATATGCATTTTTCAGAGCAAGGAAATGCCAACACTAAAATGTTCCTTTTCCATTTCTTCCTCTCCTCATTCTTCAACTTATTATAGTATTCTAACCTTATTTTGCATGTATTTACCTAATAAAATATCTTTTTCTTCTCACCTTCCACTTCATCTCTCACAACAACAGACCAGACCACCCACAAGAAACTGATCTTTCATTCGTCTACGGAGCTTCTCCTACCATCAGATTGATTGAACAGCCGATATCTCAACTTGAAATCAGACTAAAAGCATAACAGCAAATAAAGAGATAATAGAGAACTTAGTTTCTCTTGTTTAAAAATGACTTACCCATAACGTCGGCGTTTATGCTTTGACTTGCTTTTGGGATACAGCTTATCCTGACCTGATTGTGAAGCATCCTCAATTTGAGTGCTCTCAGAGACACCTATAGAGATGTTCACATCTTTTAATATTCAAATGAATGGTATGACTTCCAAGAAAAAATAGTCATACATTGATGCAGAAAAAGGGATAAATATCCCCGTGATAAAAATTCAGCAGTTCATTGTCAACCATAAATGTTTTACACATGAAATGATCTCAAATCTAGGAACTAGAGAACTACTATACTGCACGTAATAGAATTTACCAACATAAACATAACGGGAAAATCATAAACGAACTAAACATATGTGACCAAAGTTAGTAATCCAACAAGTCACATCTGCAACAAAAATAAGATTGAATAGAAGAACAGAAATAAGCCATGAATATTACATAAGCACATGAACCAAGGAATTCTCAACCAAAGGTATGGCCTGAATAAACTGCTATCAGCTGGGCCTCATGAGAAGCGAGAAAAAAGAAATTGCTTAATTGAACAATCAAAGGAACCATTCAACAAAAGCTTAAATAGAACATTAAGGAGGAGTTCTAGTATCAAGAAGCCAGCATTATTCAGACTAAAGTTAATCGCATCATCACCATTCAACAATTATTTTTTGCCTCCATTACATAACTACTATTGCCCTGTTGTTGATGATTTCACTATCCAAATTTATCTTAAACTTGCATTCTGGTAGACAGAATTACCTACCAGATATTTACGGTTCCCCTTTGAACTTAAGACTTCTTTTCTATATATGCTTACCGATTTTGAACATGTAGTGAAAATCACATACTATTCATGTAAAACTAACTAAACAAGTGACAAACTTATCATTAACACATCAAAAATGTGAATGATTAGATTATCAGAATACGTTGTGCATTAATTACTACCAGAAAATCTTACAACACTAATATAGTTTAAAACATCAAATCATGGAAAATAAAATTTGGGTGATCAGTATAATGATCTTTCATATTCTTACGCCAGCCTATGAATGCTTTTTGTACCTCTTTTGCATCTTAACTTTGAACTTATAAAATAGAATAAAGTACAACCTACAAAGAAATCAGACTGACGCAAACCCTTCATCTCTAATACTAGCTACATTTGCAATGAACTTTGAGCTCCAGTGCTCCACTATGACTCTAAAAAGTATGCCTCCAACTTCAACATACTAAAACCTCATGTTCAGATTTCAGGATTTCATGTTTTGGATGTATTAAAATTTATATGTAGCTATTGAAGTTAATTTTGTGCATGCAAAAAACATATTTATATGTCAAATAAATCATTGAAAGAACATTTATGAATCCTCTATGGTGTTATCAGCACATTATATGCTTGTGAAAACACTGGTATCTTGTATCTCTTGTGTCTGACACAGTGACACTCGAACACACTTGTTCTATTTGAAACAGTACAAACATCAATTACTTCATCGGCTGTAAACATTTCCAGAGTTTTCATTTAATCCATCCTTTAGGATTCAGAGCTTCTTCAACCATGAACAGTACACCTGACAAGCATCCACGGGCCCAACCAAGTTACTGGTACCACACCACTAAGCATACAGCTCATTTTCCTTCTTTAATTAATTTTTATCAAATGATACCAGGTGGTACAGGTATACCACCCAGTATATTTGGTATCATACCAGCCCAAAAAGCTGTCAAAACCATTGTCCAACAAGTATTTAAAACTTTGTCTTGACAAAAATATTTAAACTGGTTTGCCCATCCCTGAACTTACCACAATTTCTTTTTCTGAATTAGGAAATTGAACATAAAAAGTGATGTGCACTGAAAGCTTTAAAAACTATAGCTGGTCACAAACTATGCACAAACATTTAACCAAAAATTTTTCTTTCTGAAGGATGCAGGCACAGTCAATCTTCTGTAGCAATAAAGGAGTTCAATAAGATAGGATAACATAAGTGAAACAAAAGTCAGGCACAACCAATTGTTAACCTAATGGTTTTCTGGAGCCCATGAAATTGATTCAACTTAGTCTGGAAATACAGCTGTCTGTCACTTCTACTATCCAAGATGAGAAATCAAAAAAAGAAAAAATTGTAGCCAGAAAAAAAAAGACCAATACCTGCTGTATCAGAATACAACCCAGCGGCCAGCCAATACTTTGTGAAATTCTTTTTCACCCGTTTCATAAGGTCCACAACATAATCACCCTTATTGTTGTATTTAAAACAATTGTCCCAGATATACTGCACATCCTTGAAAACATCTTCTGAATTCATGTATTTAAGACCATGTTCTAGGTTGTGAGCTATAGTGCCGAAGTCCATAGGAGTGTCAATAATGTCAAAATAATCCTGGAAATGATGATCCAAATGTTGGTAAAAAACACATTGTATGAGTACAGATATGTTTCATTGCAAACACCAAATACATTCTACCATGAATGATACGTTTAAGGATCCAGCAGTGTCAATGGACTTACATGACCCAAATCGGACCTAATAAAATGGACATGCATGAATCCATTAGGTTATTTTCTTGGGTATGGATTAGTTCAAACATGATGGTAGGTACAAAATATGTCTTACACTCTTACTCAAATATAATAATTATTGAACTTGGATTAAATGTGTGGTTCGTGTTCTACATGGATACAGATACAACAAGACGTAATGTCCAAACTGTTTGGAGTCGGTGAGTCCTACATATATCTCTCCCAATAAAACCCTAGATGTAAATCTAGCATGCAATTATAAGTTAAAAGCTAAGTCTAGCATGTTAAAATTTCCAATCAAGCACTAAAAGAGAACTTATGAGAGAAACATTGTCAAAAGAGGTTAATCAGATTTATTTATGAACTTGCATGCTCATGGATAATAAAAAAATCTGGCCAAGTTGATATGTGAGCATTCCTTGGGTAAGGAAGGGGGAATGATTTTGAACTGCTAAGTATGATCTTAATTCTTGAAGTATCCATAAGACAACAGACATAAGATAAATGAATGATTTTGAACTGCCTTATATATACTAAATAACTGTGTGCTGGTTATTACTTGTGTGATACTCACAGGTATTCCCAAAGCTACAGGATCAACTGGGGTGTTGAAGGGAACCGCCGCATCCATTTTCATCACTTTCTTTATCACCTGAACCGTAAAAAATTAAGAGAATTTTCTTCCAATATCACCAGGTAGCAAACTAAGAAGACAGGATTGTGCTGACATACTGATCATTTAAACAATAGTCCGACTTACCACCAGGGCAGCACTCAACTCTTTCTCATTATGACGAGCATCATTGTAGGGCTGTGTTCTTTCCTTTTGTCTTGAGTTCCTGGGCACTGGTAAGTCCTGCATTCTTGCAGGATCTGCAACAACTGAATTCTTCTTGCTCAGCATCTGTGGAGGAATAACAAGTTTACCAAGATTCCTGTCTTGCATGATTTCACTTGAAATACCTAAACCTCTTGAAGATTTAATCCTAATGCTCCCTGCTTTTCTTGGCAATTTCTCCGAAACAGCATTGTGCATCTCTGATGTCTGTCCATCTGAATAAGTACTCTCCTCCTTTCCAGAAGCTGCTTCGATAATATTTAGTGTAACTTGTGGGTTGCTCTTTTCTGTTTCACTTGGTGTTTGTGCATCCGAACTACTTCTGTGGGGTTCAGATATTCTGGAAGACTTAAGTTTCACTTTAACACGACTGTGCCCTGCTTTTTCAGATGGTCTATCATTGGGCATCTCAGTATCAATATTTGACATTACACTAGGTGTATTAGACCCATTGGGTGGTTCAGGATCAATTTCAGATCCAAGCTGATCATCATCAACTTGTTCCAAGTTATCTTCTTTATTTACAGAAACAAGGTCAGGTGATGGATCTTTGACCAATTTAACCTTCTTCCCTTTCTTGTGGTATGCTTTGTGACCACGCTTCCTTTTCATGTCTTTCCAATTACTTAGAGGAGTATATTCTTCAGATGATGATGTTATGTCAGTGGCTGCATTGTCCTCAAACAGAAGAACAGCATTGTCTCTGTCTGGAGGATTATTGGTGCATATTCCAGTTCCCGGAACTTTAAGCTTGATTTTCAGTATGCACTTCTCCATAACCCAGCATCTATATATGATGACCCCATGACAATCAAACCTTCTCAAAAAACAAGAACAAGAGAGTTATAAAGTACCATAAATAGACAATGAAAGAAAGTGAATACAAAGAGTTTCTGGTGTAGTGGCAGCACGCTCATGAGTCATGACAGCATTCTTCAAGAGCATAAAAGGAATACATACAAAAGATTCTTTTTTTAGAAGCACAGCATCCAACAATGAAGCCCACCAAAATGGTGACATCGAACAAGCATTTAACCATTAAGTATTTCATCCTCAGTTCAATAGTTAAAAAGCCACAATTCACTCACTGAATTTCCATCATAGTCAGATTGTTAAACCAGCAACCTGAAGGAATCATTTTTTACTAACTGATTTGGCAACATGGAATCTAGACTGAATGTTCTTTAACGTACAGATACTCTAGCAAACTTCCCTTATCGGTGTCTACGACACTCTCTAATATAGTCGCACTAATACTTTCTATTCAGAATCAATTATGTAACAGTTGGATGGGAGATCAGGATACTGAGCTTTATCTAATGGACCAAAAGCACATAGAAACAAAACCTAATGATTGTATACAGATACGTAAACACACAGAATTATATATTTACATGCACACACAACCACACATATATATACACAGATACATATGTATGAAGGGCATCCATTATAATATACCTATACCACATAATTACTAGCATGGAAAAGCGTGGTTGACTAAATAATGGCATTGGTAAACATGGTCGTTACATGAATTCCTTGATATGCATGCATTTTGTTCAAATAGAATCCATCCTATTGCCCCAATAGTAAGATTGATCACATAAAGTTACAAGTTGTACTTTTATGCACAGATAATAGCAATTGTTTAAAACATCATAGAGAAAATGACTATATGTTTTTGCATTGTCAATACGACTAATCCACAAATCATTCCAACAACTTGTGGCCAAATTCCAAAATGTTCACATAATTGATGGACAAACAGAGGAAATTCTTTCCTTTAATGTAACAGACAAGTAGCCACATCCAATCAAATGTATTAAACAACAAATTTGTCTCGCCATAGCCAGAGAATGCTTTCCACAGAGCTGCCACATTAGGCTTTAAACAATTAATGGTTGCTGAGTGAAAAAAATGGATTGAGCACAAAATGAGAGTAGTATCTAAGAAAAAAAACTTTCCCCAGCTAAAACATTTAATTGATGGCCAGCATGCTGGCCTTGTTTATACATGCAACATTCAAGGTAGTGAAAAAGCAATAGACCTACCACGAAGATACTTTAAAAAAAACATGATATACTTTGAAGAAATCAATATGATTCTTTCACTCACTTTGTGTTCCTACTATGTTAAATTTTTTTCTAACCAATATTCTGTAAGAAGAAAATACTTATGATGAACAATGCAAGCATCTTGAAACGGTTGTTGCAATGCCCAATACATGAACATAACATTATTATTACCAACAAATGAGATAATAACAAGATTAATAAGTTAGAAAAACACTGCCTAGATTTGATACTAAAGAAATGGTCATAAAAGTCAACATAATTCCAAAATTAACATAGAATAGTGGAAGAAATATAAGAAGAATTTACTCTTGAAGTTCTTGAAAGTAAAGGATAACACCAAGAATTTTCTTTTGCTATACAAGACTTAGTTCTCCGTGAACCAATTCCACAGCAGAATGATATTCGTGCTGTTTTCATCATGAAAGACGATACTAATATGTATTTATAGCTTAAATCTTTGGGACATTTGAATTGCGGCATGTTATAAGATTTGTTGCTGGAGCTGCGGAACTATTTACTGGGTAGGAACACCAGCCCACAAAAGCGACGTTTTCTTACTAGCATGAGAAATCTTTCATGAGTTCTTTGAACACAAATACCCACAGGGGTGTTCGTTATTCGGATTCTTTTAAAACGAACAGAAACTCTAGGTTAAGAGACTCGACGAAAGAAAGGTTGTCGATTAAGGAACCGAGGACCTTCCCCGTTGACGGTTGTGGCACTCTCAGGAGCTGCTCCGACTTGTTGGGCGGCTAAAAGCCGGGGCCAGGCGGACAAGAGAGGAGCCAATAACCGCGTGTCCGCCGGACCACTCATCCGTGCGAGGGAAAGAAAGAGATAGAGAAAGATAGGTAAAGTGGAATCTTTACCTGAAGGACGGAGGCGGCGTGCGGCGTGCGGCGGCGGTATATCGACGGCACGAGATCCCGACGGCGGCCACGAAATAATCGCTAGTCCGCGCGACTTAGGGCTTCAAAGCGGAAAAGGGGAATATTGAAACGAATTGGGCGACCTGAGCGAACCGGTCTGGAGATAAATTTTATTATAAACCTGACCGAACCGGCAAATAAAAATCGGTTTATTTTCTGTTCAAGTGAATTCGTTTTCAATTCTGTAAAACTACGTATGATTGAATTCTTTTGATTGGCTCGAAATATTACTTGTTACGACTTAAATATTATGGACATTTAGACAAATGAGTATTTTAGTAATATTTGATTGTGAGTACACCTCACTTAATCATTATCTGTGATCATCACGTGGTATCTAATCTAAGGTAGAAGAAGACGATGAAGGTCACATTTCACTGGTCTATCTACATACACAAGGGTCCAAGGCAAATAGTTTTGACTATCCTTCCCTTGTCGTATCCTATACAATCAAATATAGGATAGAGAGATGATCACCTTCTTGACCACTCGCATCCACACTCATATGTCTTGGGGTTTACAAACTTGGGTGTCAAGAAAGATCAGGTTAGGAAACATATATCGACTTTAATCTTCGTGTAGGTGGCACCTTAGAGCTTGACATTTTTACCTCACAGGTGCCTCGAATAACCCTATATATATGAGTCCATACCACGTTGAGCTACTCAACAACTTCTTCCTGTAATATTTTGGCATTACAAGGAGGGCCTGATGTCATAGAAACGTCCAACCATCGATCATCTCAACGAATGCTTAAGAGAGCAGGCTTTGCCCTCGACCCGTAATACTTTCACCTAAGGGGTGCAACAGGCACCCTTTCCACATATAGATGCATCCATCTTGATGTAAAAATCGATGCGATACTAATGTCTATTCAATGACTCGAGTCTCTTATCCCTAGGGATGAGATATCTATTCAATAATCGAGTCTCTCGTCCTCAATGATTACTTAGAGACATGTCAGGAATCAACCATAATGTAGCTCAATATCAAATGAACATTTCTCTTGAGGTACAACCGGTGAAGCAATAGCCTCGCAAGTTTGCTCATGACTATTAACAAATAATTAATGATGAGATAGGCAAGCTATTAGGAGTAGAATTTATTCCCAAGTTATAGTACCCCAAATGGCTCACCACTATTGTACTTCTAAAAAAGTCTAATGAAAATTGGAGAATGTGTATTGACTATACTGATCTCAACAAGGCATGCTCGAAGGACAACTATCCCTTTCTTGGATTGATCAGTTGGTTGATGCTACCTCAGGTCATGAACTCCTCACTGTCACTTATGTATTCTCGATGTATAACTAAATCAGAATGACACCGGGGGATCAGGAACACACTTCCTTTATCACTGACTAAGGTATATATTGCTACCGAGTCATCAGAGATGTGCCCACCTCAATCGATTAGAGAAGTCTAATAGTTAACGAGTCGGATAGTAGCAGTCAGTTGATTCTTATCCCAATCTAGTGATATGTGTCTACCTTTCTTTCGGGTATTAAAGAACCTAAAAGTTTTCCTATAGACTAAGGAGTGTCAGGAGGCTTTCGAAAGGTTGAAGGACCACCTCGCTTAGTTGTCACAGCTCACCTCCTCTATCTCAAGTGAAACTCTAAGCCTACCTCATTGCCATCAACCTAGCTATTAACTTGGTGTTAGTATGGGATGTCTTGGGTGCTTAGAAGTCTATCTACTATATCAGTCATATTTTGAGCGGACCCGAAGAACAATACCCCCTATCAAGAGGTTCATATTTTTTTGTTAGTCTTGGTAACAAGAAAGCTCTACCCCTATTTTCAAGCACATATTGTGCACATGATCACCGACCAAACACACATATAAGTTCTCTCTCGGTTCAATATATTGGGTCATCTACTAAGGTAGTCAATAGAGCTGAAGGAGTTCGACAACTGATATATTTCGAGGATTGCTATAAAGGACCGAGTGTTGGCATACTTCATCTCATAATTAACTCCATCGCTTGAGGTCAACAATCACACCCCACCCCGCATGCATGCTATTTGTGGATAGTCTCGCCACCTTGAATAAAGGCAATATCAGGCTCATCTTGAAAGGCTCAAACAAACAAGTGTACAAGCAAGCTTTTTGGGTTAGGTTCAAAATCTCTAACAATAAATCTAAGTTCGAGTCACTTCTCCTGAGGCTTTGACTTGTTCAGGGGCTTTAAGTCTAGGACTTGATGGTATTCAACGACTTATACATAATAGTGAACTAAGTGAAAGAAAACTATGAAGCTCGAGATACAACCATGATAAAGTTCCCCATCAAGGTATATAAATTAACTCATAGCTTCTCCCAACTTAATATGGTATAGGTCCCCCATGAAGAGAACGCCTATACCGATGCATTTACTAGATTAGCATTGACCTAGGCCTTAAAGGATGGCCAGCCATTGGTTGAGACGTTGCCAATCTGAACTATTAAGAAGCATAATGTGACTATAGTCGAGGAAGAGCTGAGCTTGATGGACAAGATCCTACGTTATAAAAAAAGAATGCTCCCGAGAAACCTTACATCGGCCCGAAGAGTCAAACATCATCAAGCATGATATTGCATAACTAATGATCGCCTATATCATAGGTCTTTTAGTCAATCATTCCTCAAATGTCTAATATCATAATAGGCCAAAAGGGTGTTTGTCGAGGTGCATAAGAGTATTTGTGAGGAGCACATTAGTGGATGAACCATCGCCTTCAAAGTACTTCGACAATAGTTCTAATGGTCGATGCTACACAAGGATGCAATAGGCTATGCCCAAAGATGTAATAGGTGCTAAAAGTTTGCACAGAAACAATATTAATCGATAATCTTTTTAAGTTCGATCAATTGCAGATGACCCTTCACCCAATGTAGTATGAACATCTATGGACCATTTCCACCAGCCTCAAGCAAACAGAGATTTCTTATCATTGGAGTTGACTATCTTATAAAATGGGTGGAGGCTAAGCTATTGGCATCGATCACTAAGAAATAAGTTGAGGGATTCGTATGGAAGAACATCATCACCTATTTTAGAATTCTGATAATTATCATCACTAATAATAAAATTTAATTCAATAATATGAAATTCAAAGAGTTTTGTCAATCCTATGGAGTTCAACTAAGGTTTAGCTCAGTAGCTCATCTTCATACTAATGATCTCGTCAAGGTCACCAACCGAACCATTCTCAAAATGTTAAAGAAGCAGGTCATTAGAGCAAAAGATACTTGGATAGATAAGCTACCAAGTATCTTGTGGGCCTCCCGGATGACACCTAAAATCGGGTCGAGAGAATTATCATTCAGCTTAGCCTTTAGCATTGAGGTTGTCTTGTCATTCGAGATAGTCTTTCCAACACATTAGGTTGAGAATTTTAATGAGAAAATCTCTGAAAAAGGACTTCGAGTTAGATTTGACCTAATCGACTAAGTCAGAGCAAAAACACATATAAGGGAGCTGAGATACAAGAAAGCTGTAGCCAAACTGCATAACCGAGGTATTCGCCCTCGGAGAGTTGGACTAGGAACCTAGTGCTTTAGAAAGCTAAAGTTAACGACTCAACTAGATCCTTAGATAAGCTAGTGAGAAACTGGAAAGAGCCAAATCGAGTCATCGAGGTTGTTCGAGATGGAACCTATCTCCTCGTTATAACAGAATGAGTGGTGTTGTCAAGGGCATAGTACATTATGAACTTAAATAAGTTTTACTCTTGAGACATCCCTCAGGATCAAATCAGGGTCTCTCATGTCTTTCGCATTAGTTGTAATATATATATATATATATATATATATATATATATATATATATATATATATATATATATATATATATTCAAGATATGTGTATTGTAAGTTGAGGAAAGAAAGTTTCATTACTTTAAAAGGACTACATCAACTCTATTGAACCTCTATATCCAAAATGAGATATCAAACTACTAAAGTAGATAATTGATTGGATAGATAAGCCCAACGAAATAACAAAAAAGGTAAATTAATTATCTCTTTTGACTACTGAGTTTAAAGAGATAATTAATTTTTAATCCATTCAGTTGAAATTATAGTCAACTAATTTACGCATTCTAGTTAGTGCATTATGACATTAGGAAGAAGCCATTTGTAAACATCATGTCTATTTATAAAAAAATAAATAATTAAAAAATAATTGATAACTAATAACCATCATGGTTCATCTCATAATTATGATAGTTATTAGGTAATTATTGATTTTTTTTAAAAATTCACTCTATTTTATTTTTTATAAAAATAAATCTATGATCTTATTAATTGATGAGACAATTCAATTAATAATTATTTCATCAATTATTTTTTAAAAACATTTTTAAAAATATTTATCTGACTAAGTTGTCAGATAAATAGATTCGGCAACTTAATCAGATAAATATTTTTTTTTAAAAAAATATTTTTATTATATGAAATAATATATATGGTGTTCATGCGTGACTTCGAACATGAAATCTATTACTCTGTCCAATAAACTAATTTCAATCATATCAACTGCGTTATTGCGGCATTGATGGGAAAGAATCAACACCATCAATATTTTCATCAAAGATGTCAATATTTTGCACAAATCTCCTGTTCAAATTGTACGGTGAGATTCGTCACGGTGAAGTCCGGGCAGCAATTTATGGTGAGCAGCACTTCACCGTCGGCATCCCCCCGATTCGTCTCCTGTGCGCCGAAGAGGAGGGCGGAGAGACCATGGCTTCTTTGGCACTCCCCTCCGTGACGGCTACACAAGCTGCAAAGCCCGGTCCTCCCCCGGCTCTCTCACCTCCCACGCCCAATTCGGTCAGAGCCGTCATCTTCTCCCAGTCCTTGGAGACATCGAGAACAGCTCTCCGTTGCCGAATCAACAAGGGTCGCCGTTTTTCCTCACGGCCACTGCGGAATCCGTCAGCCGTCGCGGAGCAGTCAGCCACGGTCTGTACTCGAGATTTGAATTTGTTTGATCCTGAATGTTTCGGATTGGTTTTGACGTCAACAGTGCGTTCTTTAGGATTTGGCACCAAATTTCGATTTCATTTTTACTCCGTTGGATGTGCATGATTTGTCAGGGACAAAAAAGATGGGGTATCTAATTAAAAATTAGGGATAATTATTCTACTCCGGATCCATATGCGTCGTCTCTGAGGGAAAAAGATAGGATCTTCATATGATTTGTTTTGGGGTCGATCGAAGATATTTCTTTTCCTGATAATATGCTCTCCTATATTTTGTTAAATTTGTGTTCAGATTGTAGCGGCCGTGAAAACTGAGGAGCCCTTGAAGGTTATGATATCCGGAGCTCCTGCATCTGGGAAGGGAACACAATGCGAGCTCATCAAGAAGAAGGTAGGTGCAAGATTCTAGCTTTCAGTACCGCTGATTTCTCTTTACAGCTTACTACTTGTCTACGCAGAAGTTAGTAAGTATCCGCTCGAATGCATAGTAGTAGAAACATACGCTGGAATCATGCAACACGTATGACAAATTAAAGGCTGGCAGCGTCCATCTTACAGATATTTGTTGTTATAAGTAGATTATGACGTCTCATTCATGGCATTGCGTAGCATATTGTTTTAAGAACTGTTGCCTGTGTAGTTTTTTTTGAGTCCATGTCTGTTTTGATTACTTTTCTTCAGTTATCGTTATTTCTATTTTGCAATATAGATGTTATGCTGTTTAAAATTCATTTGTTCATTTGTTTCTAAAGGTCATCTTTCAATTGCTTTGATTATAACTTTCGCTAAAATTAAGCAATCTTCTTAAACACTATTTCTTTTTTTTTTTAGAATACTCTTGAACTAGATTTTATTAAATACTTCGTGGCCCCTTTCTCCAATGATGAGTCTAGTCCTATGCTTTTGAACTGCATGCAAAGAGAAGTAGATTGATGCAGGTAATGCTTGCATATGCAGTATGGGTTGGTTCATATAGCTGCAGGGGATTTGCTTAGGGCAGAAATTGCATCTGGGACTGAAAAGGGGAAGCTTGCCAAAGAGTACATGGAGAAAGGGATGTTAGTCCCTGATGAAATTGTTGTCATGGTATGCAACTGGTCACTGGATCCTGTGCCATTTTTTTTCTAGTAATGTGACTCTTAAGGCCACTGTTGTGGTATTGTTGATAACAGATGGTGAAAGAACGCCTTCTCCAACCAGATGCTCAAGAAAATGGTTGGCTTTTAGATGGATACCCAAGAAGTTTCTCACAAGCAAAAGCTTTAGAAGATCTTGGAATCCGGCCTGACATTTTTATTCTTTTGGAAGTGAGAATTCCTCCTTACTGATGTATATTTTTTACTTTGTTAACTGCATATAGATTTCTACTGTATATCCCTCCTTGTTGACATCTTACCTGCAACAGAGCACCAAAAAACAAAGAATCCTCATTCCTAGGAAAGAGTGTTCTATTGTTATCCCATGAAGTTTCGAATGCTCCATATTCATGTTTCTTTTGATTAAAGATTAAAATACCGAGGATTGTTAGGGTTGCATGAGAGTTAATTTTCTTTGTCTTGCCTAGGTTGCTTCTGAATTGAACCTGGTTTTCAAGGACATTCTAACATGAGGTTCTATCCATCTAAAATTTCTTCATTTTAAGTTTGTTTAGATTAGGTAATGCTCAAAAATTTCAAGATTGTTTACATAAATGATGTGAGATTGATGGAGCCTTATTCACTTTGGTTATGTCATACGAAAAAATTCCAAGGTTTATATGAAATACTTTTGCTGACCTGCGTTTTGATATTCACTCCTGCAGTTTGGATTCAGGAGAGAGTAAGAAAAAGAAAATTCCAAACGTATCCTTTCAAATGAGAAATATATCTGAGTGTCTCATCTTTTCTATCAGCCCCTAATACAGTTTTCTTATTATAACTTTAAGTTTCATTGGTCAATCAGAGGGATAAAATGCATAACATCTACTTAACACAGGTTTCTGAAGAAGACCTTGTCGAGCGAGTGGTTGGCAGAAGGCTTGATCCTGTTACTGGAAAAATATACCACCTAAAGTACTCTCCACCTGAGAATGAAGAAATTGCTGCAAGGCTTACACAGCGTTTTGATGATACTGAAGAGAAGGTATTTTACTGAGAATATCTTTGGTTGGATTCCTGGAGCTTCTTCTGAAGTTCAAAATTTTCATCTCTCATCAGTACTTACATTAGTTCATGTGATTTCAGTTGTCAAATAATTCAATTTTGGGACGGATCTCTAATCCATAGCATTTTTTATAATCCTTTTTGTAAATATAGGTAAAGTTGAGATTGCAGACTCATCACCAGAATGTTGAAGCTGTACTTGCAACGTATGAAGACATTACAGTCAGGGTATTTCACTTTCTTGATTCATCATTTATTCAATCAAGTAGGCACAGTGGACACTTGAATTTGTATGCACATGCCCTCCTGCTTTGCTCTCTTACTCAGTTACGATTTATTATCTGTAATTTGTATGGAGCCAACTCTAATCAGTTACGATTTATTATCTGTTGCTGTTGAAATAAAGCAAGTCATACATTCAACTGGGCAACCAATTCTAAAGGGATGATTGTAATACAATCAAACAATTTAGACATGATGTTCAAATTGATTCCTGTCTCTTACACTATATTTATTTGCTTTATTGATCAAATAGATGATAAACTAATATAGTCACGCCACCTTTTGAAAAGAGAAAAAGCAAAAGGGTAGTTAATAAGTGAAATTTCTAATTTCAAGAAACATTTTATGCAGGAAGCATGGTATCCATGGCTGGTTTAATAAATACACTACCTATTCTCTGGTCTATTATTCCTAGTTGGTGTATTAAAAGGTCTCTGAAATTGGTTGCCCAAGGCTCCATATCTTGCTATATTTGGTGTGAGATGTGTCAATAATTGAAAAGTGGCCAAATATATGGGATTACCCCTTCGACATGTCTGGAGGTGCTTTAAGCACAGTGATAACTGATATGTTGCTGCACCAAGGCATCTTAATGATCGGATGTGTATATTGTCTTAAACTACCTCAGTTCTAGATGTATGTGGTCTCCATTCTGGCTAGGCTGGAGAATAATGATTGCGATTCATGCAACTCTGAAACATGACTTCCATGGCAAAAGTGGATTTAATATGTAAACCAATCTGCTTCAGTAAATTAGCAGGGCCAGTGCCTCATGTTACCCTATTAAGATGTATTTACTGCCTTGAGCTTCTGCTTGAGCTCAGTTTAAATTTATTGAACAAAATTGTAGAACCGCTTGTTGGGGGCCTTGGGGCTACTTTAATGTTTTTTGAAACCGGTTTTTTCATAGTCACTTTAAACACTTGCATTTATGTAATTGTTTATCTTGCCTTTTTACACTGACCTTTTGCATAATTTTGGAGGCCATAAATGGCATTATCTTAACTCTTTCGGTTGCCAGTGTTCCCAATTGAAGTGCAAGATATGCTGCTTTGTCATATATTTTGGTGGATGTGAATTACTTTTCAAACTCAGAGCAAGTCAATTTAGATAGATCTTTACTGTGCCTAAGCACGATATGTGGCATCAATTGGTTGCTATTGTGTTTGATGAATGCAGCATACTTGACATCAGGTTTTGGGTGTTACTGCAGATAAATGGAAGTGTTGTCAAGGAAGATGTGTTTGCTGAAATAGACAAGGCATTGTCTTCAGTGATCGATAAGAAACCAACAAGTAGTTCTGCATCCATGGCTGCTGGTGTAACCCATTAGATATGCAAACAAACAGTTGAGGAAAGAGGCATTACTGTTTACTGTTGTAAGTCTGTATTAAACTCGTGTATCCTCTAAAAGAAAGCTTTTGCAGAATTCTTTTGTATTTTTCGACTCATCCGATATCTTTTTGAATTGAAACACAATGAGATCATTCATGTGCATTGGCATCTTTGAAGCAAACAAGTCTTTCTGTTGAGGCATCCTCTTACTAATGTTATCTTTTCGTAAACATTGACTGTGAAATCTTTTGTCGACCTTGTATCGAGGGAGTAGGAACAGCGGTGGAGACCAGCTTCCTCCGATCGGATCAGCTTCTTCGCGTCATCTGAATGTCAATGCTATATTATTCACATGACAGTGATGTGTCGATGTATTTTGTTCATGTGCCGTTGAAGTGTCGATCATGTGTCTTACCGGTGAGCTATTGATTGGTTTTCTTGGATTTGTTTACTAGTCTATCTACTTGTAAACGTTTGACTGTCATATCTTTTGTTGTTGGCTATGTATCTATGGAGCAGGAACGGTGGCGGAGGCCGGCTTCAGCAAGATTTGTCGACTCGGCTTTGAGGACAACTAATATTGATGAGGAGAGTTAAATGACAAAAGCTGTTCATTGCTTCTCTTCGCTCTCCTCATGTTGGATCCGACCCGATAAGAAAAGCCTTGGAGCTCTCTCTGGTCTCACTTTGTCCCAACCCGATCTCTACACTTTTTGTTCTTCCCTTCTATTGGATCCACATTCGGAACCTTTCGTTCTTTCTTGAGCTCGGACTCGGGTCGTATGTTGATCTTACCCGATTTCTACGATGGTATCCATGTTCCGGACCTCTTATTTCCATATTGGATTCGGATTCGGATTGTATTGATCCCACCCGATACCTCTTTGCTTTCTCGTCTCCTTATTTTGATCCTCACCGATCTGTAAACCCTACCTTCCCCCTTTTCTTTGCTCTGGCATCAGCGATGGCTGAAGAGGCCGCAGGAGGAGGCGGCAGTGTCAGCGTCAGTGAGAAGAAGGATGCACCTTCGCTTCGGCGCTACGACTTGGATCCGAAGTTGGACGCCTGCCTCGACCTCTCCATCCGCCGCCTCGTCTACTCCTCCGTCGCTGGTGCCTCGGCCGCCCTTCTCTTCTTCCGTGAGCCTTCGCACCTCGATCTCTCTCCCTGTCGCTGAGCCCTATATGATCTTTTTGGTTTAAAGTGGTGCTTTGATCATCTTTTGGATGCAGATGTTAGATTTGGTTAAATGTTATTGCTTTCAGTTGACCTGTGTTCTCTTAATCTATACTTTGGCACTGAATTTATTGGCCAGATCCTTTCTTGGTTCTGTTTTAGAATCTCTTGGTTCATCCATTTGTTCAGGTCTTTCGTGTATGCGTTCATTTGAGATTAGGATTTGTTGAATAGAACCTTCCTTTGATATTTCTATAATACACGTGATTATGATGGATAGGGGTTCCATAACAAAATATTGTGGTTTCTTGTGACATTTGCAGCATTGATTGGAATTTGATGGGCGAGGGCTACTTCTTTTGATCATTTATTTCTCATTGGGAAAATTCGGCTATGCTATGTGATAGGAGAAGTGTTCAACTGTTTACAAATTCTTAGAAGGTTTAAGAATTCTGTAGAAAATTAAACGAAATATTTTGTCAGCATTCATATCAGCAAGCTAACTAGTAATTCTAAGGGAAATAACTAAATAAGAGAAATTAAGTTAGGTGCTAACAACTATTGAGTATATTACATATTCTGGTTAATTGTTTGACTTTCTTTAATTCGTCTGATATTTTTGCTTAATGATGTTTTCTTTCTTGCAATATTACCACCTTAGGGAGTCGAACTACACGATGGGCATCTGTAGCTTTTGGTGCTGGTGTTGGAATTGGAGCTGCATATACTGAATGTTCTTACATTCTCAATGGTTCTTCACCAAAGCGGCCACAGAGGATTTCGCCTTTCCCTTCTCTTTCTCAAGTATGTTGTATTTTATTCCTTGTGCATTTGTAATATTAGCCTGTGGCTGAATCTGCCATAACCTACTTTAGTTAGTTATTTTCTTGATATCTCTGGTTAATTTTATGGATGAAGGATGGTACCACCCATTAGTTGAATAGTGAACATTTGCTTTTTTGGTGTAACCCTATCTTCTATTAGTTGCATATGGTTACCATGAAGCTACACTTCATGTTGCAGAAAGGAACTAAGTTTATATTATTAAAACATAATTCTTACATGATAAGAGCTTTCTTATGACTTACAGATGGCGATGTGAACTTTATTTCTTCCCCACTTTTACAGTCCAGTCATATGTACCCACATCAAGTACTCTTACCTTTTGGTAGATCACATAAATTTGGGTTTAACACTGGAACTGTGATTGGAATCAGTTTTCAAGATTTGGTAGATCATATAATCAATTGGGGATTGACGATGAAAAATTGAGATTGAGATCAGATTATTGGTACAACTAAATAAACTGTTAGAGTAGAGTTGGTTGAAATTGGTCTTGCTGAGTTTGATCAAGTTTGGTGTATGTTAATTTGTATCATTCAGAATTGACCAAAAACTACTAGGTCTGTTGAGTCAATCAAAACTCACTAGAATATACTAGAATCAACGAAAATATCCTAAAAGAGGTCTAAATCAGCTTGGTCTTAGTTAGAAGTGGGCTATGATCAAACAAGAATCATCACAAGTTGGTCTCATGAGAAAACTGATCCATTGACTCGTAGATTTGAACCATGTGAACCAAAAAGTTATTAAGCCCAAGTTAATAACAGTAGGTCTATCTAGCCTTAGGCTAAATCGGTGTATCACAGTATTCCCCACTGCTCGATGGCCAGCCTGCTTGAAATCCGAATATAATGTGTGACCATGTTATAAATTGTCATGACCATGCTAACAAGGACCTACTGGTGTTCTGTTGAATAAGTTCCTGGCATGTTATGATGCATTTATTATGTTGTTCGCTTGGTCATTCACAAGGTAGCAACCTCCACAATGTAGTCATAAATTTTAACCATACAAAATGTTTGCTTGTATGCTCTTGCCTGTCATTTGATCAACATCATTATCTGAATCTTTCTGCAGTGTGTAAACTATTGATACATTTTTCTATCTAGCTTGCTAATGCTCTGGTACTTAATTTATTTTTCTTGACAGGAGGAGAAGTAAAGAACACTATGGTTGAGGAATTCTTCGATGTTACCTGGAAAGACCTTTTGTCTTGCGTTAAGGCTTTCTTGTGGCTTTGGTTGTTGCTTTTGGTTTGATCTTTGATACGAAATAAAACAAGCCCCTTTAAACTATTTACTTTCAATATATAATGTGTTTTAGAGAAGTTCCTCTGATGAGTGCACCCAAAGAAAACAAAGAAGAAATCCTCCAGTACTGTGATCAGAAACCCTTGGTTGTTCAGCATAGTAAATTCGATAGGCTCCAAGTCTCTGGTTACTACTTGAGCCATCAACGGCACACGGTCGAGCTCCGATCCCTTAGTGTTGATAGGATCTTACATTAAAGTTTGTTACCCGATCCACCTAAGGGTGTTTTGGGGTCCAAAATTAGGATCCTGCCCAATAATTTCAATTTGATTCAGGTTTGTTATCTGAACTTATATATTAACGGCTGATTTTAAATGAAAATTTGAATATTAAGTGCCGCTCCCATTTCTTGTTGGCGGCGTTCAAAAGAGCGGGGGTTTCTTTAGAAAATATGCTATATCTCGGTAGCAAGCTTAAATCTGGACCGTTAGAAATAGGTTCGCCGGGAAATAGAACTCTTCTGGATCGTTAGATTTTCGGTTCCTGATCCGCGTGGCGGTTACAAGCGAGGAGGATCCGAACCCGTTTGGAAGCAGGACCCCAAGTATAAAGCCCGATTCCTCTCGACGCATCCTCTTGTTCGAGCCATGACCTGGCTATGGTCTATACTTCTTCCTCCGTCGCTTCCTCGATTGTAGAGGTGGTGGCGGAGGAGCTGCGGTTTCATAAGGGTGGTGGAGGCGTCCCCTCCGTCATCGGCGCCTCGATCTTTGTTTCCGCCCTCGTTGGTCCAATCACCTGGGTTCTCGATTTCAAAGCCTCGGCCCTCGACGCAGTCCAGGTTCGTCTCCCTCTCTGACCAATTAACGCAGGTCCCTTTGTGCGATTTGTTTACAATTCGAGGATCTTGCAGTTCGAAATGATCTTGACGGGAGATCTTGAGCAAGAGCGCTCGTAAGGTGGGTTTCGTGTTCATGGATTTCTTTGTTGGATTCCGTAGGTTCTACTGAAAATATCGCATGCCTCGTTTTAGATTACTTGAGATTAAGGATCTTAAGGCGACCATTCTCTTTATTGATGATTGCTGAGATGTTGTTTTCGTTGTGACTGTTGTTGATGGTGCGTACGTGGTGATTGCAGGATAGTCTGGGCTTTGATGATGACGATGATTTTTTTTTTTTTTTTTTTGCAAAGGATAAGTTACGAAGGCGAAAATTGAGCACTAAGACTTTGTGATAAGCTGTAAAAGTCCTTATCAGCTAAGCTAGCTAGTACTTTCAAGATATATCGGATGAGGTTTCGAGTAAGTGAATCTGGTATATCACTATCAGATTAAATATTTAAGGTATAAAATATATCAGATGAGGCTTCAAACCTTTAACCTTTGGTAAGCAGATTTGGTGCACCACCACTAAACCAATGTTTTACGTGTAGACTTTGATGATTCACCATGGTGTTTATGGGGGCTTTGGAACAAGAGCTCTTGTTCAGTGGATGTTTCATTATGGTTTTCTTTGTTCTTTTGATTAATTCTTTAGCCGATACTGACGAGATCGAAAGAGTGTTAGTTTTGATGAGTTTATAGTTCCTACATGCCGAGAATTGAGGCTGGCCTTCTTTTTCTTGGTGATTGCTGAGATGATATATCTGTTGTGATGGCAGTGACGGCGTCTATGGGGTGATTGTGGTATATTTTGATGTTGGTTCACCATGCTGTGTATGGGTGATTTTTGGCAAGAACTCCAGTAAGATGGATGTTTTATCACAGGATTCTTAAGTTTTCTATTTATTGAGATCACATATCTCAAGTCAGATGTGTTGTTGAGTTTTTTAGTCCATATCTTTTAATTTGTTGTGAAAATTTCGCTATTAGCGTGTCCTTTAGAAGACATCCTTGCGAGTACATCAAATGGTATCTTTTATCATAATCGCATCAGAATTCTGCTTTTCTCTATTGCTCCCTACAAAAATATTCATATCCTAAGTGTAGCCTTTCTGCTTTGTTTAATTAATTAGTTTCATTCGTAGAAACTTAATTAATTAATTTTTTGTTTCATTCAGAGAAGAAGGAAAAAAGAAGGGCAGTCTTGATGTTATTCTACTCAAGGTCCGTCATACCGTACCGTACCGGAATTTCGACCCGGGCTCGGTACGGTATGGTACCGGTGTACCGGACGGTACACCAGGGCGTACCGAGCGGCACACCCTGGTGTACCGATACTGTAGCACTATAGCAGTACATGGTGGTCTGCGTACCGAGTACCTGGCGGACCGGTACGTATCGCCCGGTACGGCCAGTACGCTTCAGTACGACAGACACTGATTCTACTGATGTCCAACCAGGATGACTGTAACTCCTATAAACATCCAATGGTACAGACTGTGAAGAAGTGATATGTTAGTCTACTAATTCTTTAACCTCGCTTCTCCTTTTATCACAGTCCCAATACAGACAATTGTAACTTCCTCTTTTATTTGTCTTTAATGTAAGTCTACCTAGCAAAAACATGTTCATTGGGGCATCCAGGTTAATCATCATGTCTAGCCAAAAAATTCACAGTATGAAAATGAAAAGTCACTTGGATTCTTCATTGATACTAACAGGAAAACTAACCTTGCAAACCTCAATGTGGCTCTTCATTAACTTCATGAGGTGTTCATTCCATCTTTTCACTGATGATTTTGATGATGAAAGAGTCTGAGATAGAAAATTCACAAGTTATAGATGCATATTTAGTTATCCAGAAAGAAGAAATAGTTATTTATTAGCTCATATATGGGCCATGCATTCTGTACCACTCACGTAATGACCATGCATTCTGTATCAGCTACATGAAGACAGCAGGACTGGAACCAGATGCTGTAGTTCGTGATTGAGCTTTGAAAAAAATAGTATAGTGGAAAGAATTATAAAGCAAGAGCAGCTAGGTATAATTTTTGTGGTCTTCTAAGCTCAATGTCAGCAAAAGAATAATGTTGCCGACCCAAATAGTTGGACATTATGGTTTGTTATTGTTGTTCTTGTAGTTAGGTATCTTTTTTGGAGTAATTATGATGGTCACTTCTGAACATGAAGATTCTGTCATGATTACAGAAGATGAAAGTACATGGGTTGCATACGAAATGCTGTTCATGTGGCTGCATATGTGGTTATGACAACCTTGGATAAGGTAAATGAGACTTGAAAACTTGATACATCTGTTACTGGAAGAGCATATATAGCTGCATATGGAAAGATGATTTTATAAGTGAATTGTGTAACTTATATGTAGCTTATGTGTATCTCTTAATTCTTAAACCTTGATCACTTTTCTAGGAGTATCATTCCATACTAGTCTAAATCCTCAAATTGACAACAACTTATTATTATTTGTTGCTTAAACTTGATAATTCCTTATGGATTATGTGCTAGTTTAGCTGCGTCTGCACATCAATTACTTCATAGAAACTGTGATTGAAATAGGAGAAAATTTGAGGTAAAAGGGTTTAGAAGAGTACTACTATCTGGACAAGAATGGCAAGCAAGGGCTTCTCTGCCTTCAGAGAAACAGGTCTTTATGGCACATCTTGTGGCATGTTGTGCAGGTCACTTGCTTTGACACTCATGTATGTTGCTGAGAAATTTCCAACGTAGTGTGACATGAGAGATTAGAGAGCCTTTGCATCCAGATTTGCAGGCAGGGTGCATGTCCTTGAGAGAAAGTTGCAGGCTAGTATTATGGAGAGGGCTTCAGATTAATCAAGTTTGGCATTGTTATTATGGTTAGGATATTTTTTTTCCAACTCCTCTAAGCTCTATTAATTCTTGGTGTTTAATGTCCTTTCAAATTGCTTCCATAAATATATTAATTCAGGTGGTTTGCTCACCTAGAAGCCGCATATCTGATACGAATCTTCAGCATGTATTCTCACTTAGAAGAGAGTTCCAGGCTAGTGAGAAGAATTTTTTGTGCTTTTGATGTGGTCTAGTATTATGGACCAGGATTCACTTCAATCAAGTTTGGCATTGTTATGATGGTTAGGGTATTTTCTTTTCAACTCCCCGAAGCTCTATTACCAGTTGATGTTTAATGCCCTTTCAAGTTAATTTGATAAATATATAATTCAGGTGGTCTATTCACTTAGAAGCTGCATATCTGATATGAATCTTCAGCATGTACTCTCTAGTTTGTATACACACTTGTATTCAGCATGCTTCCCACTATCCTATATACACACTTGTATTCTCAAGTTCTGTATAACAGTGTCCTGCTGTGCTGGTTAGGATTATGTACAGGATCTATAATCCATATACCCATACCTTTTGTTGCTTCTTTTTCTTTCTTATTACACCTCCACAGTGCAGCTTTTAGAACTGAGTACATAGGATTGTGTTGCCCAATTTTAATTCTATTGCATACCTATAGTTCTTAGGGCCTTTTATTTGGATGAAAATTTTCTTGTAGGATTGTGTTATATATCTGCCAACACCATGGCAAATCAGCAGCCGAGCAGCATACTGAAGAAACAGTGGATCATGGTGTTACTCAGTGGTAGATGCTTGGTTCGAACTCTACAGGCTCACAATTGTACCAAGAACAAGTGCCAAACAAAGAACTGCCTGAGGTAATGCTCTACTTTAAGCTCCGACATGTACTAATTCTTGTAATGGAAGCATCTTAATTGATTCGCGCTGCTTCTCTATTTTTGTACTTAAATGGAAATTGTGACTTGATCCGATTTGTAATTTTTCTCTTTGTCCTAAATCCTTGCGACACAGAATCACTGCTATCCTACTCGAATTTTCTCCCTGACGGTGCATATTTGTTGTGTCCAAGTGGATAATAACGATTTCCTATCATATTGCCGGTACCTTTTGTGGTAGCTAACTATTGCTTTTATATGTAAGCAGAGGCTCCCAAAAGTTATCATCAAGGTAGTCGAGAAGATTGTCGATCTGCCACCAATGCAAATGGCTGCGGAGGTACCATGAAACAAATGTTACTTTAATCTCTAATAATAGCCAATAAAATGAGATAAGAGTCTAACCAGTGTGTTCGTCTTCACGTGGTTCGGTTCGTGCATAGGATGTTAGTGCGTGAATCTTAAAGGCGTCGTCAAGTGTCGGACGCATCATTAAGCGTGATACATGCAGATTACACCTTCAGATGGAAGTGCTTGATACTGGTGGGTCCGAACTTATCTTCACCGATGTCCTGATTCTCTCCAATTCTTGTCATGTCTCAATCGGTGAATAAATACCAATCCTTAGGAGATAAGAGATAGAGAATCCAATTCTCGTCGAGTGTTGGAGAGATACATCCTAACTTTCATTATCATGATGTTTATTAACAACTTAACTTAAAATTATTTTTATAAATTAAGAATTAGAATTAAAATCAAGCATTTCATGATCGCGGTGTTCCTCAGGAACTGTTCTGCGATTTGGTTGGGAAGAGAACCTTTTCGTGGGCCGCTCGCGACGGCGAGAATATCTGCTTTGCCCGCATCCTACCTTTCGTTTGATTGGAGGAGCAGTGGGGCCCACGAGGGCGTGTTGCAGGTAGGTGAGCTGGTCCGACGTGACCGGGTAAGTACGTGGTCCTATGCATAAGGGATCGATTTGAGCGATGGGGATTCCCGCCTCCCTTGTAGCCGAAGTAACCGCTCCACCAATGGCAAAGCGGCCTCGTCACCGTCGTGAAACACCGGTCTTTATTTAGTCTCTCTCTCTCTCTCTCAAATTCTTTGCTGGCCAGCTCCGGTGTCGATTACTCAGGTATTCTCTCCCCGCGCCATGCTGATTTACTTACGAAACGTGCAGATCTTGGCGACACCATAAGCTGCCAAGCCGGGAAAAATACAACCTTCTTACTGACCAAGCAGGTTCACGTTCAATTGTGATGTTGTTGAGCTTTATATGCTTTGATCCCTCGATGTTCTTTACAGTTTCCTTCTTGAAATCTATTTATGCTTCATTTTCCGTTCAGTTTGTGACCAATTTCATCTTATTTAGTTGTTAATGGTTCATCTTTCCGTAATTTTCTTTGGTTAATGTCACAATTTTTGAAGTTGGTTTTAAACGGAATGAACGGTGGATGATTCCTTATGGTCTCAGTTGTTCTGAATTATCGTAATGCACTTTGTATTTGAGCAATGTTGTTTCTCATCAATGTAAATTGGTTCGTTGCACCAACTTGGATCTTGAATGATATACTGACCTTCCTTTCTTTGTATTTGGGCAATGCTGTTTCTCTCAGCTGCTGGCATTGGCGTTGCTGGTCATGCAAAGTTGGGTCACCTCTACATTGATTTTTGTCCTTGTATGAAAAGACAACTTTTTAAAAATTGTTTAACATAATTTTCAAGCCCTGTTCCTGTGGATGCTTAATGTGTGAAGATTTTTATTTGCATTGATCAGATTTGAGTCAGCGGAGCGTGGACTGGTAACAAAGGCTAAGAAGATAAACTTCGGTTCACACATTCATTCATTTAGTTTTGGTTTTACGAAGGTTGCAAAGGAGAAGATAATTCTTCATATGCATGCCTGGTTCTTAAAACCTGCTGCATTTGAGGATTGAAAACTACAAGGTACTTGGTAAAGCATCAACATATACACGACTATGGTTTATTCATCCATCTTGTGGTTCGTTTTCAGTAAAAAAGTGAAGTATGTGCAGGTGGTGGTGGCTTACCGTGAAATCACTCTCAATGACTAGTGATTGAATTGATGATTTGGACCGAATGGGAAAAGGATCTTCTGCACCTGGGATCACCAAGTTCTTGCATGGGGACTTGGACATCTGGATTTTAGAAGCCAGATCACTTCCAAACATGGATTTAATGACAGAGAGGATGAGAAAATGTTTCACTGTGTATGGAGCTTGTGGTGTACCCTGTGGGAAACCTGATAATCACAGAGGCGTGAGCAAAATCATAACCAGTGATCCCTATGTTTCTGTTTGTGTATCCGGAGCAACAATAGCTCAAACTCGAGTAATTCCAAACAGTGAAAATCCAAAATGGGAAGAACACTTCCGTGTGCCAGTCGCCCACCCTGCATCAAAGATTGAGTTTCAAGTGAAAGACAATGATGTTTTTGGAGCACAACTTATTGGAGTAGCTGTGATTCCAGTAGATAAAATACTCTCGGGAGAAACAGTCAGTGGTTGGTTTCCAGTGGTTGATCCTAGTGGGAACTCAACGAAACCATATCCAGAACTGCATTTTTCCTTGCAATTCAGAAATATAGAGCAAAATCCTTTGTATAAAGATGGAGTTGGTGCTGGTCCAAATTATTCTGGTGTGCCTAATGCATACTTCCCTCTTCATAATCAAGGAAGTGTTACCCTTTACCAGGATGCCCATGTTCCAGATAACATGCTGCCTAATATTGCACTAGATGAGGGGAAGACTTATGAGCAAAACAAATGTTGGGAGGACATCTGCCATGCAATCGTGGAAGCTCATCACCTTATCTACATAATTGGATGGTCAGTCTATCACCGAGTGAAGCTTATAAGGGAACCAACAAAGCCAGTGCCAAATGGCGGGGAATTATCACTTGGGGAGCTTTTGAAGTACAAGACACAGGAAGGAGTTCGTGTGGTGATGTTGATTTGGGATGACAAAACATCACATGACAAGTTTCTTTTGAAAACGGTAACTAATTTCTAGTTTGATGTCTTTTCATTTTGTGGTTTAGACTTTTATTTTACGGATATAATAATTACCAGAGTGGTTTCCTGAATCATAAGCTTTTCATAATCCACTTATCTGATAGTGAGAAGAAAGAGAAAATATGTGTTTTTTGGTCTCTGATCATAACATTTTGTTATTGTTCTTGCTATTTGCTGTACGCACGTCATAGATAAAACAAGACATGTCAAATTTAGTTTTTGTGCCTAGGACCTCAATCTACAAAGCAGCTCAGCTTGCAATACTTTCAACCTTTAAAATCCTCCAAACGGAATTTGATGTGACTTAATAAGTCCCAAAGTTGAATGCAGGATGGTGTCATGCATACACACGATGAAGAAACTCGCAAGTTTTTTAAGCATTCAAGTGTACATTGTGTCCTGGCCCCTCGTTATGCCAGCAACAAGCTCAGCATATTCAAGCAGCAGGTGAGGCTTTTTTTTTTTTATTGTTTGCTTCCTATGAAACCCCATTAGCATAGAAAGTTCTTTCTACTTCTAATAGGTTGATCAAATATCATCGTAGATAATCATGTTTTTTCTTTTGCAAGTCTAATTGTTGCTTCCCTTCATCCTATTCCTCTAGTCTTAACATGCAATTTTTTTTGAATTTTTCTCTTTGTTTTATGATATTCAAATACAATATATAAATTACATTTTTGTCATTGCTGCAACCAAATGATTCAACTTTGCAGACATATCAGATTCTGTTAGATACAAAAAGTAAGATGCATATTTACCTACTTCTCTAGCAGCAACAATATCCATGATCTCTTGAAACACTTAACTCCAGTTATTCATAAAAGAGCAAAGTTGGCACTTGGCAGTAGATGCGGAGGCTCATGGTGGGAGCCCTATGTAATGCTACCAGCTGTCATATATATGCAGTTAATAAGCTATATGGATCCTTAGAATGTTCAACCGAATGCATCTGAGTTTTTAGGTATAATAAGAGATAAACACACAATCTTACAATGTATTTAATGAGGAGGAATAATCTGTTATACACTTCAAAAGTTTTGATAGGGCAAGTTAAATGTTGAATTTCATTTCGCATTTTGTTGTTGCTTCCTGTTGTCGGTTTAGAGAAAAATTCTTTGTACCTTCTGACGGTATTCAGTTGCATGAACTTCATGCATGTTTGGCTCTTCAAGGAAGCATTTGCAGGATCATAATTGAAAAAAAGTTGCATGAATTTTAGGAGGATATCTCGTATTTTATATACCAAGCAAAATAATTATTAGTTGGAAGAGAAAAATGAATTTTCTCATAAACTAAAAACATATAGGAGAATGCAATTTTTATAAATTGATACTTGTCTATCAGCATGCAAAATTCTACCACCTGTCAGAAAACTTGCAGCGATCCATTTTTTTAATCTGAATGTTTGGTCTGTTTTTGCTTGATTGATGGTAAAAAAGATGTCGCCTTTTGCTTTTTCAACTTATGGACTACATAACTGATTATGAAGCTATTGACATGATCTTCTTATGTCAGGTTGTAGGAACTCTATTTACACACCATCAAAAGTGTGTCATTGTTGACACTCAAGCAGGTGGAAACAATCGGAAAATATCAGCCTTTATTGGTGGACTTGATTTATGTGATGGAAGATATGACACACCTGAACACAGGCTCTTCCGTGATCTGGATACTGTTTTTGGAAAAGACTTCCACAACCCTACGTTCCCTGTAAGTACTGAATGTCAGTAATTGCAAAATGGTTCTATCCGTTATGGAATCCAACTCCATAGTTTTTAGTTGTGTGATATTAACAGAACTTATTTGTTTTTGTGCTTATACAAGAACTTAACATAGAAACAGAGAAAATCTGCTGCACAAATGTAATTTGATTCTACATATTTCAATTAGCTTTCTACATAGAATTGCAAATATGACAAGCTTCATATTTGGTTGACATAACTGATGTGCTATATCATAATTTCAATAGTTCTTTATGTAGGTATTATCAAATGTAAATGATGCTTTAAAAATAAGTAATCTAGATGATGACATTTTGAAAGATGGCAGGCAATAATAATTGTACTAAACTCTTTTTCTCAAAAGAAAAGCAAAGTTTCTTTCACAAAAGATGCTTAATTAATCAGGATAACTCTAGGTTTTCTTTGCACTAACATTGCCCTTAGTTCATTCATTTCTTTTCCTTCTCCCAAAAGTATTACTGGTAGCGAGCGGTCCATGTGCTGGTCCGCTAGTGCACCGGTACATACTACCTGGTACGGGCGGAATGATATGAAATTAAAAACATTGCTTTCGACAAATTATCGTCTCAACATTTCATTCTAATGTTGTTTCCTGTTGTTTTGTTTCATATTAGCATGTCACCTGCATATTGGTTATTTATCGGTTTTCCATGGAATTAAGATTAAAGTTTACAGGATAAATATGCAACAGTAATTTGTGTCGATGCAAGGAATGCCACCTTTTTTTATAATGTTCTTAAGATGCTTGTTGAAAAAGTGGGTTTATATTTGTTAGGTTCATATTGGAATATTATCATGGCTTTTTGTTTGCTTGGGTCCCATTGAAATATTATCTCTAAAAGAAGTCCAATCTTGAACTGCAATAAGCCACAACTTCACTAATATCATCCACATATGTTTGTCATCTCTTTGTTATTTTCAACTTTGATAAATTTAGGATCAAATTGTCTTCTTTCATGACTTTCCAAAATATTTAACTTCTTGTTTTGAGAAGTACTTGCAATATGGATCGTTGCAATATGAATTTCTTCTAATCCTTCATTAAGTTGACAAAATTTAGTTGTTTCTTATTCACCTGTATGCAATTGAGCTTCTATGTTATGTTGAATAAATAAATAGGGTACCAACCAAGGCCCAAGGCAGCCATGGCATGATTTACATTGCAAAATTGAGGGTCCTGCTGCACACGACATCCTGACAAATTTTGAACAACGATGGAGGAAAGCTACAAAATGGAGAGATTTCAAGCTTAGAAAGGTCACACATTGGCATGATGATGCCTTGATTAAGATTGAACGAATCTCATGGATTCTCTCCCCTTCTGCCTACAAATCTGACACTGAGACTTCTGATGAAAAGGATCTTGAAAATTGGCATGTGCAGGTCAGCTACAATATAAGCTTGTTTTTCGGTTTAGTTCTGGCTTGATATTGATGTAACTGTAACCTGCTTCCAGATTTTTCGATCAATTGATTCAGGATCAGTAAAAGGATTCCCAAAACACGTACACGAAGCAGAGGGAAAGGTTAGAATGTAGGACCCTCGTGATTTTCTAAAATTCGATTACTTGTAATAACTTGTTGCCTGTCACCTCTGCTAAAAGTTGCTCTGTTCTCATTCACAACAAACTCTTCTTGATTTTGATTGCATTTCTTTTTGTTCATGCAGATCAATCATGCTAAAATAGTATTTCCTTTTGCAGAATCTTGTCTGTGCAAAGAACTTGAAGATAGATAAGAGCATACACAGTGCATATGTGAAGGCAATAAGATCAGCACAGCACTTTATATATATAGAGAATCAGTATTTTGTTGGATCTTCTTACCATTGGCCATCATACAAAAATGCAGGTATGTACCATCTGTGTTTGTGTGATATTAAGCGAGCATGTGTTATGTGACTTCTTGAGGGAGACAAAATAAAGCATGTAGAAGAGAGAAATGATGGCTGTAGGATGATGATTTTATTTGGATCATACATATCTTGATGTTAGACTTACCAAAAAAGAATTATCTTGATGTTAGTGCTTTGAACCACATTTCAACAATGAAAATTCCATGTTAACTACAATATTTTTCATTATCCATTGTTTTTCTCGACCATCACATGCTGATCTGCCTAGCAGTTGAAACTGGATGGAAAGTGATAATAAAACCTTTAACGACATTGGGTACTAACAAAGTCTAGGGACATTCTGTGATCATACTACCATGCTCATGGCTCCCAAAAGCAAATGGCTTGCAAAGGAATTATGAGAGAATTTTATCATCAAGTCAGATTACTGTTTTAGCACATCAAACTCTTTATGGTTGGATACTTGGATTACTATCTACCATAACCATTTTTTTTATATGAGAAGCTCCTTAGATGTATTTTAACTTTTTTAATTAAGAATTTTAAGTAGTGGTAGTAGAGTTTCTTTCTTGGAGATATACATTTAAGATACTTCTGAAACTCAGACTGCCTTTTATGCAAGAATTTTGACCGTTATTTATATATTATACTATTTCATGCAAGATTGACTTGCATATTCACCAATATGGTAAAATGTTAAATTTACTAATTGATGGTTGTACTAGGCTTCTATCTTGCTATTATGACAATCTCTTCTGATGGTCCAAATTCAGTGTGCAAACATTTAGTGATGGAAAATATGAGGAAATCATGTCATTTCTGGTTTTACATTTGAAGCAGGTGCTGATAATCTGATACCTATGGAGTTAGCTCTGAAAATTGTCAGCAAAATCAAGGCAAAAGAAAGATTTGCAGTGTATGTTGTGGTACCATTGTGGCCTGAAGGAATTCCTACTAGTGCTGCTGTTCAAGAAATACTCTTCTGGCAGGTTGGTTCGTTCTTATAAATTCTTCCACCTATCATGTTTTCACGAATTTTCTTCGTTTTCTTTTTCACAAACTCGATATATGATTCAGCTATAGCATGAGTTATCATTTTCCGGCAAGGATTAGAGCTTGTCTTAGTTATCTTCTCCATTATAAGTGATGATATTTTTCTCTGTGCAATTGGCCATGGATTCTCAAATTTCACTTTGACAGGGGCAAACAATGTCTATGATGTATAAAGTTGTTGGAGATGCCCTCAAAGAGGAAGGACTTTCTGAAAGTCATCATCCTCAAGATTATTTGAACTTTTATTGTCTTGGCAAGTGTGAACCTGTTCTAAAGGAAAAATTACCAGCTAACCAATCTCCAGAAAATTCCACACAGGTACGTGCAAGAGTAACAGTTAATTGGTGTGCGTCTCGTTTTGGCTGAGGCTTCCGTACCTATTTAAGACTGCTATAGCGTAGAAAAATGATTATATACTTCTTTTTTAACTGAACTAAGAAGTCATATTTCTATTGTCGCAGCGCTTGTCTCAAAAATTCCGCAGATTTATGATATACGTGCATTCAAAAGGGATGATTGTTGATGATGAATATGTAGTCATTGGATCTGCAAACATTAACCAAAGATCTATGGAGGGTTCAAGGGACACAGAAATTGCAATGGGTGCCTATCAGCCACATTACCGGTGGGCCGAAAAGCACACCCATCCTCGTGGACAGGTCGGTAGTATCCATTATTTCTATGTACTGTCCTTTCAAAAAAGAGTTTTTAGTGCTTTTGTGTTGTTGTGATCTCTTATCCCCATGTATGATCTAAAATCCGAGGTAATCAAGTAGTTGTGTATCGGAAAGGGAAGGAAAAGATCGTACTGCTCTTTTATCATGCATGATTTGTTTAAGTCGAGTCGAATATTAACGAGAAAGTTGACATATATGGCAACCAAGGTCAACAGGTGGAAGAATACTAGGTTGCTGCAAGCATGCCTTCAACAAACATTCAAGTTTGACATATTTTGCCTGCTTGATAAGTGATACTGCCATCGACTTTTAAGATACAATAGCATTTGGATACCCCTAGCTTGCAATAAAACTCTTGTGTAATAATATATTTGATCGTCTTGACAGGTTTATGGATATCGAATGTCGCTATGGGCGGAGCACTTGGGCATGCTGGATGACCTCTTCCGTGAACCGCAGACCATGGAATGCGTCAGACATGTGAATAAAGTAGCAGAATTCAATTGGCAGTCCTATGCGTCCCCTGAGATCAAGGAGATGAACGGCCACCTGATGCGGTACCCGGTGAAGGTGGAGCGAGATGGGAGAGTCGGTCCCTTGCCGGGGCATGAGAACTTCCCTGATGTGGGCGGTAAGATTCTGGGAGCACACTCCACTCTTCCTGATGTGCTAACGACGTAGCTGTTGCATGGATGGGAGGGGGAGTCAAATCGCTAACATGTATCAATCACCAAGACTTAATTAAGTGGTGTACTTAGCATTTAGAAGCTTGCCTTTTACCACACCAGCTCATACTTTGACCTGGAAATATGTGTATCTTTACCGGTGGAGGAAGCAGTATACTTACTTAATCTTAGATAACGACGCTATATGAATGCCCAGTTGCATGTGCATTATTAGCACGTCAGGATGACCGTGTGACGCTGCTGGCTGGGAAAATGTCTATACCTCACTGATTGATACCTCAGCATCGTGTGAACGATATTTTATCGTCACGTAATTAATATCTCATCGTCGTTTTAATGAAATAGTAACCAGCAATCCTGCAGAGTTATTTATGCAAAAAATAATCAGTGAACAAAGTTCATGTGGTATCATAGGTCTCTCATTCGTTCTGGAGTGAACTTATTTTATATGGTGTCAAAGTGGAAGGAAGCTTCGAGGCATATTTATCTCGACAAAATATTTTATAGAAAAATTAAGTAACTTAACTTACAGAGATAGAGTTAAGGTCAAAAGGCCGGATAAGAGGACGTGCAGGTGGATACTCTTGAATAATATATCGTAGTGATACCATTCAAGTTACTATGAAGGATTGATGCACAGTGAAGATTATACTAGGGGGTAGAGACCTAGGATCCATATAATGATGTGCCAATTTCAATGAAGTTAGTGGACTTTGAGAGTTACAAGGTGATGAGCTATCTTAGAATGGTGTTTTGTCCGGGTATGACCTGAGAACGAGTGGACGAAGGTTGATTACCAAAAAAGCAAACACAATCGAAGGTGGTGGAGGCATTATGATGTGTTGACAATTGTCATATATGAAGAGATTGTAGTCTGAGTTCATCTCACAAAAATCAGGATGTAATACAGATGTCACCAAGAGGTACTATGGTGTAGCAGATCATGGTGGAATAGTTCAAGATAATATGATACACACTAGAGAAGTCCTACGAGGGACTTGATCATACAGAGGTATGATCAGGAGCTACTTGGAGCTCCACTTCGTTGAATAATATGACAATAAGAAAGGCTATAGATTCAAAGAGAGAATACTATGGTATGGCAGAAGTGAGTTTTTCATGCGTGCATTGAATTTTACATCGAATAAAAGCCTTGATAATCAACATATTAGGGCTATGTACCACCAAAAGAGATTTCAAAGTGCAAGTTCTAGTAAGTCCTATAGGAGGGACTTGATCATACAGAAGTATGATCGGAATGGATGGAGAGTTGGACTACTTTAGAAGTCATATTCAATTAAGGAAGCTCGATAAGTCAGAGAACAAGGCTGAGTAAATGAACGTTACAACTAAGGAAGCAAAAGAGAATACAATTGATGCGAGCCCCACAACATGATGGTAGAGGCCATGTATGAGAGTTGTAGTATGTCTTTCTATCGACTAAGGATAACTACTCAAAGAATACAAAACTGTTGAAGCAAGTAGTTGAAAGGGGTGAGGAAGCGATGACAGGTCTAAAGGAGTCTAACTACCCAAAACCAAGCATCGGTTAGAATGAAGGTAGATTCAGATAAGTGTCATAGTGTCGTAGAGGCTAATCTACTAATCACGAAGAAAGAGACATGAATGCGAGGCGACATATAGTAGGGTTATAAGCATAACAACGACATAACACCGTAGAGGCGGGACTTCCATAGAGTCATCAATCCCTTGCTCTCATGGAAGGAGAGCGCTTAATTATGAAAGGGGTTGAGGAGGTGGAGAATATAGAGGCAAACACCAAGTACTCAAACAAGGTTAAAGAACAGAGACTTAGGAACTTCGTAAGACTAATGTTAATGAGCTTCTCATCGAAATAGTCGAAAGTGAGTGACTTTGGGTCAATGTAGGAGGGCTTGACCAAGAAATGGAGTAGGCAATACGCGGTGTTGTACCATAGAAGTAGACAACAAAAATCATGAAAAAGATGATGCAATCCTAAAGATGATCAAAACTGTTGGAGTTTGTTCTAAGTCAAGGTAAACTTTTACTCTTTTGGGGTAAAATTTCTTGCATTTTAGAAGTTCGATGATAGTAAGAAGATGAATTATAATAGCTAACTCAAAGCAAGGAGGGTAAATACTTCAAGTGCTTTAGAATTGTGAGTTAAGAGTAGGCGAACATTAGTAACTACCTCGATGGATGAAGTACAACCCTCGAAGAGATGGGCGAAGTTAAATAATATTTATTTTTTTTAACCCTTAAGAGAATGGATAAAATCGACTACCTCAATTTTCTTATTTATTTAGCATAAGAGCTCTGTAAATGTTCAATGACCCTTTAAAGAAAGAGGAAGATAATAGTTGTTAAATTTTTACCAATGGTGATCGGTATCACTAAGAGTAAATTGTCCATTTTATTTCTTAATAGAATATCAATCAAAAGTGAAAGTGATATGAATCTACTTGGATGTGACAATTAAATGGAAGAGGAATCGATGGACAAATTTTGCGAAGGAAAGACTTCAAAACTTTAAAGTTTGCAAGACGATACTTATTAAAGCTCCAACAGGCATTCACCCAGTTCAAACAATGCGAGACGTTTAAGAGATTCACACATAACAAGGAAGGTCATTTCCTTAATCTAAAGGATTTGTAGGAACCAACAAATATCAGCATTACTTGACCAACCTCACACTAGAATCAAAATTATTGATGAGTTGAAGCATCATGGTTGAATCAAAGTTCGATTACTCAACAATATTAATTGGGAGCCAAGAGGCACATTACAACTAGAGCAGAAGATTGAAGATTTTACAAAAGCAATTGGATGCAGCTTCCGCAAAGGCTTTGATGAGGACATCGAAACAATACGTGGGAGAGAATGTTACTAATAAAATTGTAGATAAGGTGCTCGATGTAATACTTATATATATTCAAATATTTTAATTTTGTTCATATTTTACATAATATATAAAGGTTTACAGTAGGCTTCCGCAAAGGATTTTCTAGTTTCATAGAGCGGTACCAAAATCTCAACCAGACACAACATTCAAGAGTAACTCGGGTTGCATATGATTGGATAAACCTTTGTAGCGATGTCTAGGGTTAATTCGTAATTTCATGTAAACACTAATAAAGACTTAACCGTAGTAAACTACCTTAGAATTCTTTGTTGCATTCAAAGCTAATTTAATCTATATTTATAATTTATATTGTTTACCAAAATGACTTTTTATGAAACGATTTATTTAACTCAGTGTTTTCTTTTAGGTATACCCATTTTACACGTTTAACCACAACCCCGAAATACAATATCTTCGACCTCATTATACATCCTCTAACATGAAAGTTTTTACTGAGCACGATATTTGACCGAATCCCATAAATCTTTTACTGACTTAAACATTGAAATATTGAATAGACTTTATCGGGTACACCCGACAGTTTTTTGCAAAATCTCTTACCGAGCTCACTCAACTCCTGACATCAAGTTTATGACCAATCTGCACTCAAATAAAAGTACCTTGCTGTAACCTTGACATAAAGCTTTAGCATCGAAAATGTTGCTTGAGCATCAAAACTGATGTTTAAATCACCTGCAAGATCAGATTCATCTACAAATCAACATGCAACTCTGATGATCTATTCTAAACATCATGAAGGTTTGAGTTTGGTTTACACACTACAACAAAGCCTGCAACAACCCTCTGGAATGCTCAAGAGTTAATTGGTAACTTTCGACCATAACCATTGTTTCTCTTGCCATCTTATATACAAAACACCATCATTTCCAAAACAAGCAAGCTCAGATGAATTGCAATAAATGGTCAGCACAGATAGATCTGGCGTTAGAACGTTGAAGCAGATGGCCTCTCCACAGAAGTTCCTATCTGTCATCAATCCCGAAAACCAAATACATCTCGTTCACTACAGTCAGTGCTGCAACTCCCAGAGCTACTAGCATTGCGGCTGTGCAGCGATAGGTCCCTGATGTGACCTTCCAGATCCGAATCATCCATCCTTTTATTATCAAGAAATTTGTCGCCCTCCATGTTTTTGTTCAACTGAGGTGATAAATGGGCTGGTGGATGCTGTTTAATCCCTGGATCAGATGACTGCCTGCATGTCGGACTTGGTCTACTATCTGAATTAGATGGCTGTATGCGCAGCGGTCTAATTATTGGTCTGCTCATATTTTCCTCAGGAATGGGTCTGAAATAAATTACAGAACTTTCTGAATGATCTTTGGCACATGCTTTTCCTTTCCGTATTCTGTAAAATTTCCAAGGAAGAACAGCATAATAAGATGAGGTCAAAGCATAAACCTTGGTTATATTACTGGATCACCTACTACACCTCCACAAGATATTATTAAATTGCGAAAAGAACATTTGCATTTTCAAGAGATGTAACAAGACCAATGACCTGTCACATGGTTTTGTCATTTGAGAAATTAATTTGGTCTTATTTCATAATGATTCAATTCTGCAGCAATAGCGAGGATAAAAGTGTTCGGGAGACACAAACTGGCCAAGACTTGAGAGGTATAGATTGCTAAAATTTGGTTGCCGGTTTTGTATTAGTAAGCAAGGTATGATCTCTATCACCTAGGAACCCCCAGTGTCGAAGACAATTTGCACAAGGTCATAGATTTAGACTTAGATATATGTGCAGAAGTTGCAAATTTCTACAACCATTTCAAATCATGACAATAGAATGACAGGATTATGCTCTACACTAAAAGATGATTCATTCTTAAGCTGGTTGAAGAACTTGGTTCAGCATAATTATGAACCTCAGTATGTCAGCAGTTTAAACATGCACATACAGCATGATAGAACTAATCATTCCCAAGGTACTTTATAATAACAAGTTGTTGCCACAATCTTAGACACAAAAAACATGAAGTTGAATGGTGTTACCTTCGATAAAGACTTTCTGCATCTTCTTCCTCTTCTCCTTCCTCATTGACGCAAGAAGTTGGAGTAGCTGTATCACAAACTGAAAGGAGGCTATCATGGTGGGTTAGCACCTGATGTAGCTGCTCATTCAACTCAATGGCTTGAGTAACCAGTTTCTCATCCCTGAAGGTATCAAGAACATGAAGCTTAAATTTGTGGTAGCACCAAATAAATTTTTACATAGAAGAAAGATCCAAAACAAGATTATGAGTTTCACCCAGTGGATAAAAGGCCATAAAGGATTCTGATCCTAAACTTGGATTGGCTCCATGGGGTCATAACAAATAGCTTGTGTCATGGAGCAAACAATGTTTTAGATGGTAAGATCCAACTGATATTTTTTTAAATCAACAATTGTGATTGATAAAATCTTCCCCTGTTGCAAAACAAGTTATTTATGGTAGTAAGTCTTGAATGCATTAAAAATATGATTATGTTATTTAACGTTTAAGTAAAGAGAAGATCAAAATTTAATAATTTTGAAGTTAAGATTATGCATTCGTGAAAATGTAATCTTAATTATAGTGGGCAGTGGGCACCAATGACAACATCGCATGATGAATATTTACTGACACCTGACACCACTTCACAATGATTAAATATCTTAAACCAAGATTTAAGTTACTGGATAGATCTATTTGCGGATCACATACTTTAGTTCAATTTCATATGCTATTAACTTGCAAGTAAACTCCATCATCCAGATCAGACTACATGTGAGTTACAATATTCAATATCAATAAACATTGTCTCTCAGATCTTTCCATTGACACAAAGCAAAATGCATTCTTTATAAGATCTTGCATTATTTACTCCCATCCAAGCCTTAAAAGATGGTTCTTTTGTGCAAAGAAAATTTCAAGCAACTATTCACTATTCATTGGATGAAGTGCAAATATGAATTTGTTAACAAGCTAGAATACTCCTTTAAGAACGATATCTAATCCATGGAACATTGTGTCTAACATTTCCCATCCTCTAGCTGGTCTAGACCACTGACATAAACTATTAATTCTAAGCTTTTACTCATTTACACACATAATAAGAATGATGTTCACAGAGAAAAATTAGATGGAACTTTCTAATAACAAACAGGTGTAATGATAAATAACATACTGATGGCTGCTTTATCAGAAGATGATTTATGAAATATATTCTAATATTGCTACTTTAAGCAGACAGCAATCTTGTCATCAGGTTAGTTTATGAGCAAAGAATGCCCAGCTCGCAGATTTATATGATACATTAGAGTCAATTGAGACTTCAGGCATCCAACACTGGGTGAAATACCACAACAAATGAACAAAATAAGTAAAAGGACAAAAAAGAGAAATTTTTAAAGGAAAGGGAGGAAAGTGTGACTTCTTAATCTCTTCAATCTCCTCATCTTGTTGTGCCTTTAACAGACAGGAGTTGAAAATAAAGATCACCTCCTTCCTCAAAGTCAAGATTCAAGAAGAGTATAAACACAACCCTTTTGACTAACATAAGCTTTGGGCCTGAACCAGGTCTCTACCAGTGAATCTGATAAATGACTAGTTTTCAGTCAATGCTAATTGAAGACAACAATATATAGTGGTTCGGCTTAAATAATTTCACCTGAAATCAGGTAGAGCCTGTACAAATGAAATTCCAGAAGGCAAAATTCTTTCTTAGGAGTAACCCATCAGTCTAACAATCAAGAACATTTCACCTGAAATCAAGGATTTTAATTTCAAATGATACCGCCCGTATTGGGCTGTAACAGTTGATATTTCGATCATGATCGCCCGAAATTGATCGGTAATGGTCGATTTCGACCATCGCCACCCGCTACTGGACAATATCAGCCTAGTTGTGGCCTGGCTACAGCGAGGGAAGAAGAATCGTCAAGGGAGAAGAGGGAGAAGGCGCTCGAAGAAGAGGGAGAATCGGGAGAACCTTGACGCTTCCCGATCCAACGCCGCCCTCCCTCGACGTTCCCGTTCCCGATCCAGGGGTAACAGAGAGACGATGGCTCGACTTCTTCGTCGTGTTCTTCACCGAAGGCTGGAGATGCCTTCGCCGAAGGCCGGAGATGTTTATGGCCTTCAACGTCTTTGCCAAACGCCGTAGATAAGGAGAAGAAAAGGAGGCAGCATACGCCTTTTTTTATTTTTTATTATATTTTTTATTTTTCTATATTGATTTTTATATTTTTTATATTATACATACCGAGCGATATCGAGCAAAGCTCGATACGTTGGTACGATACGAAATTACAAACTTTGCTTAAAATCAGGCAAAACCTATACAAATGAAATTCCAAAAGGCAAAATTTAGTCCTAGGAGTTATCCACCAGTGCAACCTGGAAGAATTCCTTCCAAGCCAAATCTAACGAAATGAATGCATGAGAAACTAATATGGAAGAAAACATATTGCTTTGCTGGACCTTGCATATCAAATATGTCTAAAATCCTGCATAAAGAAAGAGGTTGAGAATTCACTACAAGATGTAATGCAATAAAAAGACCCAACTTACAGCTAAATGAAATCAGAGGAGGCCTAAGTAAAGCATTGATGCACATAGGGTGACAAGATTAGAACGTCTCACCGTGAGGTCATCACTAGGTGCATGATTCGCTGCTTCTGAAATGAACATTGTTCCACTAGATCTAAGGTAAATTCATCAGTTGCTCCCTGCAACAATATCTGTACTTATAAATGTCTATCTTCAAGATGCAAAAGCAAATTTGGTCCTCATTTTTCACAAAGCAACAAATCAGTTAACTCCTAAATTCTAGTCTGCTGAACATGATGGAAAAATAATACTCCTAGTGGAAAAATTACTGTTATGAATATTAACTTTGAACAAAGTACTTACTTTAACCAGTTTGACTGTTATATTAGGAAATGTGAACATATTCATAGTGTATAGATAATGAAAAAACAGACAAAGGTAATCTAATCAATACCTGTGGAATCTTCGGATCTAAAGTATTCAGCACATCCCGTAAGACTTCCAAGATGCTGGAGGCTCTATGTATTATACTGGAAAAAGAAAAGCATGACAAATAAGAGACACTCAAAGTAACTTGGATGAGGATTATACACCTTTGTGCAAATAACAAGATTCAGCAGAACAAGAAACTAGGCATTTTGTAATTATTTCAGTGGAAGAAATAAGCTCTTTAAGGATCTGGACAAAAAAATAGCTGGCACATATTACATACGTGTCATGCTTCCTCTGTATACACAGAAAAATCTCATGCTTAATCACTTGAATTAGATGCAATTATTCATTTTCCAACACACTATTATTACCTCAACTATTTACAATAAACATTAGATTCCAATTTAGCAATAGTTTGAACAATTTAGTGACAAATGGTTACGATATAATCCTATTCTGTTTTAGTCATTTGTGATTGCTAGATTTGCTTACATGATGAATGTAATGTTGGTTAAATGATAAATGTTACGTTGGCTAAATGATGAATGTGATGTCAACTCTCATATACTGACGTTTTCATATTACATAAGGTCATACTATAATGTCAAACGCAAGACATCACTTCAGAAAAGGTATGATCCAAGATACTTCATTTTATTGGATAGAGTCAAGGACTATTGTACCACCCGAAATGGTACAGTACAGGTGATACGTATCGGTCCAGGCGTGGACCGATACACAGACCACCTCCGTTTCGGGTGGTCCAATTACAATAATAAAAGATTCAAGAAAGTGTTGGGGACCTATCCAACTCAGTATTAAAAAAGGAAAAAAAAAGGGGCTCACGAACGTGAGCCCTGTTCTTGCATAAGATGTCTGCCTATACACGAGCCCTCTTTTCGCATAAGATGTCACTGCCTCATCGCCACCGCTTCGACACTCCTTGCTGCTGCCGCTGCTGCTTCAATGCTTCCTCACTGTTGCCACTACCGCTTCGACACTAGTGTTGCTCGCTGCTACTGCTGCTCTTCTCCTCCTCTTCTTTCTTCTTCTTCCTCTTCCTCCACTGCTTCCTTTTTCCTTTCTCTACACCCCTTCCTCTTCTCCCTCTACACTGACACATACTGGCGTACCATGTGTCAGTACATCGATACAAACCAATACATACCAGTCCGATAGATTGCTGAAACGGTTCATATGCCCGAAAAGGCAATCCTTGGATGGATTATCATTGAACTGAATTATTCAACAGTGTATTGGCAGTTAAATCTAGCAACCACTGCATTGCAAATGTTGACATTTCAAGTACAACAACATTGTATGATATATATTACTTTGTTTAAAGTAGACACCATGCACCTGCATTTTCTTTCTCGTCCAGCAATGGTGTCAAGCATGACTTCAAAACCAATTATTTCTTTTTGGATGCCAACCAGCACAGTGTAACATGGGTCCAATGCTAACTGGTACAAGTTAAGCATGATGGAACACATGCTGACACACCCTTCCCAAAGCAGAGCCTTTATTTTAGCACAGTATGGTACACATACACTTTAAAACAAACATAAATTTTGCATGATGAATTTGAAATTCAACCAGCATAACAACATTTACTTTGTAAAGTCTTCCATTGCTGCTTTCATAATGCCTTTACTAAAGTATGCAATAAATTGTTTTTTTTATTATCATGTTTATGTTTATTTTATTGGAGGATCAGACATCCTCACTAGTGGAGTGTTATAATGAGATCACTGGCCATGTATTTTGACATCCATACCCTTATACTGTCATAGACGAGTAGTCCTACAGGTAGGCATATGTGTATAGCCAACACTTCAAAGTGGAAATATATTTTTCCAGGTAGGATGTAGTTTCGAAGTTCCTATGGTTAATTTTGACCAACCAGGGCATTAGGACATTCAAGACATATTAAAGACTCCTGTTACAAGATATTAGAAAATATGATATGTATCGATAATCAATTAACACTCAACCTATAGTCTCTGGCATCAAGCAGCTGACATAATATCAAACCACAGGGCGATGTTGTATGCTCTATCTTTTTTGTTTTTTTGGATGCTCTATCTTAGTGAGAGAGCCAAGTAGAGTGAAAAGTCTATGGATGTGCATCCATCCAGAGTTTAGAAAGTCTTAAAAGTTAGAATCATTTAGTTAGGGATCTTGGAGATAGTGCTTAAATAGCTCCTGTTTCCAAAGCTTGTATCAATAAAAAAGCAAGCAATAAACTGTATACAACAACCACATAATCAGGTCCCGGTTCTTGACAAATTTGAAACCTTGCTTCCATGGTTTGATGTTAGACCGAGGTAAGTAGCATGTGAATATTTCTAATACCTCAGGCAGGATAACCTATGAAATCTTTAGATTATCCGCTTCAATCCATGCAAGCAATGGAACATTTTATTCTCTATCTGTTAGAAAAATACTAAGATAACTATGACAAAAGAAAAAATTACCAGCGCACTGTACCTAGAGTCAGGCACCAACTGAGTGGTCACTTGCTTTTCAATATTTTCACAATTATGAAAATGAGATTCTTGAGGAGAACACTTTGCTTGATTCTGAGGAGTAGATTCTTCATGTAGCATAACATGTGGGTGTTGAGGAAACTGTACTCCAGAGGACTAGATAACAGAAAGAGAAAAAGTTAAAGAAACATGTGGGCGTTGAGGAAACTGTACTCTAGAGGACTAGATAACAGAAAGAGAAAAAGTTAAAGAAACTATCTCCAATGATCCTGCTGGACAAAAGGTTAATTTAAGAAGTAGAATACTTATCAATGAAGCAACTACCACATCAAGACAACAAGATATCCAACTATAGTCAGTTCATCTGTCTTCCTCCTATTCAAGATACAGAAATTTGATTGTCATTCAAGCCATGAATGGTCTATTTAGTGGACTAAGAAACATGGCTGAGGCATAGATGGAAGTACCAAAGTAGATTATGCCACTGAAGAAGACATGCATGTCTAGTACAAATTTAGTAAATCAACTTTGGATGCCACAATGGAAACTGATTCTCTATGTTTAGAGGTAAGGGCTGGTCCTCCAACCCCCACATTGGTGGGAGCATCGTGGCACCAGGTATGCCCTTTTTTTTCTTTAACTTTGGATGCCACAGCCTATCAAACATGAGACGGCTGAACCTTGCCTTTATCACAAATTTTATATATACACCAGAACTCGGCAAGTCTCAGTACAACAAGATCATGCATAAAACATATTAAAATAATAAAATGAATGTGAAAGACAAATTACAAAACAAAACAAGAAAAAAGAAACAAGATGCTACTTATGATTTCAAATGCACATTACTCAAACTATCACATTTAAATTAATATGCATAGCAAGCTTGTTCCTAGATCATATGAGAAATTAATTCAGAGTAATCAAACAATTGAAATGAATCTTCTATCATCAAATGAAAGACAAAAAAAAAACAGGAAGAAGCGATACTAAGGGTAAGTCTGTTATAGTAAAGAAAGATTGCTCTTGGTTGATTTCCTGATGCTGCCCTCCCTTGGAGAATCTGTAGTTTGATTCAAGATAGTTGCTATCTTCTAAAAACCTCCTTGGAATTTAAAATCTCACATGTATTAAGGGAGGGGAAAAGGTCAGCTAATTGGTTGGCAAATTTGGCCCGAGAAACTGCTTCTAATGTTTTCTGGGAAGGAAGTTTACCTCCCAATTAGGGTTTTTTTGGTTCGCTGTGATGTGAACATGCTGGGTTGTATTCGTTCTGCTTAGCTTTCTAATATAATTTTCTTTTCTTTGGGAAAAAACACTCAGGAGACTATACTTGTACTTGGGAACAAGGTCAAATTATAAGCTTCTGTAGGACTAAGTGAATACCTACCACCAGGTCGTAGTATGCAGTATAGTACTGTGGGTATCTTCCAGAAACTCCACCAAGAGCTGTCTGGGCAGCATCAAGAAGAAGAAATATTCTTTCTCCAACAGGCAAATCTGTCTGCAGTCATAAAACATCATGCTTAAGATTAAAAAAACAGAAATCGAAAGTATAATCAGCATTTGTTAGGAGATATCAACATTTCTAAAAGATTAAGATACGACCTTTTTCTTCACAATCTTCACTAAGATCGGTAGCAGTTTATTATCCATCACTTGTTTGTGAATATGATCTCCACAGTTATTTATTAGCATTTCTAGCAACTGCAATGGCAATTCAGGACCAGAAAAGTAGAAAATTGTTGATCATCTTTCATAGTTTGATGCAATATTTGGATGAAAATTAGATATGAATCAAACACGAAGACGCACCATAACAGAGAAAAATTGAGTATTGACATTTTTATTCTTCAGCTGCTTTTTTATGGATTTGATGACACACTTGGATTGCCTGATGAACGATTCATAAGTAGTAATGTTGAGTCATAATGCAAGACTGAAGAGAAGGTACTGTTAAAATACACGAGCAAATGGATAGGGAAAACACAAGCAGCAACCACAATGGCATATTACCCTGGATCACGTGTAACAAGCTCACAGATCTCGATGTTTCTCGTCCAATCCATCTCCTTCAATCTCTCACTTGTGGCCAAAATTACCATCTCGGCGGCCATTGGCCCCCTGCGAGAAACAAACCATAAGGGGAACGCCAAATGGACATCAATTAATTCTCAAGATAAGACCCACAACTTCCTGTCTCCATCCGGAAGCAGGAAGCCCTAAAAGCAAGAGATTGGCTACCATTAGAAATTTAGGACAGAAAAGAGCGAAACAATCTGACAAGAGAAACCCCAATCTTTTCTATACGAGACAACGAAAACAGAGAACAACTTTCTTTCCACTGCAAGTTCCGGAGACGATAACAGAAACTGGACGTTTCGTAACAAAATTAGGCAATTTAGAGAGCAATCACAAGAACAAAAGAGGGAAAAGAACGGAACTCTGAGGAAGAAGTCGAAGATTAAACTCCGAAGCAACCAAAAGATGCCCAACCATCAACGAACCTAAATCAACTCGAAATGCAAGACCTCGAAAATGGCAGGTCATACAGGAGAACAAGATCGCAACCACATAAGAAATTTGCAGCGGGCAAAGATCGTCAACAGAGAAAACAGAAACCCTCGAAAGTATCAGAGCGAAGGCCAGAAATAACCCCAAGAATCCACGCATTTCCACGCCAGTGATGCGCGATCTCAGTTAGTTCCCAAGGCTCTTTTGTTTCCGATCGATGATTGGGGGGATTTCGGCACCAAGCGACTGTGAGAGGGAGCTCACGGCGTGAGGAAGAGACGAGGGAGACTTAGGAACGCGACGACAGCTATAAGACGGTGTTCTTGGAGAAGGCGAGGGACCGGCCCAACGGTGGTCCTCCTTCCCTGGCCGTCTGATTCACGGGCGGGGCATCCATCCGACCCGCCCGATGGAGGGGCGCGAGGCTCCGAGGTACCAAACAGGGAAAGACGAGTTCCGATTCACCATGGCTAAACCGGACCCACGGATTACGACCAATGGAAAGATATCTGCAACCTGATTGGTGCGTGTAAAGGGACAGGTGATTCGGAGTTTTAGTTGGCGGGCTCCTCCTTTCGGGCCCGACATCGGTGGTGGCGAGCACATGGATTGGCGGCCAGGGTGGGGCCCGCCCCCAGTTGGACAGCGCCGTCCTGTGGGGCCGGGGAGCCTCAAAGTTCGATGTAGCTTGTATTTTTTTTATCATTATTATTATTTATGGTGGTTTTAGTTGGCAGCTTCTGCGCGGAGATGATTGCAATCGATATCTGCAAATATTGCAATCGATTTATACTAGTAATTTCATTATTTAGAGGCAATTTCATGGGTTTGATGCATGTGGACTTGCTCATGAATAATCTCTCTCTCCTGAGCTACGATACTTGAGTGGATCTAGTGATTCTTGTACTGATGACTGTAAGCTGATACTGACTTCTTATGAATCCTGTAGCTTGCTAATGATCTAGCATGGATTTTAATGATCTAAAATGGTGGTGTAATCCATTTGGACTCAATTCAGCATCTGCTGCTTTTTCTTTTTAGGATCACTCCACAATCCAGACCAACTCACATTACACTGAGGTGGAAAGATGGCAATCTACCAAGCTCATTCTGTTCATTGCACCTTTATGAGGATCCCAAAAGTATCCCTTCGCTGTAAAAAGGAGTCCCTACCTACTGCAACTTTTCATGTGGTCCTCCTTGTTCAGTGAGAGCATTGAGCTTGAGGATAATGGCATGATCAAGATCTCAGTGCCATATGGACTAGTTCTTTAGAGTGATTTGGCTGTCTTTAGCTATGAGAACACTTGTTTCGCTGGAAGAAACAAAAATGGTGATGGTGAAGGACACTATGACAGTTCAGGGAGGGTGACTTGCTTCCACAACTCCAAAGAAGAACAGATTGCATCCGTCCACCTTCACTGTGAAGACCATGCAACGGGAAATGGCACCATCACCCAACACGGGACTTATTCCCTGCATCATAAGTATCCAAAGAGTAGCAGACAATTTCGATACTTCCATTTCATCCTCCATTACAAGTCTGGAGTGCAAGTAGTAGACAGATCTTCCGACGACACAAAAGTAGCGGCCAGATTCTTTCATGTGCTTCCTTCATCTCGGTTCTTCCCACCAGAGATTTTTGAGGACCATAGAAAGACATGGACCACAATATCAAGAATGAATTCTTCACTGTTGAGATTGCTCTTCACCACCATGTCCAATAACTCTGGTTCCGACCTATAAATGCTTGAGCAGTAGCTGAAGCAGGAGGGAGAGACTGCTTTGTTTCAGCATGCCGACTGCAATTTTCCGGGCCATCTCATTCTTATCGGTGGCGCTCCTGCTTCTTCCTGTTTCTGGCCTGAACCATGAAGGCACCGCCCTCCTCGCGTGGCTGTCGTCCTTCGACTCTTCTCTCTCCTCCGCTCTGTTTTCCTCGTGGGATCCAACCCACAGCAATCCATGCAGATGGGCTTTCGTTTCTTGCTCCAGCAGCGGTCTGGTTTCAGAGATTTGCATCAGATCCATCAGCCTCCACACCACTTTTCCCTCCCAGATTCTTTCCTTCAGGTCCCTCGCCAATCTCGTCCTGTATGACACAAACATCACCGGAGAGATCCCACGGATGATTGCTAATCTGACTTCTCTGCTCACGCTGGACCTCAGATTCAATGCCCTCAGCGGGAAGATCCCACCGGGGATGGGAAACCTTTCGTCGTTGCGGTCTCTCTACCTCAGTTCCAATTTACTGAAGGGTCCGATACCGCGGGAGATCTGCAACTGCTCGGAGCTCAGAGTGCTCGAGCTTGTCGACAACCAGCTCACCGGGACGATTCCAGCAGAGATCGGACGGCTTTCTTCTCTGGAAATCTTCCGTGCAGGAGGAAACTCCGGTATATCCGGAGAGATCCCACCGAGCATTTCGAACTGCAAAGGACTAGTTCTTCTGGGACTCGCAGACACCGCAGTCTCTGGCCGCATTCCATCCGGCATCGGGGAATTGAGAAATCTAAGAACTCTCTCTATATATACCTCCAATCTGTCAGGATCCATACCACCAGAAATAGCCAACTGTTCGGCCATGGAGTATCTGTTCCTCTACGAGAACCAGCTTAGCCAGGGGATTCCATCCGAGTTGGGCCTGCTGAAGAATCTCAAAGTGATCTTTCTTTGGAAGAACAGATTCACTGGTGATGTGCCGGAATCAATCGGCAACTGCACTGGTTTGACGGTCATGGATCTGTCCTTGAATTATCTGACGGGTGAAGTTCCAGCCTCGTTCGCCAAGCTGACGTCTCTGGAGGTGTTTCTGCTGTCTTACAACAACATCTCAGGAAGAATCCCAGGTTTCGTGGGGAACCTTTCGAGACTGTCACAGTTAGAGCTAGATAATAACAGGTTCTCCGGTGAATTGCCAACAGGAATCGGACAGCTGAAAGAGCTGACTCAGTTCTTCGCATGGCAGAATCAGCTCCATGGAAATGTACCCTCCGAACTAGGTGGCTGTGGAAAGCTCGAATCTTTGGATCTTTCCTACAACTTCCTCACCGGTTTCCTGCCGGTTTCTCTGTTCAGGATCAAGAGCTTGACGGAGCTCATGCTCATCTCTAACGGCTTCTTCGGTGATCTACCTCCGGATATCGGAAACTGCACCAAATTGGTCCGGCTGAGGCTCGGATTCAACAGGTTCTCAGGCAGATTGCCAGCGGAAATCGGGCACCTGCGCAATCTGAGCTTCCTCGAACTGTCCGAGAATATGATCTCCGGTGAGATACCGTCCGAGCTCGGAAACTGCACTCGACTGGAAATGATCGATCTGCATGAGAATCGGATTCAAGGTACCATCCCTTCCTCGCTCGAGCACCTTCGGCAGCTTAATGTGATCGATTTGTCGAGGAACAGGATCGCCGGACCGGTTCCTGAGGTGCTGGGCAAGCTCAGAACTCTGAGCAAGCTCATGCTGGGTGGGAACTACCTAAGTGGTTCGATCCCGAAGACCTTGGGCCTTTGCGGTGACTTGGAGTTCCTCGACATGAGCAGCAACAGGATCGCCGGTCCGATCCCGGAGGAGATCGGTTACCTGCAAGGGTTAGATATAGTGCTCAACCTGAGCTGGAACTATCTCTCCGGTCCTCTTCCTCGAGGACTCTCGAATCTGTCGAAGCTGACCAGCCTCGATGTCTCGCACAACATGCTGACGGGATCGTTGGATGTGCTCGGCGGGCTCGACAACCTCGTATTTCTCGATGTCTCTTACAACAATTTCTCGGGGTATCTCCCTGAAACGACGTTCTTCCGGCAGCTGCCGGCTGCTTCCTTCGCCGGCAACCAGCAGCTGTGTGCCAACCGAAGTGACTGCCTCCTGCAGCTCAAGACGAGAAGCAATCCTTCAAGACGAGCCATCCTGAGCTGTGGGATTGCACTAACAGTTGGCCTGGCAATAATGATAGTTTGGCTACTGATGTGGACTCGCAAACTAGCCGAGAGGAGAAGGAAGGAAGGCCATGGAGACTGGCAATGGGACTTCACAGTCTTCCAAAAGGTGTCTTTCTCGGTCGATGACGTAGTGCAGGGGCTGTCGGAGACTAACGTCATCGGAAGAGGTTCTTCAGGAGTAGTCTACAGAGTTGAGACCGGAGCTGGCCTCACCATCGCCGTGAAGAAGCTGCGGGCGGAGAAGAAGAACGAGCAGCTTCAGGAGAGGGATTGTTTCACCACCGAGGTGAAGATTCATGGCTCCATCAAGCACAAGAACATAGTGAGGCTTCTGGGTTGCTGCGTGAACAGACACGACGACACTCGTCTGCTCATATTCGATCATATCAGCAACGGGAGTTTGGACGATTTGCTTCACGGAAGCACTAAGATGACGGTGGCGTGGGAGTCGAGGTACAAGATCGCACTCGGTGCAGCTCAGGGCTTGGCTTACCTCCACCACGACTGCAATCCTCCCATCATTCACCGCGACATCAAAGCTCGGAATATCTTAGTCGGCCTCGAATTCGAACCCTATCTTGCGGATTTCGGACTCGCGAAGCCTGTCGATCGTTCCGGGAGGACGATGCCCTGCGGCGTCGTCGCTGGCTCTTACGGCTACATCGCTCCGGGTAGGGAAGACGATTCCGACTCCCAAATCTTCAATCGCAAAGCAAAGATTTAAGCCCTTATATCTTGTTCTTAGACGTTGAGCTCGATTGCGATTCCATGGTTGTGACACAGAGTACAGCTACAGCCCAAGGATCACCGAGAAGAGCGACGTGTATAGCTACGGCGTTGTTCTCCTGGAGATCTTAACCGGCCTGCAACCGAGCGATGCGAGGATCCAGGGAGCGCATATCGTGGACTGGGTGCGGAGAGAACTCAGGGCAGCTAATTCTCCGGCGGCCGCCGTCCTGGACGGAAGTTTGAGGAATCAAACGGACGTGGAGGTGCAGGAGATGGTCCAGGTGCTCGGCGTGGCGCTGCTGTGCGTGAATCAGGCGCCAGAGGAGCGGCCTTCCATGAGGGACGTCGCAGCTTTGCTCAGGGAGATCAGGATAGTGAGCCGACATCTACAGGAAGCCGGTGATCACCCGGAGAAAGGCTTTGAAAACTGTGCCAATGCCGCAGCATGCAGTAGCTTCTCCCGAGCCTCAGTGCCCATGATAAGCTCATCATCTTCGACGTCATCTTCCCTGTAGTCGTGGATCACGGGTGGCTTCATTCAACTGCATCATCTCAAGATGTTTCATGAACTTGGCTTTGTAATTTATTGATTCTTTTTCTTGTGGTTTTATTTTTTGGTAATCCGTGCTAAAGATCTCGTAACATTAAGCCACACGATCATGCAATTTGAGTTCAAGTCTTCCAAATTTGCCACTTTAGATCATGTACTGCTTACATCTGCACATCAGAATGCAGTACTCAACACTTCTTCCTGACAAAAGAATTCTCAGCTGCAGGGTCTGCTGCCTAACAACTGCACCAGCACCTGGCAGTGTCCACAGAGATGGAACAGCAGGGGATGGATGATGGTGCTTGGCCCATTAAATTCTGGTTGTCTTGGGTGCGAAGTGAGGAAGGACCTTGAGAGAGAGGACTTGTGGACACCTTCCACTCCACATTGCCGAAGAACATTGCATGACTGAAACTGAGCTCATGTGGTTTCATGTGCTATGTTCGGTAAACTGGTGGTCACCTTCTGTGGTCCAGTCCAGTGAAGCAGCACCCCCACAGCCTTTACAGTTGGCTGCCCTGAGCAAGCCACCACCTTGCCTGCCACCTTACCAAAGTGACTAAGTTGAAGCATGGACAGCCATCTGAGATGATAGGTTGCAGCACATAGCAACGCCTGCTGCAAGGTTGGGCACAACTTGAATGATCATTTGAGCTTAAGGTGACATTCATGGCCTCACACCATCAAGGCTCATACATGGATTAGGCACACAGGCCTAGCATGCCATCTTGCTCAATCCACATCAGTTAGTATGTTTGCACCCACACAAGTGCTTGGGTGTGGGTGCAAACATTTCTTGGAGGTCAGCTTGGTTCTTCAGATTCACAAAGAACAACAATTCACTGCAGGAGAAACATCTCTGTTTCAGGTATTAGATGTGGTTCATACGACTATGAAGTTTTCTACAAATACTGACCAGGATATCAAACATAACAAAGAAATATACTTTGCAGTGGGGTGTATGCCTCCCAGCATCCAACTTGCAATCAGCAACCTTGCAGAAAATATGAATTCAACCATCACATGTCACCAGAATAACAATTGAGATGGTGCAGAGACTTGTTCAACAATCAAAGAGCACCCTATGAAAGGTCATCACAATAGCCAAGCTCCAAGGTTTGATTTTCTTCAAGGTATACAACAAGGATGTCTTAGAACTTGTATAAATCTTCTAGCAAGTGCATACGATTAGAAGTTCTAAATTGTATGCCAGAAAATTCGATGTGATGGTTTACAGAATTTCTATAAATCTTCTAACTAGGTGTCCAGAAACAGATTTCATAATTCCATAGTTCTTGAAGCAGAACCCAATTCTCACCATGAACTACTGGCCATATCATGCTACATCCAACACTGACAATGAAGAACAACAATAGATTGCAGTTTGAGAGGTTGTGAAAAATCAGAAAACAAGAGCTGGCTACTGAGAATGCAGTCCATGGCATGACTCTTTTAAGTCCCTGAAAAGCTTTTGAGGAGATGTTCTTGTGCATTTAGCAAGGTTTACTTCCTGTGGCTGGCACGCTACTGGAAGAACAACTCCAATGCTTCAAAGATGCAGTTTCTAGTTTATTATCAAAGTCAAAGGACAACAAAATCTATATCAAAGTCAAAATAATATGATCACCCTTTGGTGAGTATGCATGATGATCAACTAAGAAAGAGACTATCAAATCATGAACTCTTGCACTCTATTCTCTAACAGCTCAGCACCAGAACTAAAAGAAGAACAAATCAGACAGTTTGGTGATGAGTTTAATTCCATGAATTCATGAACAAAATCCACAGTCGTACAGATTGACATAAAAATGTTCATTTCTGACACCAGTTGAAAATGACAGATAAGATAGAAGGGTTGCTGTTTATTGGAAACACACGCACATCAATCGTTACTCCATACATATATTCCAAGAAATCTTGATCTTGACTCTGTGTGGAGTCGGTCATCGAAGACTTGGTAGCACAGCCAACTCAATAATGCTTGACGTAAAGGTCAAACTTGGCCACCAACCGCAAGTCATCGATGCTGATGACCTTGCTGAGGGAGTATCCCCTCGCCATCCGGAACCGGCCGCTGCCTCCGATGATGGAGCGATCCACCTCGCCGGCGGCCGCGTACATGCCCATCATGGTGAGCGTGCTCCCGTTGTACTTCCCGGCCGTGAACACGAATTCGGTGGCGGTGAGCAGGCCGCTCCGGCCGTCGGGCATCGCGAAGACGCCCACCCCCTGCGCCCTGCCCAGCAGCGTCGAGCTCGGGTCGGTCCCCTCCCTCAGGTAGTTGTCGAACACGCCGATGTAGGCGAAGGAGGGCGTGGACGTCAAATTCTTGTAGTTGGCCACCGTCGTGTTGGGGCCGCTCCTCGTCTCGTGGAAGTAGAAGTGCACGTGGGTGAACTTCTCGCCGGAGGGATCCACGGAGGAGCCGTCCACGAAGGCGATGGCTGCTGAGAGGAGCAATAGCAGGAAGACGGGGAAGGTGGCCTGAGCTGAGAGAGCCATTGTAGTCAGTGGGGATGGAAGCGGGTGATGGCTTGTAGGCTCATTATATAGTGCCTTATTTAGGAGAAATATATGTCAATTGTTGACCAATTATTATTATTATTATTATTGTAAAGTGACATATGAGGATTTTGCATCTGAAATACAAATTATGAATTTTCTTTATTTTAAATGTCTTACTCAAAGTAACCAGTCAAACCAAAATTTGACTTTTCCAACAAGTAGGAATTCTTCATCACGTGTCTATAAATCATAGTCTTAACTTGGTTAGGTAGCCATGTAATAAATCTTGCATTGTACTTTTGCTTTCAAGAAATTAGCACTTGAAAGAATATTATTATTTTGGTTGAGGTATTGTTCATCCATGCGAAAATGATGGTACGATAATTGGGTAATTTACCTAGAAAATCCCTCAATAATAAAGTTTTATCAGTTGATATCCCTATATTTAATTTTTATTAGGAGCATCTTTTTTCATACCATGATCAAATATTTTTTATAAAATAAAATAATAGTTCATATCCATTTATCTCTGATTTTTTGGGTTAATTTGATTTGTTTGACTTGAATCAGAATAAATCAGTATAATAAAAACCTAAATATTTAATTTTTTATGTCTATATTTTCTTTCTTTTCTCCAAATTACATCGTGCCACCCCCATTTGACCAATACAATAATGTCATCTACGAATTGGTTGTGGTCACCATCATTGCAATCTCCAGCATTATCACCTAATATTCGTCCTAGTCTAACCTAGCATTTAGAGAAAAATCTAACTAATCAACTTACAATCATGTCATAGTAGTTTATGATAAGCTTTAATCGATTATGTTTATTGTAACTTCGAGGGTAAGCGATCACAATTTCACTTCAAACCTTTAGTGTAACAATATCTAATGAAAGTAGTATCACTAAACCTTGTGCACGACTGACCTAGGGTGATGGTACCCTTAGACCAAGTGATAGTGCTATCAAGAACTACAATATATTTTTTTAAAAAATGATTTTTAAAATAAAAATAAATTAGATAAAATGATTACTAAACAATTATGTTATAATTGTTATAAGGAAGTTTCGATAAGTTTGAAAAAAAATATATATATATATATATTACACTTGCATTACACTTAGGTTATACTTACATTACATTCCATCATATATTCAATCCTACACATCCTCTATTTAGATAATTTAACACCCTAAAATAAAAAAAAGATGATACTAAACATATTAAGATCATGACGGTTTTGTAAAAGTTTGGATATGTTTAAGAATAATTTAATGATTTATACTCGAGCTATACTCGATCATATTGAATGATTTATACTCGAGTTACACTCGATCATATGATCGATTCAATGTACAAATCTTATATTTCGATAATCAATGTCTATTTTGATAATCAATAATCTTAAAATTTAAAAAATAAAAAAGTGATATTGCACAATTGTGTTATAATAGTTTTAAAGAAGTTGGATATGTTTGCAAATAGTTTAATGATTTATACTCGAGTTATACTTAATTATAGGTTCAATGTAGAAATATTAGACAAATAACCAAAATAAATAATTTATATAAAATTAAAAGTAAATCTTTCTTAAGAATCATTTCATCAATAAATTACATCAATGGCTAATTTTCAGTCATCAAAACACTTTTAAAACATGTATAAATGTATATGAAAGTTAGGTTTTTATAACATATAAAAGAACAAGAAAGGCTTTCTAAGAAACTTAGTATATTTCTTAAAGCATATACCGAACAGTACATGCTCATACCGTATGCCTTACACGAAGCTTGAACCACCCTGTGGAGGTACAAACCCCAATTTGTCTCTCGATGACTTTCGACTCATCACATGAATGTAGTTTTGTTAATACAACCTTAAAGTTAATGATCTAATAATGTTGATCAAAATTAGTTTACTATTTGACAATTTAAAACTGAAGGTGTCGATCAAGGTTAAGAAACTAATAATGTCAAGCACAATTAGATATACTCGTTATGTTGGTCAAGTTGCATCAACTAATAATATTAGTCAAGTTTGAAGAAACTAATAACATGCAGAATTGCTGAGAACAATGTCACTTTCAGCCTATATAATGATGTCAATTATTTGTAGCTCAGAGAAAGAGGAAGGAGAATGATAGACTGACTTCTTGATTCTTTTGAGCAATTGATGCTACCTAACACCTTGTTTGATCGATCCTTTGATATGACATTTGACAAGTGTTATGGCTAAAGTTTAAGTAATTATCATGGATCACTGACTTTATGCTTTGGCCATCCGAAATTTATTTGAATTAGTTGTTTCTTTTCATTGAGCAATTGATCATCTTTCACGATCTGATACAAAAACTTACAAACTATAGCAGCATAGTTAACTCGATTAATGCTAACACAAATTTACAGTGACTACCAAGATAAGGTAATGCCAAAGAAGAGCAAAGGAGGTGAGGTTGTCGCTTGGTAACGTCGATGGCTCGATGCTGCTACTAGTGAAGTTGGTGTTGCATTCAACAAGTCAGAGAAGAGAGGATCAGCTCGATGCTTGATGACGTGATGTCATCGATTAATACATTATTGTGGGGTTGTCGTCGCTCGATGATGTTACTGTTGAAGCTAACGCTAGAAAGAAGAGGATGCTACCATCATTCATGGAGAGTAGAGGTTAGAATATGAGAGGAGTGTTTGATCGTTACACTTACACTGGGCTATACTCGTTCAGTGTAACCCTCGTATAATCTCCTTTGTCATTTGCTCAAAGAAGATTTAGAATAAATTAGCGTCGAAACTCAATCGGACCAAACTAACCCTTGAATCGGTCAAGTTTGATTCAGGTCGCTCGATTCAATAAAAAGATTGACTCGGGTATTATTAGTGTTTTTTTTTTTAAAAGAGACTCTAATCAAAATCAAATATGATGATGTCATAATTACTCATAATAATTTAAAGATATTTACATGATCATGGAGTAAGTGTGATCTACGTTATTACTCTATCTCCCATCTAAAGCATATGCGTTGTGTTCGTCAACTATCTATCCTTTTCCTTGGCCTTCAAGCTTCAAAGATGGTGTGCTTGACCGAGAGATTCATCTCCCGTGGTGTAGTTTTCATGTAATAGCCATCACAGACCACAATATCTTTCTTTCGTTTGACCTGTGGATATCACTTAGATTTGACAAAATAGAATAGAAGTCCAAAAGAGGAGTAGATGTTGACGAAGCCACACAGACGGGCGCGCGATGACTTTTGACTATTCAAGCGATGACAAGAAGGAACTCAACGTTGTCATGGGTTCTGTAGTAGCATTCAGCGCAGTGACATCGTTTTGCTTGGCAAAGACAGGTCGATGTCATGCATCGACTAGTCTTCGCTGCTCGTAACACAACGTCAGATCAACGTGTAACTCCAACTTGATTGCCAGAGATACGAACTTGACAAGAGGAAGAGGTGATGCCAATATGGTATTTGGTGGCATCATCGTGGGCTTTGCGTAGAAGACAGTTCCGCTAATAAACCGGCATTGTTGGTACAAGATTACGGTAATCAATCAAAGTGGGTCAAGCCGACCCTATAACATATTTCGACTTGTTGCATGGGTAAACGAAGCTTGTTGAATGGATCCACACCTCTCTCTCTCTCTCTCTCTCTCTCTCTCTCTCTCTCTCTCTATATATATATATATATATATATATATCCAAGACTTTGGTAAAGTCGTGTGGGAGCCACGCACCGTGACGTGAATGACAAATAGGACAATGACACCTCAACTAATACATATATTTTGATCTCCCGAACATTACCAAAGTCTTGGAAAGATCACACTTCGCTTTGAAGGTGTCCTTCCACACGACTCGTTCTATTTCTCCAAGCCATCACCCGTGGAATGGAGGTAGGCTGCTGAGATAGGAAATGATATGATGTTGGAAGGTTGGTTGGTGAGATAAGCACATGATGTGATAGGAAAAGCTTCACATTCTTGAGAGCTAATTCATCCTTAACTAGTCAATCTTTGAGGCGAATCAGACAAAGAAGTTGATGATGTAGTGATCCTCCAACTCCTTGAGTTTGATTAAAGGAATGATGAACGAGTCACCTTTACCCTCAGATGTGCCTTTTGAGATCTACAAAGAATATCGGTTTCAAGGAAAACATGTGAGCGAATTTGTTATAATTATCGACTCATCGTTTATGTATTTGTTTCTTGAGAACAATCTTAGATCACATCTTTGAATGCAACACACTACGTTTACTATATGGACTGCTAGAGTTCACAAAGTCTATAAAAGAAATCCAACACTTGCATAGCATGCAGATCATTATTATATATGTTTAGAGGACTTGGAAGCCTTGATTTGGAGACAATCTCATAAAACTACGTTGGAAGAACTCGCAATCACGAACTTAATGCTTAATAATAACAATAATATTGATGATGATCATTGTTTTGTTTACTACGAGTGAAATCTTCTCCTCCTTTCACTGTTCACTTGCTTCGTTCTCGAAAGGACAATTGGGAAAGCTGCATGCAAAAGTCTCTTTTACACCTACTAATGGTTTAGAGTGCAACAAAGCTGTAGTACTATGCGTAAATTTGCTCGTCTTCCTTCCTTCTACCATGAATCGATATTGATTGGCTAAGCAACGTAAGGGCCAAATAGATCCCATCTGTGGCTGTGTTGTGTCTCACATGATCGAAAACTATATGTGCCATCAGCTGTGTCTCCTATTTTTGCTGCTGCTGCTTCTCTCTCCCTCTCTCTCTCTCTCTCTCTCTCTCTGGTGTCCGTGGCCCATTCATTGTGCAGTGCAGATGGTGATAGCTTCCTGCAAATTTGAGGCACGGCTGCATCGACTTACCGTGCATCCCATGGTATCATCACAGCATGATATGGTGCAGGGAAGCACGGTGTGTAAAGAGCACGGTGGCAACCGTTCATCACTGTAAAGAACGACATGATATTTTTACTTGGCATAGGGAAATGTTTGTGAACATGAAATAATGGAAGCAGTCATCACAAAAGTGATTTAGTAGAAAGGTGTTATTCATATATGGGATTGGACGTAAAGTCATCACTTGACAATATTAGTATTGAATTCTTGACATGACATCTAATAATACATTGGACTTGAAAACTCTTACACTTATTAAGATTATTTTTATCTTATTTTAATCGTTTTCTTATCTGATTCATAAAAATATACTATAAAACCTTCACAGTGTGGATGTGTTCAATCTTCAGAGTTCTTCTTGTCTGACTGTCGCTGTTCCCATATTTTGTGGCCGGCCTTCTCATTTGGTTGGCTAACTTTGGAAGAAGAATCAATGATCTTTTGTTGACTCCTACAGTCAATGCTTGTGTGACGGTAAGCTTTCATCATCTTGGAACTGATTTAGAAGTTTACACCGCATGAGGGATTCATTGCCAAGCAGCAAATTACCACTGCATCAATCTATCCCCATTTGTATGTCTCTGCATGCCGTGGGAAAGGGTTGAACATTTGTGCGTGAGATAGAAGGAAAAGTCTCCATGGAGAGGGCAATGAATAGTCACCTCTCCCTACGAGGACATGACATTGACATCATCTGAAACGAGAAAGGGGAGAACCCTCAGTCCATTTCAACTTGGCATGCCTCTTCAGAAACATGGCTACATTTTGTTTGCTGTGAGGATTAACACTCACCTGTGATTCCCTTTTGTTTATGGATACCTCTATTCTTCCTTGATAAAGGGGAAACAACACAAGTGCTACAATTGATGTTTATCTGACATCAATTTAGACACCTAATCATGCTTATAACTGGTCAGCATATGATGATATTGATGTTCGATTGTTCGCGCAACTCTCCACGTTCGAATAGCATTCGATGTTTTGACGAAATCATCCACGGTGAAATAATTACTCGCTAAATGAGAACTAGAAAAGACCTCATGATGCATTCACTTAGATTCTCTAGTAAACCGTTCTTAATACAAGCCTTGATGATATCATATGAATTGCTAAAAATATATAAAACGTATGACTAACATGATGACAAAGATTTGAGAACTACAAAAAAATTTGATTTGAAACTATTACTTCTTACTTGTCGGGTAACTTTGGGTCGATGGGTTAACACGGCTTAGTCTGATCCCGAGTATGTAAAGTTGCTCAAACTAAGGTGGTCGATGTCAAGTCTAGTCCAGGATTCATCTCCATAATCAATCTAAAGTAGAGTAAGGGGTTTCTCTTCCTCTCCCGCCAGGTTGCTGCTCCTTCCTTGCCAAGTTTCTACACACAAGCCGAAGTCAGAAGGGAGATTTCTCGACTCGACCCCTTAGAAGCCGAAGTCAGTATTGAGTGGTGTTAGAGAGAGTTTGAGTGTTCAAAGTTTGACCCCCTGACGCTAGTCAGGAGGTTAATTTTTATATATGCAAACGAAGGTCGATCGTACATGGTCTATTAATGGCCACCGACTTCTCGAGCGGTCGGTTCATACCTTTCATGCATGCATCGATCGACCTACACAGATCGACGCCGCACAGTGTCATTCCAAACTTTCTAAAGCGACCCTATACTATACGATACCATCTTATACGACCTCGAACAATGCGAGAACAAGCGATTGTCGCATCCGAGCCCGAGGTGACATGTCGACGTGGTGCACCATATCAGTCCTGAGACTTCGTGTTGGCACTGACGTAGTTGCTAACTATTACCGCGGGGGTGGGACCATAATATGTCATATCACTATTTTATAACTTTAGTGATAACTAAGGATATTATCATATGCATTACTTCTCCCACCTTAGTTTCATAGGTCAAATTATCCACTCGATGAAAATGATCTCGAATCTGCTAATGAAATAAAAAGCCAAATCTAACTTTAATACTTCTTATAATCATCAATCCATCAGTAATTTTTCTGCCTTTCACATGTAATCAATTCCAACTGATTACCTGAAGGTGTCATATCAACTGTTCAATCAAGTACCAGAAACCAATGCCAAGATGATGCACTGCTGATTTGACATTGTTGTTTTATGTACAATGGAATAAGAGTGGGCTCTGTGGAACTGAAAGCCATCTCCTGTAACATGTGCAATTGATTGCATCAGTTCTCCATAGGCAGATGCATCTCTCCAGTTATGTACTCTGAAATGGACAACTGGCCACATTTATTTATAGTGAGTGATCAATTGCCAAGTTCTGATGCAATGAAAAGAAGAACAGCTATTAATTGCTTTCATTGCAGCTAAGGCAACCCTCCTGCCATACTTACTCTTTCCTAGAAACAAAGAAAGAACACTTGTTGTGATCCAAAAGAGAGGTGCTCAGAGACTTGTGGGCAAGCCACACTAACTCTCTCTTTTTGTCAATTGGTGTCATCAAATGGCAGGTTTCAGAATGTTGAAGTGCACTTTCTGTTCATCTCCTATGCTTCAATGGGAAAAAGCAATGAAATTTAGATAGTGGTGGGCAAGTTTTAAGCAATCTTATTTATCATATTAAAATGATTCTTGGGAAGTCATTATCTTTTTGCTTTGGAAAAAGATGACCATTTTTTTACTATGAAGATTATTTATAAAAAATAAGATTATATACATTGAGCCGTCGTTAGATAAGAGTTTTATGCATCTGATCACTTATTTAATATTTCATGAGTATATTTTTAAAATACTTTTTTTTTCTCTTTCTAAGACTTAACCATAATATATTTTTCTTAATATTTTCATCGATCATATATTTTAAGGGTACGAGAAAGAAGCCTACGAGAAACATGAGATGAGAGTAAGTAGAGAGCTTTGAGTAAATAATAGAGAAAACTTTATTCTCAAAATTATTTTCGTCGAATTTAAGGAAGAATGGTATCTTTAAAGTAATAAATCCAATCGAACCAATTAAAGATAAAAAAAAAAGTTAAGGTGGATATTAGATTAAGACTAGAATGACTACAATCCAAAATTCAAAAGGCAAAAAAATAAAAAAATAATTTATTATAATATGTAAAAGTTACAAGAAAAGAAAAGAAAACTAATTGGCCACTAAAATTAGAATCATTTCACTGCACTAATAATTCTTTGTATTAATTTAATGATGGCACCTTTCGGATGTAATGAGTATTTTAATCATTCAAGGAAGTGTCAGTGTGTGGATATCACTTCATATTGTAAATATCGATCTAAACAAAGAATATAAGATAAATAATCATATATATATATATATATATATATATATCATATATATCATCTTAAGATCATAAATTCAACAATATCAAGATTAATGAGTTAGCTACTTGATCAAGTCGGATCATAATAAATGAATGATATCATAGTAGAAAATGATTATCCGTAAATCGATAAATTAGTGAGGTATGAAATCGTCATATAATTTTAAAAAAATAAATATTATATAATAAGAAAGAAGTGTATAATAACCTAAGCTTTGCTCATCAAAAACTCAAAAGAGAAAGCAAATCAAAAGGCCAATTTCACCTCCAAATACAGTCCATCTTATTACACCTTACAAAACTAGCTAAAATGTGTGTCACTTTACATGGCTCAAACATACTCTATTTCCTGAATGATCACCATGTTCATAATTGCCATGAAGCCAACCTCCAAAATCTTGGTGAAGGTGAAAGGCATTCCCCTGCCTTCGTGGGCAGGGTAAAAGAACAGCAATAAAGGAATCATAATCCCCCCACCAATATCTCTCTCTCTCTCTCTCTTCTTCTTCTTCTTCTTCTTCTTCCTTGAAACTTGAGCATTTGAGCAGGACTGACTTCAGGATAATTTCTTCGGGTTGATTCTGCTTCTCGGTATGTCTCTCTTTCTGCCATCAGATTTCCTGTTGGACATTGTAATTGCTCATTCTTCCATTGGATTAAACATAATAATTGGATCATTTCCTCCATGAATTCAGTTTGGTATACAGATGCATCTATGTAATTTTGATTCAACTCTGTGTGTGTCTGTGTATCCACAGATGAGAGAATGATGTTTCTCCCCCATGGATGCCAGATGAAACCTGTGTTGCCAACTTCAACACCCATGAAAGGCCCTCTTTCTTCGTCTCCCATTTCCACCGACTCCCGGCATCGGTTGGCATCCACAGAGTAAGTAGTTCTACTCTCTCTCTCTCTCTCTTTGTATCTTCACAAGTTGGATTCCACTTTGTCTTGAGAAGTGTGACTGTTCTAAGTTCATCATGGCTCACTAATGATTTATGTGCTATGGAAGAGATGGAGAGAGCAACATCTTCTCATGGGGATTCAAAGCTGTGACTTCTTTATGTAAGAAACTGTGTTTGACTAGGGGTTATATTATTAGAGCTAGCTTCAGAAAATTTGTCAAAGGATAATTTTGACAACCCAATAAAAAACAATAAAGTAAAAAAATAAAAAGAGATAAGAACATCAGATTTACATGGTTTGATCAATTGACCTATATCCGAACGAATGAGGAGCAAAATATTATTATAAAAAAAGACTATTATAAATATCTTAGGAAGATATTGTCATAAAACATCTGAAACTACTAAACAAGAACTAAAACAAATAATTAGATTTTCTTATAGTGAGACTCGCCAAACTAACATATATGATTCCAGATTCGAGGGCTGATATCAGAGCCAACATCTTAAACCATTGGCTCGGCTTTCAGATCTTATGGAAGCTTTAAAGTTGAAAGATTTCAAGCTTTCTCCTCGTTGCCGTTTCAACAATTTCATCGTGCAAACTCTGTCTTCTGCATATTGGCATATGGATTTCAATTCTCCTTTCTCGGTGAAGCCTTTTCTGAACACTCTCATGTGTTCTCTTCTTGTTTCAGGGATGACACAGGCAAAACAAAAGCCCAAAAGCTGAAAGTTGTCGGAGGAGACGAGCGCAAGTTCCTATTTCCAGAGAGCAGCTCCGGTCGCAAGCTTTCGTCTTTGAAGCTTGCTCTGTTCGTCCTCGCCTGTTGCATGGTTCTAACGCTTGCCTTCTCCCCCATAACTCGCAAAGATCAACCGCTGCACTCAAGTTCAGGGTACAGTTTTCTCTGGTATAATTGAGTTGCCTCATGCTTTGGTGACACCTTCATTTCTTCAAACAGGTCTCGGTTTGGAGACGTTGCACGGATTTGGCAAACGACGCTCGCAGATCCTCGATATATCTCGCGTTTGGATGTTGATTGGGGCCAAGTATCAAGCACTCTCGAGGATATCGACTGTGCCGGAGATGGAAATCTCAGAATTGGCTTGCTAAATTTCAACTTGTCCGAGGTCAGATCTTGGCAGCAAACACTGCCGCCACATGCAGAGCTTTCCTCGGTGCATCTGGATCACGCTGACACAAACCTCACCTGGGAGCTTCTCTACCCCGAGTGGATCGACGAGGAAGAGGAGAGTGGAGTAGCGCCCGCTTGTCCCTCTCTTCCTCAGCCTCGCGTCAAGAGAGGGTCAGAAAGTTTCCATCTTGTCGCCGTCAAGCTGCCCTGTGACAGGTCAGGGCGCTGGTCCAGGGATGTCGCCAGGTTGCACCTGCAGCTTGCAGCAGCCAAACTGGCTGCTGCCTCTGCGGCACTCCGTGTCCTTCTTCTCACCGATTGCCTCCCTCTTCCCAACCTCTTCACCTGCAGAGATCTCGTGAGGCACGAAGGGAGTCTTTGGCTGTACAAGCCTGATCCGGCGACACTGGAGGAGAAGCTTCGGCTTCCGGTTGGGTCATGCGAACTTGCAATCCCATATGAAGTGAAAGGTCAGTCGTTCGACTACATGACTCTGAGAGCTTTGTGGATGCACGGCCATTAACGAACTCTCGGGACGATTCACGAGTTGCTCTCCGCTGCGTGCTCGCAGTGCGGATCTACACGGAGGCCGGGAAACGAGAAGCATATGCTACGATACTGCACTCGGCAGAGCACTACGTGTGCGGAGCGATCGCCGCAGCCCAAAGCCTTCGCTCGTCGGAATCTGCGAGGGATCTCGTCATCCTCGTGGATGAAACGATCAGCCGACGCGATCGAGGCGGCCTGGAAGCTGCAGGGTGGAAGCTGAGAACCATCGAGAGGATCCGCAACCCCAAGGCCAAGCGCGACGCCTACAACGAGTGGAACTACAGCAAGTTCCGGCTGTGGCAGCTCACCGACTACGACAACGTGGTGTTCATCGACGCCGACCTGCTGGTGCTGAGGAACATCGACTTCCTCTTCGCGATGCCGGAGGTGAGCGCGGTGGGGAACAACGCCACCCTCTTCAACTCCGGCGTCATGGTGGTGGAGCCCTCCGACTGCACGTTCCGGCTGCTGATGGATCACGTGGACGAGATCACCTCCTACAACGGCGGCGACCAGGGCTACCTGAACGAGATCTTCACGTGGTGGCACCGCGTGCCGAGGAACACGAACTTCCTGAAGCACTTCTGGGTCGGCGACACGGAGAGGAGGAAGGCGAAGAAGAACGGCTTGATGGGGGCGGATCCACCGGCTCTGTACGTGCTGCACTACCTGGGGCTGAAGCCGTGGCTGTGCTTCCGGGACTACGATTGCAACTGGAACCTGCAGTCGTACCGGGATTTCGCCAGCGACGCGGCCCATGCGACGTGGTGGAGAGTGCACGACGCATTGCCGGAAAACCTTCGGGGGTTCTGTCTTCTGCCGACGAAGACGAAGGCGTACTTGGAGCACATCCGGAGGCAGGCGGAGAAGGCGAAGTACCCCGACGGGCACTGGAAGCAGAACATCACCGATCCAAGATTGGGTGTTTGCGCCGAGGAGTTCTGCTCTTGGGAGAGCATGCTGCTGCATTGGGGTGAGGCCAACTCGCCCCATGATTCTGCTGCAGCTCCGCCTAGCTCATAGCAACATCTGTCTTCCTTCTCCTCCGTGACTCTCGATGCGATCAGGGTAGAAACAGAGGAAGACGATCCGACACATGTTCTTGCTTCATCTTGCATTCTACTGAGACTGCTCGATTTAGGACGGCCATGGAAGAGCGCTTGCGTAGCTCACACTCTGTGCCATCAGCAAGAATTCACCAAGCAAATCTCAGACTCATATTTTGTTCTAATTCCTGCCATAAATTTCACAAGATTTCTCCATTCTGCATGGAAGATTTGAGTGATCATTTGATGCGTCGTAGTGTGTGCATGGAGGATGATAGAATTTGGAGCAGTAATCATGTAATAAGCTAAAGAACAGTATCAACATGCGAGTAAATTCTTGACTGTGACGACATGGGTGTATATTTCCTCAAGTTGGCAAGCAAAAAGCTGAATGCCATCTCATTCATATAATATTTGGTCCCATGAACACACATTGAAGAGATGTTTGTGAGGCCATGTGCCAGTCACATGTCAAAGAATGTAGATCTATCTATCTATCTATCTATCTATCTATCTTCTACCACTGACACAAGAAACATACATCACCTCCTCTGTTGTACAGTATGATACAAGGATAAAATAATTGATATAAAAACTGTATTATCCCCCTTAGAAATTAATTTTCCTATTATCTCATAGAAAAATTTAGAGGTACCATCATAAAATTCTACAACCTAAATGCTTAAGCTAATCCCAAGATATCATTTAAACTATTGTTGGAAGAGGGCCTTAAAATTAGGAATATATTATGCAATGGTGTGATTTTGATGTGTGAGTCTTGATAGAGAATAGTATCATTTCCCAAACAAAGAAAATGAACTCTCAATGCATATCTTAAAATGTTTGTGGTGGAGAGACTCATCACTTGAGCTGTTAATTAGATGTAAGTCTTGTTCTTTTCTTCTGATCTTTCTTCCTGGACATGAGCAATCATATTTAGGTGACTGAACACAAGAATGAGGCAAGAACACAATGGGAGCCCTGTGTGCACCTTCCTATTGCACCCCAAGCATTACATCTTTAATGCGTAGCTTGTACACTATCCTCGTTGCACCTTATGACTTGGCTATATAGAGATCATCTCCACCCATTGCTGCTTACTGGCCGCTTGCAGCTTAGTAGTGCATGGGGCGGTGGCCGCCCTGGACATGGGCGCCAAATCCTAATCCCGGAGGAGGTCCCATGGCGGAGGAGGAGGGCGACGAGGAGGAAGCGCGAGCCTCGGCCGTTGTGGGCTGCAGCTGCTGCACCTGCCGCTTGAGGAACTTGACGTAGCGAATGGCCTCGTCGAGCATGGTGGCGGTGTCCATCTTGGTGCCGCCGGGGACGAGGCGCTGCAGGATGCGGAAGCGCTCGCTGATCCGCTCGCGCCGGTGCCGGGCGGCCACGCTCTGCGGGTCGTCGCTGATGCGCACGTTGCGGCGCCTGGGCTTCCTGATGGTGGCGGGGTCGACGTCCACCGGCTGCATGGCGGCAATCCGGTACATCATCTCCTTCACGGCGCCCAGAGCTTCTTCTTCTTCCTCTTCCTGCTTCCCTTCCGCCTCCGTGCGCGCGTAAGCGAAGCATGGAGAATTGATGTGGGGTTGGAACTGAGTCGCCATGCGCATCATCTCGAGATCCCAAGAGCTGCTACCGGAGTAGTTGCTGATGTTATCCATGGAGTGCCAAGGAAGAGAGATGGAGGACACTGCGGTGGATCCAAGAGTGATGGCAAAGAAGAAGAGTATATATAAGCCGATGAATCCAAGAAGTAATTGGGAGAATTGGGTGGAAGATAAGGGGAGGCTTTTATTACAGTGAGACAGAGGTGGAACTCTTTTGACAGTCACATAGGATGTGTGACATGCTTTTACATTTGGTTTCTGAGTTGAGATATGGTGAGGGCAATAGAATAATGGCGTTGTGGAGAAGAATAAGGAAGCCACCAAATGATCCCATGATAGCGCTGCTGCTCCTCGTGAAGGATGATTGCAGGCTTTTTGAGCCCACACACACACACACTCTTTCTCTCTCTCTCTCTTCCCTAAAGTCCAAAGGAAGGCTAGTGGGCGAAGATCCATTGGGAGCTCAAATGCCAAGCAACTGCTAAGAGTGCTTCCAAGTAGTGAAGGCTGCAACGAATGGTTAATTCACTGGTTCAGATCACAACAAAATGTTCGATATGCTATAAATAGTGGATACTGCGTCATCAACTTTGTCCTAACAAAATTAGAGATACAACACTCATCAACTCCAAGCAATATGCAATTGTAAATGCTAAAGATGGATAGATGGAACAATTTTCAACTATTTAAAATCAGTTACATAAAGATCATTGAGCTCTACAAAAAAAAAAAAAAAAAAAATTATTCGTAAGATCTGTACAATTTTTATACCGACTGTGAATGATCTGAGGTAACCCTCCATTTTTTACTACATGAAACTTGAGACCAACATTGATATGATGTAAACTGGCTACAATAACTAATGAGAGATATGGAGGGCTACAAGATAGTGAGTGATCTCTTGGGAGCAGATATAATTGTTTTTGAAGGACAAGTTGGTCCGATCCTACATTCTACAGTGCAAAATCTGAGCCGCACTGCTACATACACCTTTTTCTTTGTAACAACATTTTCTCCTTAAAGCTATCATTCTTTCTTTTTTCCTTTTAGAGAAAGCTTGAGACAAAAATAGAATCTCATTCATCACAGGAGTAGCTATTTATGTTTTACTAGATGTCAATGAAGAGAAGTAGTAAGTGTTGAGAAGTACCTGAGTCGATTGAATGCAGTAATTCTGCCAAAGAAAAAGTCCCTCATTTAATCAACCATCAATAGGATTTTTACTGCACATGGAAAGTACAGTTAAAGTCAGGAATTGATTTGAATGGAGACAGTAGTGTAAAATGGCAGGGAAGGAAGAGTAGCATATATAGATTACTGTTGACATGCAATTTAAGAAAGCCATTGTGACAGAAATGATTAAATCTATACAATGCAGAAGAGACAACAGAGTCAGACTGCTATTCTAATTTCTTAATATGAATCAGACAGAATTCCAACTAAGTAGTACTGTAGAAACCAGGTAAGTAGCATATAGTATTCGTTGTTGTTGAATACCTAGATAAAATGAAGCTTAGGTTTGATAAGGTTTCCAAAACTTGTGGCAGATAGAATAATATCATGCAATAATCTCTGATGATATTGACATCTCATATCTACTGTCAATGTGACTATGGATTTCTATAAACTGGTCCATCCGTAATCTACATGGATGTTTACAGAGTATGAGTTCCTGAAAGAAAAGCCACCATATGTTGTTTTGGTGGTTGTTCAGCATGGTGTACTCTCACATGTCACATGATCGTTTCAGTATCATCAGCACTGAAGAGCATGGTCGAAAGAGGAACAGAATCAAATGAAAGAGAGAAATATGTGGACAAAGAGGGGCTGCCTCAAGTCGTTCACTTTATTAGAGCCTAGTAAAGGAAAGACAAGTTCCAAGATGAATTGGACAAAATCTCACCGCATTCACTTTCTGCACGTGAGTGGAAAAGAGAAGTACAAAGCAAGCTTCTGACAGTATTCGGAGAGGGGGAGGAACACACACCGGCTTTGAATTTAATGCTCCCTTCGAGCTTCCAAAGGACATGAAATTTGATGCATGTAGCTATCAACTCACCAAATTGAAGAGGAGAACAGGATGGTGTCATTGATGGTTGAAAGAAAGAAAATAAGAATCCTTAGAACGAGTAAAGTTTCTAGTTGCTTGCTCTCTCTTGTATTTTCACTTTCTTGTACCTAAATGTATCAAGACCAGAAGGGAAAAAGAAAAGGAATTTAGTTGTTGCTGAATAAATTACAGACATCAAGTTAAGCTGCACACCAAATGCTATGATTATTACGTAAATCAGCAAAGTTCCTCACCAGTAGAATATATATGCCTCGAAAGAAGTCAATGCAAAGAAGGCCATCATTTTCTTATGCTGATACATAGTAAAAGTTTTCATTTGTTTTATTTTGTTTCAGGGCTGAGAATTACATAAATGTCTTCTATATGATAAATGATGCAAAGATGGCTGGTATCCTCCCAACCTTTTCAATCTTTTAGTACAAGACTGCATCATTCTCTGAAAGTTTCTGTGGATAAATAACCCATGCTGCACGCTCCATTGCCAGAGCCCAGCCTATCCCCCTAAATGGCACCGAGTATTAGGCTGTCATCTATAAGTCATTGATGCTTTGGCATTAAAGTACATGTATTAAACAATACATGGATGCCACGAGAATGCCACATAGACATACTTGCATGCACTTGAGATGTGCATGTACTGGTAGAACTTGACTAATTCCTGGTACTTCAAGTTCGTGCAGAACATTCATTTACCCAAGTTTTTAACAGTGTCACTTGCTTTCTACCTATAGAGTTATGCTGGTGTACTAATATGCAATGCTAGTATTGTTGTACACTTATAACCAAACGTTTTTTATACTATAACTGAGTATAAACGACTCACACATATGTATATTATTAATAATATGGATCGAATAACAAAAGAGAAGAGAGAAATCCAAATACCAATAATATAAAAGAACTGAGCAACGAATACAGAAAAACTTTATCAACTAAAGAAGATGAAGAGCTCTGTATCCCCCTCTACTGTTGCTTATTCATATAATTTGGCCACACATATGAAAGAAGGTTCTACCTTTTCTTATAGAGCTAAACTCTAAAGAGTCTCAATTATTTATAACTTAATATTTAACCAAACTTAAACTCCAAACCAATATTCTAATATTCTAATCGTAACAAATTCAACATTATTTTTAATGTTAATAAACATGTATGGAAACACGATGACATCTACAATATCAGCCACTGACATATTAATGGCAAGAATTGATGGAGGAGGGAGACCCATACACAACTCAGTTAAGGATAAGGATGTGCTGAAACAACTCGAGGAAAAACAGTGAGATGCAAGAAGTCAATGCTAAGGTAGAGGTACTACAGAAAGTTACTTGAGATCTTCTTGGACATGAGGTAGGTTGTGTCCTAGAAGTCTATTTCAGAGGAAATCAACAAGTGTTTATGGTAGCTAGAAACTTGCTGGCTTGGAAGTATTAATAACATTTTCCTAAGTTATTTGAAGTATGAAAGACTCCTGGGTTTAACTATGGCAATCCATGTGATGGAGAAATAGCCTTGAATATTATAAGTTATTTGAATTACTTATGGACCAATGTAATTTATATTACCTTCATTTGACTCCAAGCTGAATTGTAAAGAGAAAAGAGGAGGAGGAGGGGGGGGGGTGGGGGGTGGGGGAAGAGAGAGAACATACAATGTGCTTCATAAAGTCCAGAGGGATCCTCTGATGGGGCACAGAGCAACTCAGCTGTGTCTTCAGTAGAAGCTGGTGATGACAGGAATATTTTATTAGTGTCAGTATAATTTATGAGCTACAGATGGTTCTGAAACTACTTATCTTCTCTGAAAAGGTATTTCTAAAAGACTTATTGCACAAGAGAGACCATAAAAAATTGAGACTGGTGACTTCCTTGGATAAGGGTGCTCTGAGGCTTATGAAGGTACTGTGGTACTGTGATCATTTAGATTTATTTGATTATTATAATGTGATTGCTTCTATGTCATTATTAGTAGCTTTAATTTTGGTTATGGTGTATATGACAAAAAATCACATGACATACATGTATGTATTTTACCTCAGAGGACTATGGACCGAGCTGGTCCAAGGACACATCATTAGACTTCAACTAGTCAATCTCATGGCATTCAATGGACTGATTCCTCTCAGGTTTTGGACCGTAACAGTTAGGCCACTTGATCCTACTTCCCAGCTATGTATTCAATACTATAAAAGGATTTCTAATGACCTTATTAGAGGTAGACTTTGATGTCATGATAAGATTGCTCCTTTGTAATTAAGGTGATCAGGATTTGAATTGTAGAAATATTTTTCTGCTCTTAAATATAAGGTTGGATACATTGACGTTTCCCAGACCTCAAAACTGGAGAGAGCTGAGTACACTAGTCTGTAGTATTCACAGATGAGGTGCTGACTGTCGTTCCTATGTTTTCTTGCTCTAGTAATTACTTCTTGACTTTTACTTCAATAAGCTGGAAGGAGTTCTTTTGTACATGGTTGCGATGTTTTGTCTTATAATAACAGTAGTAATAGTATCAACAATATTAATAACAGTGAGATGATATAACACACACTTTCTCCTAAAAAACTGGTAACTTCATGGCAGCAGCAAATGTAAGATAGCAGTGGTTGACAGAATATTTTTGATTCTAGTAGAGCTCACATCTAAAATTACAACATAACTATAATATTTAGAGATGATGATTGACAAATGGCATTGGATGCAGCATCAAGTTTCCCATAAGAATATTTAACAATTATCTTTTTTTAATCAAATGAATCATTTGTAAAAGTGAGAGCTCACTTCTGTAACATCAAATAAGGGAATATATCTGAAAGATCAAAGCAATTAGTTAGCCACGATCTTTTTTCCCAAGGGAAAAAGTTGATTTTCATATTTGTAAACGTTGATCAATAATAACATTGTGGATTTACTGGAAACACTCAACCCCAAACAACATACAGAATGAATGAGTTAAAAAGGAATGAATGGTTTACCCTAACAAGCTGCTTCATTTTATGGACAACTCAACTCTGGTCTTCAGCAGCGCCTGCCAGAAGAACCCAAACAGAAGTATGACATGTGAAGAAGGAAACATCGCCATTCCAGAATGTTATCTGACTACATGTTTTTCACCCTGCACATCGAAGAAGGGAAGAGAGGTTAGATACCACATAAAGTTGATCGTTCGAGACTTGTTTAAATCAACCAACCCCTGCCAAACTGCCGAAGGTTGGTCCTCGCGCAGCGCCGCCCACCATTTCCGATGAGCTGAAACCCTAGATCGAAATCGACCATCCTGTCGTCCAGCGCAGATCAAAATCGACCTCGATGATCGAAGCGGATCAGCCACTTCCATCCAAGAACGAATGGCAGGCGACGAAACTACCGGTTCATGATCCCAATCCAATTCCAGAGGGCAGCAAGAAACGAACTTCTACCGTGGGAGAGCTTCGAACCCGAAGAATCAACGTACGATCGTCGACGCCGATTTCCGCAACAGGCTCAAAATTTCACGCGGAAAACGAAGAGTCGAGTAGAGGAAGGGACGGTCATACGGTCTTTTGGGGTATTGATTATTTCTGCATTTATTTTTAAGAATTTTTAATATTCTTCAATATATTTTTATAAATTATATTTATATATAATATTTTTATAAATTAAATATATATATATATATATGTATATATATATATATATGTATATATATATTTCATTATCAAGAGACGTGGAACGACGAAGTTACATCATCATCCACCGATATAGAGGGGGCATCAAGCGACATTGGACGACGAAATAGCATCGTCACTGAACAGATGAATCGAGGCGAGTGGTATTTGACGTTGCATATGAATCGTGGCGTCACGTCAAGCGATGCTGGATGATCGAGTGGCAATGAGTGACTTAAACGTATATAGGATTTTGATGGATGAAATAAAAAATCAGAAAAAAAAAATTGATAATTGAGAGACAATAAATAGTAAAATTATATATATATATTTATTAGGTTGCCAATTGTTGGGTCCAATTCCTTGTTATAAGCATGCCCTACTTTACTATTAGGGCATACACTACGTTCATAATGTAATGGCTGCATCCGATTACTTCATTTGATTGCATTTCTACCCTGCAGCGATAACTTGAGCTAAGTGTTGGATGTCCAGTGTAGCCACTAGCTAGCCAAGGTATTAATACCAGAACAGTTATGACCAATTGTAGGGTTTAGTCAAAAGTATTGGCTGATTCGGTACACAGATGGCATGATTTATGATATATAATCTTGAATATTGAGGCAAGAAAAATATAATATGCTCAAAAGTTGAGCTTCAAGATCACATCATCCAAAAAAGAGAGAGACTCTCTTGTGAAAGTAATGGTAGAGTGGAACCATATAAAACAGTTCCAGGTTTGGTGTAAATGTCCATATACATATATTCGAGCAAAAATGATGGAAATATAGAAATGAAGCAACTCCAAACAAAATCTCCAGAGCTAATATGTGATGATCAAGGCAGGGGAACAGGTGGCCTCCAATCATGGAACTCAACAAGGTCTCTGTTAACGACAGAGCCATTGTGAAGCCAAAATGTTTCTCCGGACTGGTGAAAACGCCTCAACTTTCTTTGAAGCTCCCACATGATACCTACCATGGCGGAGCATGGCTCGGTTTCTGGGGCATATACCCATAGGCATCTCACCTGTCTCCCACGAGCTATCATGGCTTCAATCACTTCATCTGGCAGTGTGAAACATTCAGGATGATCAGACGCAGTTGAAGAGTCAGCAGAAAGAAAGCACCCAAGAAAAGTTAACCTGGTATCGTCTCTAGGTATTCCAAGAGTTGTGTGCTAATCCGAGTAGATGGCCACTTGATGGATATCTGAGTATAGTCGATCACATTTTGGAAAGGCAGCTCAACTTGATCTGATAAGATGACAGGGACACATTCCTGTATAACAGCTCATCGAATTAGAGACTCAGCAGAAATATGTATCCACAAACCTCTGTTACGATAATATAAATGCAAGGTTTAAAAGTGCACGCCTCTTAAGATTTAATAAGTTGATCCGAACCAACAATAGAAGTGGCAAGATTGTTACTATCCTCTAGTTATTTGGATATCATGAATGACTTTATGTTACATTTATCACTCTAAACAATGATAATCATTTGTATGATGTATGAACACAAATTTGGTAATACTTGGATAAAAGAGTACCAATCTTTAGTTAAAAGATCTTAATACCAGAAAAAGTGTGCAGTGACAAGTATGTTGTGGAATAACAATTTGATGTCTATCATGTACAAGCTTGTGTTTTGTGAGTCTTAACAGCAACCACTAGGCTGAACTTACAGAAACATTGGTATCATGCATGTGCTTGTGTTCATACATGATTGTGCCTATGTGAGTGTGTAATCATCTGCATGTTTTTCTGTTTGCATCTCTGCATGATTGCACACACACACACACACAACACACAGAGAGAAGAGAAAGAGAGAGAGAGAGAGAGAGAGAGAGAGAGACCACAAAGAATGACTCGTAAAAGCGAAGTGTCCATGATGACTCGCCACGTGGAGCTAAGCAAAACTTAGCATTCTTCAAGTGATTGAAGTAGTCAGTCCTTCCCAACTTGTTAGGCCCTGTGAGTTGCAATTCTGGAGATTCCAGCTGCAAATGAAATCAATATGCTTGATGTTCAGGAAATCAAATAATACTGAGAATGAAATCAAAACACTCTTTAATTCAATAGCACATTTCCCATTTACTTTAGTTAAAGTATCTTCTTTGCTCTTATCTTGCCTCTTTTGTTTGCAGATAGAAGAACAAAATCTTCATAAAAACATAAGCACCAGACACCTCAAGTTTCTATATTTCCAAAAGCCCAACATACCAAAAGCTTTTCTGATCTATCAGAGTTCAACTTGTGCGATAATGTTTATGGCTTCTACCCAAGAGAAAAATTTAGTGTATTCCAGCCTATCCTTGAGCAGAACATCTTGTATCATAATCTATATTGTGCATATATCCAAATATATATGGCTAGAAAACTTGAAATCCCTTCTTCCAAGAATAAGGCTTTTGTTTATGGATGATTTCCATGTATTACCAGCTTTAAGGTCACATGTAGCTCACGGTGACTTGTGCTTATATGTGTAAAATGAGTATCAGTCAACCTAATAAGTAGCATGGGATTTCAAGTTAGGAAAACAAAATTTATGTATGAAAATTAAATATATCATAATAATAGACTAACCTTATCAGGATATTGTTTAGCAAGTTCCACCAATCGAAGGCGACCAACCTTACCCTGGGCACGTCCTAAAAAGTTCGCCAAGTGCTTCCTCTTTGATAATGGAATAGGTTGGACCACATTGGAGCCATAAAATTTGGTCATTCCATCATCAACATTTCCAGGAATGATAATATCCTTCCAAGTATTAAAAGCACTAATGTCACGCTTATCGGTGCGATCACCCTAAAAAAAAAGATAACCATCGTTTCAACAATTACATATGCACGGTCAATAAAATAATGAAATATGAATACTAAAATAGATGAATGTAAAACTAAGATACACCAAAATTAATATTCTACAACATGCAACACAAATGACTAATATTTTTAGTAGAATCACCATAAAAAGATAGTGGGGAAACCTTAGAACCAAGCAATAATCAGAAAAGACTTCACTAGAAACATAAGCTACTTATACTTTATTTTTTTAGTTCACATCAGGAGCATCACAATGAGCTTGCAGTCCTAAAATAACAATGTAGCACGATTTCTCTAAGCTAAGGAACAATAACTAAAAATTCCAACACAAACATAAAACACTAGAATCACGCTGATACACATAGCGACCTTAATCTGATATTGTTTGGCTCACAGCTAATGGGGTTGCTATGAGGTGATATTTAACATTAAAGAGAAGAGAAGAAACAAAAAGAAGAGGAGAAAACGAGAAAACGAGAAAAAGAGATAAGAGAAGAAGAAAAGGATAAGTATAAAAAGGAAAGAAAAGCATTGAATAAGATATTATCGATAAAAAAAGGAAACATCTTGCTTGTCATTCTGAAAATCAAACACTAACTTAGATTTTAGATGAGGAATTGCAGACTTTCTGACATACATCTCTTTTAGCCTTGATGAAGGATATAGACACAAATGTAAAAAAGCTTAATTTACATATGAATTTAAAAATATGGCCAGTTTAAGATTTTTACCAAAACCTGCATATCATCCAGTCAACTATGCTAATGTAATTACACCAAGACAATGGTTGAGAAAAAAGGAAGCACACTGGTGGAGGAAAAAACATAAATTTCTGAAGGATAGAAAAGTAAATTGAGTATATAAATCATTTTCTTGAACTAAAAAATATGAAAATATGTAGAAAGTTGTTCTTCTATAGCCTGGTTTCATTTCCTAGCATTGGGATCTTCTCTCAAATTCTCTACCCATTTAAGAAAAGAGATTAAATATCAAAGGCAAAAGTTTAAGCAGTTCTTCCTATCTTTTCGTTCCACAAACAAAATAAACCCCTCCGAATCGAACTTTTTATCTCACTTACAAGAAACAGAAATTATTCTTACGATGTAGGGATTAATAAAGATACCATGATAGATCTTGAAGTGCTTACTAGTTATCTGGTTCAGTGGTTCCAAACCCCTATTTTCCATCAAACACAAAAGAGAAATAAGGAAGCTTAGTTGTCCATTTGAAAGAGCTAGTTTAATCGTGTTTGCGTACTCCCAATAGTTTTTGGTGATTAATTTTAAACAACACTAACAACGTCACTGGAAGCAACAAAGTTTTTAAGGTCCAAACCATTCATGTTGAATGCATCAATCTTACTCCTTTGTTTAGGTCCCATACATGTAGTTTTTATTCTCCACCTGATGATGCCATGAATTTGAACTAAGTCACCCCTTCAGCCCTTCTTACAAACACACTAACAGGTATTCACTGGCATTTAAGACAACTTGTCTTATCTTAGTGTTATTTGCAATCTGCTACTTTTTGAAACCCTTACCAGACATTCCAATCCAACCTTGTCTTAACTACTATAGATTCGAACCAAATGAACTAATGTAAGCAATTAAACCACCTCCGCAATCAAATAAATGGTTTGCTTTCGAGGGAAGGTGCTTAATAAAAATTTAACCACGACACTTCAGCAACAAAAATTATAAATCTGAAACATGTAGGAAGACTTGTGAATGAGATTAAGATAATCACTATATACCACCAATAGTAGTAACAATCTTTTTGACAACTAACATGGACAAAAGATATTAAAAAACTATTCATCTCATCATCTTTTTTCTTCTATTTGTTTATGCATATGAAACCCACATAGGACAAGAAATAATACCTCTGGAGTCAGAATTATTGACCTATTCAAGAATGTTGCCCAAGAGCGAAACAGGTGAGCACCAGCCCCACTGCACTTCTTGTGAAACAATTGTGATTAAGCACAACACAGTATGTTAAAATAAAGAGACGCTTAGCTGTATTTGAAATAAAAGCAGAAAATATAATACCTAGGAAAGACAAATATGTGATCGCGGCCTCCTGAGTATCGAAAATATGGCATTTGACTGAGAATCTTAACATCAAACACAAAGCAATGAGCAATTTCATCATAAAGAAGTCTACGGAAAAACATAAATCTTTAGATAAACCAATGGATCTACTACCTAAGTTGAACGCAACTTACACAAATAAACCAAAATTGCATGGACTCCAAATAAGAACAAGGAATAAGTATAAACAAAATCCCCTCTCTTGACAACCAATGAACAAAAACGGTATGCAAGTACAAGATTCTGAAACTGTAATTGCACTCGAAATCGTAGAAAGAAAGAAAGATAATCAAAATTAATCTACCTTTACATATGTCTTGTTGATTTCTTTATCGTTCAAACCACCCATCATTCTCACACATTTGACATACGACGGAACAAAGAAGAAATCGGCTTCCTGCTTGTGAATTGTCCGGAATCTTGACTTGAGAAGCAGTTGGTGGATCTTGACCTATATAACATCAATCAAACCAAATCAACTTCAAACTCGAACAATCAGAAGCATATGGGCATACATTTAGGGCTTCTCCTTTTAGGAAATTGGTATCAGAGATTTCAGATAGCAACATATTATCCTGTTAGTGACAAAGAATGCGAGGAAAGATTAATTCGAATCTTGATATATGAGAGAGGGTTAAACGGCAGACTTGCGTTCCCCACTGGCCCTTGACGCAGGCGTCGGGGGAGATCCGGCCGTCCCTCCCGCGCATCAGCTCGCGAAGGCCATCGATCTCCTTCTCCTCGTAGACGTAGATCTTGAGGTCGAGGCGGGAGCCGTAACCCCGGTCGGGCCAGAAGAGGGAGCCGGCCCGATCGAAGAGGGCCGCGGAGGAAGTCACGGAGGCCAGACCGCCATAGGAGACGCCGCAGGAGAGACGGTCGAAGGCGCGGGTGAGGAGAAACGTGGCGGCGATGAGGGCGAGCGCGCCGATCTGGTGGACCCGTCCGCACGGCACCTGTAGTGCTCCGGCGCCGGCGCCCGGCCCGAGGTTGCGGCCGCGGCTGATGCTTCCCATTGGGGCAGATCGAGCGGAGTGGAGCGAATCGAAGTGGTTAAGTGGAGCTCAACAAACTAATCGATTCAGAACTCGATCGAACACCAACTCGAGCTCGAGCTCAACTCCCACCGATTAGAGCTCGAATTCAAATCGGTACAGACCTCTATCTGCGAAGAATAAAAGAACCGCAAATATAACTGAGAAAATTAAGATACTTTAATACTTAACCGATAAATGCCTTTTTTGGCCTAATTATAAGAACTTAATGATTAATCGCATCGGTTTTCATGATCTCATTACAGTGACATAAGACGTAATTAATGGTAAGCTAATTAATTAATTTGGTAAACCTAAGAAAATAGGTTTCCAACCCCTATTGTCTTCCCCGCCAACAACAGAACTGCAACCAGGCAACTTCTGGATTCCGTGCTCCTGCATTGCCCTCCTTATCTTCTCCGCTTCTTGCCATTTCTCTGAAGCAGCATAAATGTTCGATAGAATCACGTACTGCGCATCGCATCCGGCAACCGAGTTCAAGCGACCCACATGGCGGATCACCTTATCGGCCACCTCGGTCTCCAGATGCAGCTTGCAAGCTCCGAGCAATGCCCCCCACACCACCTCGTTCGGCGCCATCGGCATCTTCTGGATCACGTCATAAGCTTCCGCTACCCTTCCCGCTCGCCCCAACAGATCGATCAAACACCCGTAGTGCTCTACTCCCGCGGCCAATCCGTACTTGTCCATCTTCGCGAAGATCTCTAGCCCTTCCTTCACAAATCCTGCGTGCGTGCAAGCGGAAAGAAGAACGAGGAATGTGATCGCGTCGGGCTTCTCTTCCGACTCCTCCATTGCCGCGAAAAGCCGGAGAGCTTCTCTGCTTTGACCATGGCTAGCGAGGCCCGAAATCATGGAGTTCCAGCACGAGGCGTTCCTTTTGGTCATCCCATTGAATATGCTCCTTGCTCGCTCGACATCCCCGCACTTTGCGTACATATCAACCAGCCCATTCAGCACGAAATAATTCATCTTGATTCTCCGCCCATTGATCAGCTCGTGGATCTCTCTACCATGTTGCAGAGAACCCAGCTGCCCGCAAGCTGACAGCAAGCTAGCCATTGTGAACTCATCAGGTTCGAAACCATCCCTCCGCATCCGCCTGAACGCTTCCAATGCCTTCTCGCAGCATCCAATCTGGGTGTAACCCGCGATCAGCGCATTCCAATTCACCAAGTTCCGCACGGGAATTTGATCGAACAGTCTCTGGGCCTCCGCAGCGTCGCCCTTCTTGAAGTACCCTGTGATCATCGATGACCACACGAAGGCATTCCTGCACGGCATTTGGTCGAACAACGTCCTCGCTGCATCCGTCTCACCGTTAATAACATAGCCATGGACCATAACAGTCCATGCCGGGACCGTCCTCAGCTGGTCCGTGATCTGGTCGAACAAGCGCCTCGCGGCAACGGTATCACCGATTCTCGCGAAACCTTCAATCAACACAACCCAGGTCACCGGAGTCTTTCCGGGAATCCGATCGAGGAGGTCCAAAGCTGAGCCCATCTCACCAACCATGGAGTATCCGCTGATCATCGCATTAAAGGTCACCGCATTCTTCTCCGGCATTTCCTCAAACATCCTTCTAGCGTCTGTCGTTCGATGGCATTTACAGTACATGGAAACCAAGGAGGTCCCGACCAGGAGCTCATGGTCTATCCCATACTTCACCGACTCCGCATGCAGAGATTGTCCAAGCGCGACGAAAGAGAGTGAGGTGCATGCCTTGAGGACCAAAGGCAGGATACGTTGATGGGCTCTGTTTGGTAGATTTCGGGTGTATATGAGGAGAGCTTCCTTTGGAAAGCCATGAGAGAGGTAATCTCTAAACAGCTGAGTCCACAGCAGTGGATCCTGTGTTGCTTTGGATAGAAGAGAGACATGGAGCTGCCTCACGTAGACGTGGCCTGGCGGCATTACAACCAATGTTAGGGCATTATGGTAAAGCTACTCTTACCGTCTTCTCGAGCTTATATAGAGCAGCAGGTGCACACATTCTCCAGTTTACCCAGGTACCCTTCTCAACTATAATAACTGTCATGCAAGCTTCATATCCGGGGAAGATGGAGCAGAAGATGCTCCAAATAATCCAGAAGGTCAAAAGTTTGAGGGAGCTGAAGCAGATTCATCTCCAGATTATTGTACATTCTCTGGGAGAAAACAATTTTATCCTTGCCAAGCTCATGGATCTCTCTTCAGCTTTCCACTCCCTAAACTATGCCATGCGGATCTTCCAGAATGCTCGAAGCCGGAATGTCGTTGTGCATAATACCATGATAAAATGCTTTGTCGAGAAAGGATGCCAGAATGAAGCCTTCTCCGCTTGCAACAAGATGAGGGCTTTGGGAATTCCACCGAACAACTTCACCTTCTCTTTCCTCCTGAAAGCCTGTGAATCCTTGGAGTCTTTGAAGTGGAGTAAAGGAGTTCATTGCCAAATTCTAAGATTTGGATTTGGGTGCTATATCTTTGTTCAGAATGCCCTCTTAGGTACTTACGCAAGATGTACCAAGGATATTGACTTGGCCCGTCAATTATTTGATGATATGTCTGAAAGGGATGTGGTTTCATGGAATTCGATCATTGGGGCGTACATGGAACGTAGGGACATGGCACGGGCTATGGCTATTTTTGAGTTGATGCCTGAGAGGAATGTTGTTTCTTGGAATTCAGTTATCACGGGTCTTTCTCGGATTGGAGACATGGCCTCAGCTCGATCGGTGTTTGACCAGATGCCAACGAGGAACACTATTTCGTGGAATACCTTGATCTCAGGATATGTGATGAGCGGTGATGTTTCGGCTGCAAAATCGATTTTTGATCAGATGGAAGACAAAGATGTGGTTTCTTGGACAACTATGATATCGGCTTATACCAAAATTGGTGATTTAGAATGTGCAAGGAAGGTCTTCGATGAAATGCCGGTGAAAAATGTGGTTTCATGGAATGCAATGATAGCGGGATACAATGAGAACTGTCGATTTAACGAGGCACTGAGCATGTTTCAATTGATGTTGCTAGAGAGGAGGTTTCCACCAGATGAGGCTACCCTCACCAGTGTCATCTCAGCCTGTGCTCATTTGGGAAGTCTTGAGCATGGAAATTGGATCCACTCCTACATAAAGAAGAACAACATTCACCTAACAATTGCACTGGGAAATGCTCTTATTGATATGTTTGCAAAGTGTGGGGACATAAAGTATTCCGAGTCTGTGTTTAAACAGATGCCAAGAAAATGCATCATAACATGGACAACGATGATCTCAGGCTTAGCTTACAATGGGCAATGTAGAGATGCTTTGGCCCTTTTCAAGAGAATGAGCATGGAAGGAATGGAAGTTGATGATGTTATCTTCATTGCTGTTTTATCTGCATGCACACATGGAGGCTTTGTTGAAGAAGGTCAGATCATATATAAACAAATGGTGGAAAAACATGGCATTCGGCCAAGAATGGAGCATTATGGATGCATGGTAGACCTCCTTGGCCGTGCAGGGAAGTTGGAAAAAGCACTCAAATTTATTCAGAACATGCCCATGGAGCCCAATGCTGTTTTATGGGCAACTTTGCTCAGTTCTTGCGTTTCTCATGGAGCTCAAGAGTTGGTAGAGTTTGTCAGTCAAAAAATTGTTGATTTAGAGCCACTGAGTTCTTGCTATCAGGTTCTGGTTTCAAACTCCGGTGCAGTAGAAGGAAAGTGGGACAGTGTTGTGAATGTTCGAGCAATGATGCGAAAGGAGGGAATCAAAAAAGTGCCTGGTTGTAGTTCAATCCAAGTGGGTGGAGAGGTCCATGAGTTCCTGGTCAAGGATACAAGGCACAAGAGGAGGAAGGAGATCTATGATGCCTTGGATGGATTAACAGAGCTAATGAGACAATTAGGCTACACGCCTTTCAGAGGCCAACTTGGCTTGTTGTATGCTAATGCAGACTTGTAGCTGTTGACATGCCGAGGAGAAAGTATCATCTGTTTGTGCATGAGAAGCTTCGTGCCGAAATTGACAAACAGCATTTATATATAGGCAAAACAGAGTGTCCATCAACAATATAATCGGATGCATATTCATCAGATTTCTAACACCATGGTATTAAGAAGTCTAAGCAATCATATCTGCAGTGGTTACTCATTGTTGAATGATCTGGTGTTTCCTTCTCATCTTGGTGGGGTGTATGGTGGTTTGCATAGGCCGATCTGTTTAACTGTGCTGATACAAAGATCAACCATGCACCTGCCTGTCAGCTGCTTATTCTCTGCTCAAGTCAAGGAGTTAGTTCTTTGTGATTGATGTGCAACCTCAAGCAGTCATTTGGATTACCTGCCGCACTGGATGTTTATCAGTATGTGTTTGGTATCTGAAACTTTCAGAAGAAGTGTTTCTATTTATATAATCTTAACTTTCAGGTAATTTATGTATAGTTCTGCACCGTTCTTTCTAAATTCTAGATCCAAATTTTCCCTTAATACCATAGAAAAAATGAAATCTATTGTAGCCAAGTTCTTTAGAGCTTCTCAGCTGAGGGCATTAATCCTTTTGTAGAACAATCAATATTTGTCATAAATCTCCTACTTGTTTCCTGAATCAGATATGGTACCAAACATTAGGCCATAAATGCAGTCTCAAAATTTTGAATTTGATATATGGATGTTCACAGCTTTGCTTTTATGAATGCAAACTGCAGAGTCTTTGATAATACAATGATCAAAGGTATCTCATTTTCACTTCCTTTCAGATCAACAGTATACATCAAATTTCAATTCCCTTTGTTCATCCTAATCCATTTTCTTGGATTATGTTGTTTTCTATGCTCCAACAGCCGATTTAACCTCCTTTTTTTTCCATATTATTAGTTCTGTTTGTTCGGGCCCAAACAGTTGCCAATAATTTACATCAAACTGTACTTCATGTTGTAGTGGTTTATTAGCATTATTAATTCTCAAATATTGATGTTCCAGAAAAGCAGTCTTCTATGTAGAAAGAACAGACGAACAGTAGTGCACATAATTACTATTCAACTAGAACTTTGAGACTATATGCAGGCCATATAGTTCCAAAGCTATCAAAACAAGAGGCAAGTCTCAGAGGACTCTCTGGAGGAAAGGGTTAAAAGAACCTGCCTCGCATCCTCAGCTCCATCAAAGCACAAGACACTGGAAGAAATAATATCATATGTCCTGCCATATATTTGATGAGCACAGGTGAAGCTCAACGAAGCCGGCTGCAGACAGAAATAATAGTATATAACTCTTACTATCTGGTTCTCGCCGTGCTCAAGGTTGAAGCCATGGTCAGCATCAAGCTCCTGCAACTTTCTCTAGCAGCAGTTCTCCTCTTCGGTTGCCAATCCTGCGGTAAATTCTCTTCTTCTCCCTCGGCTCGCAGTAAGATTTGTTTGCGCATAGATGAGAAATTTAAACCTTTCTTTGATCCTTGCATGCTCGACACATCGTGATCCACCGCTGTTTTACTTGCAGCTTCATCTTGTCTGGATGATCAATGATTTGATGCTGTGTAAACTAATCTTCGCAGATGGGAAGGTGATGATGGAATATATAGGAGCCACCGGGAATCCGGTGAGGCTCTCCGACGTACCGGTCGATCCCAACATCGACTTCCACTTCATTCTGAGTTTTGCCATCGACGCCGACCCCTCCGGCGCCCCTCAGAACGGCGTCTTCTCCCCCTACTGGGCCTCCACCCTCACCCCAACTGCTGTCCGAGCCATGAAAGCCGACCACCCCAACGCCAAGTTCCTCGCGAGCCTCTCCGGTTGGTGCCTCGGCGATAAGGTCCTCCGGTGGTACAACCCGACCGACCCCTCGTCGTGGATCTCCAACGCCTTCGCCTCTCTCAAGTCACTCGCGGCCGAGTACCACCTCGACGGCATCGACATCGACTACGAGGTGTTCCCGAAGAATGACACAACCTTTACCTTCTGCATCGGGGAGCTGCTCACCCAGCTCAAGGAGCAGGGCGTGATCACCGTGGCCACCATCGCGCCCTACCACGACATCGCCTGGCGCTACGCCGAGCTCTTCCGGCGGTACGGCGGCGTCATCGACTACGTGAACTACCAGTTCTACACCGAGCGTGTGAGCCGGCCGAGCGGATACCAGGAGGCATTTGCGCTGCGGGCGAAGCAGTTCGACGCGACGAAGCTGCTGCCCAGTTACGAGGTGAACGGCAGAGGGATTCAGGGCGACTCGTTCTTCGACGCCCTACGGCTGCTCGAGTGCAAGGGATTCGAGGTGAACGGGGTGATGGTGTTCTCGGCGGATGCTTCCTCGTCCAACGGGTACTACTACGAGAGGAAGTCTCAAGCCTTCTTGATCGACAACAGCACCAATTGTGATGCTCGGCTCTGATGTCTCCAAGTGTACGCGACCACCACGATGCAATCATGATTGCTTCGGGTCAAATCCGACTCTTATCCTTAGCGAGACCTGTTACGATTTCTAATTGGCCAATGGGAAGCAGAGGAGTGCCAATCGTGGCTTCGGGTCAAACTCTTGTCCGAATTCGACTCTAATCATCAGGTCACATCTGATTCATGGACTCGGTACGGATTCTAATTGGCCAATGGGAAGAGGAGGAGTGCGTCGGAAGCTCATCGTAAGTACAATGCAATCGGGGATTCGGGTCAAATCCTGATCCGAATTTGATTCGAATCAGTGGTTTTCTGTTTGGCCAATGGGAAGAGGAGGAGTGCGTGGGAAGCAATGTACGATACGCGACACGACTAACGGCACGAGTCGATCACGTGCCTATATAAACCTCGCTTCCTCCCCTCCCCCCCTTTCCTTCTTCGTTACCCACAGGGTCAAGGGCGGCGCACTGATCTACGCTTTGATAGAGCTCCCCAGGCGTACGTTTGCCATCCCTAAACCTTCGATCTCGTAATCGCATCTTTGTTTCGACGATCGATCTTCCGTCTTCGATCTGTGTTCTTTTTGGATGAGTTGGTATCGAGCTTGAGTTCTTTGTTTGTCCGCTGCATCGGTCCGTGTCTGAGATGATCGGCGTATTTTGCTTCGATTAGATCTTGTGTTTTTCCATGCTAGAGTTTTGGTTCTCTGTAGATCTGTTGATTGAGGTGGGTTGTGCTGAGTCGTTCGGTCAACCGATCCGGTTGATCGAAGTCAACGGATCTGCTATGTACTTGTTCCGATCACTAGTAGCGTAGGTCTGTATGCATATGCAGAGTTTATGATCCTTGTGATGTTTTTCCGAGTCAGATCAGACCGACTCTGAAAATTCGGGTGTAGATCTATATGCCTATTTATTGACTTATATTCTTTGTAATCTCTGGAAGCCCTTTTCTATATATAGATTTTGGTCCCTTCTCCTGTTTGAGCATCTTGTTTCTTTGGAGCATCAATCATGTTTATCTCATATTGTAAGATTTTGTGTCTCTGGTTTTGGTTTCATCACCTGATGATGATGATGCTGCTGCTGCCGCCGCCGTATTTACTTTAGCCTGAGTTTTTGCCTTTTCCATTTTTATCACTTGATGCTTATTCAGTAAATAATCTGGTTTGTAACATGTAATTGCTGCTGACAGGGTTCTGCTTGCATATCAAATGTCTTTTGACATCAGAACGGACTATCCTAGTTTTATTTGGTGCGACTTTCGGTTCATATGCCGTAGTCTGTTGTTTTGTTGTCGTAAAGCATTATTTCGGCACTGGACTTGATAATTCAGAGATTTTGGCTCGGAGCTGAACTTAATCCAAAGGTTTCCATTTCTGAGCCAACAAAGGTTTTCGCTGCTGAGGATACTTTTGAGAAGCACAGTTATACTGTTATTGCTGTTTGGCTATATCAAATTTTAAGTCTCATTATAGTATTATAGACAAGAGATCGTGATGGCTAAGACCAACCTCCCACCGGGCTTCCGTTTTCACCCCACTGATGTTGAGCTTGTTTGGTACTACTTGAAGAGGAAAGTAATGGGAAAGCCTTTCCGGTCTGAGGCTATTTCTGAAGTTGAGCTATACAAATTCGCCCCTTGGGAACTCCCAGGTAATCTTATGTCACTTTCGTATCTGATCCTTTTTGGATGGTAAAGATGTCATCTTACTCTCGGTTGCTTGTAAACTTCAAAATACCTAGAATTTTGCCAGTGTATAAAATAGTGCTACATGGATAAAATAATATATTATGGATTGTTTCTTGGCAAGTGCAATGATCACGAGGGAGCCACCACCCTCCAACATAGATAACTATTCCATGAAGTTCTTCTTTGTTGTATCCTTTTGTTGGCATTGATTCTTATCAGCCTTTCTGCCTTGCGCAGAAAAATCTCGGTTGCGCACAAGGGATCTTGAGTGGTACTTCTTTTGCCATCGTGATAAAAAATATTCAAATGGCTCTCGATCAAATCGAGCAACTGATGGTGGTTATTGGAAGGCTACTGGAAAAGACAAATCTGTCATTCACAACTCTTGTACGGTTGGTATGAGAAGGACTCTAGTTTTTCACGAGGGGAAACCACCAAAGGGGACAAGGACTAACTGGGTGATGTATGAGTACCGACTAGAGAGCAGGGAATTGGTTGATGCTGGATTCGCACAGGTTAAGCTTGCTTCCGATACTTATTTAAAGGTGTTATGTATGATCTTTGTTACTGCATTTCTAAAATGTCCTCGGGGGATAGTATTTTATGCATACAGTGTCTTTATTGTATTGGTTGCTTAGTTGTATTTTTACGTGCTTTATTGTTCCTTCTTCCTGTTAATCACCTGGGCACCTATTCTTTTGGCTTGGCACCTATAGACCGTAGGGCATAACCATCCACCGGGACTGCTTAGCCTGTCATGAGTCTGCATTCCATGAAGTAGGTTGCAGGAGCCACTGTCAAACAGTATGCTGTTCAATTGGAAGTCACCATAGCTACGCTAATTTATGGGGATGTTTTTCTTTTCTTACAATTACTTCTTGTTTGATATCACTGCAAGGATGCTGCATTCAATTTGACCTTTTCTTTTGCAAAAGCTATTGATCTTGTTGTTGTACTTAATTATTTTACAATTTACTTACTAGACTTTCCTTGTTATACAATACAGGACGCTTACTTACTCTGCAAAGTATTCCAAAAGAGTGGTCTGGGTCCTAGAATTGGGGAGCAATATGGTGCGCCATTTAACGAAGAGGACTGGGAGGATGACACGGCTATTGAGAGTTCCTTTCCTCTTCCTTGTGTATCTTCTTGCCTGAGTGCAGAACCATTAGATAACCAAGCTATACAGGCGGATCCAGTTAGCAAACAGCCTATAGCTTCCAGTGCTGTTGAGTTACTTTCCGATCATGATCTTCTTGATGTTGATGGAATATCGCTGGAGGAGTTGGCAGAGTTTCTTAATAGCTCTCCACTCGTAGAGAATGCTAATGGCAAGGTACTCATGGTTCACATCTCTTCTGAACTTTTGATGCAAATGCATGATTAGTTATGTTGTATGTGATGCGTCTTTGGTGGTCTCCTTTGCAGATGCCTGATTTAACCATTCCTAGCATGAATGTTAATGAAGCTGCAGCTATGGACCCTGAAGGAGTATATAATGAATTAGACGATCTCTCTACTGGGGAATTGATTTCTGGCAATATCGATCTAATTGAAAACATTCTCAATGAAACTGCCTTGTGTCCTACGCTACAAGAACTTGATAGTAAACAGTATGTTGAGCTGAATGATCTTATTGGGGATGGAAATCCCTATGTGTCTGTCGAGCCAAGTACTCCATTTGCCCCAAACCCATCTGGTCATTGGCCTGATTTGGAGAATCTGAATCACATCCTTGATCCAATCCCTTACTTTGATAATGATGTTTATGGTGGTATGCGTGGTCTTCCTCATACAGGACCTGATACAACAAGCCAACATTGGTCACCGGGCATGCAGGTATATTTTTTCTTTCTATTTTCTTTTTCTGATGCAATTGTTTTTCTATAATTAATATTTTTAGGTTTTTTTTAAGTAGTTGTAATTAAAGTTTTTTGGTTCTGGAATTATCGATCAGATTGGAGATTTTGGTGAATTTGTGCCCCCACTTGAATGATCCTCTTTCTGAGTATTTATCATCACTTGCAAGAACACTCTCCAGCTAAATTCCTGTGGCCCCTTTTGTCTATATGGGTTTCGAGCATCAAAAGCCAAGTGTTTGTTATAGCTATGGGCCAATATTTACTGAAAGGACGATGTCAAGAAAAGAAAATGGATTCACACTACTTGTGAGTTCTGCCTTAGAAGAGATGCTCATCAGTAAATTTTGCAGCGCTTCCCTGATTTGTTTTAGTTCTTCGACCAAAGTACAACTTATTTCTTACTAGTCTCTCTCTGGAATCTGGTGGAAGTTGAAACACTGCAATTTATTTCGTGGTATCTATTTCGGTGTTCACCAGATTTACCAAAAGTGAGTGTCACTCAGAGCTTCTCATGGTTATAGACAACACAGCTACTGTTCCTATCAGGCAGTCTATCATCCTTCTCTTCCACGAAAGCCGCCTCTATTCTCTTTCGGCTTCTCATGGTGTATTACCTCTTTGCACCAAAAGCTGACATTCAAACTTCGTGGGGGACGGTTGTCTGCCTGCAGCAGCATTTATTTCAGAGTGGATGTTAATGGGAAGTCGCATGCTACATCTATTTTATGTACTTATTCGATGTTTAATGATGCAACGCTTGGCAAAGGGAGGGGGCCAATAATTATAGTCCTGGTTTGTGTCCTGAACTGCTACTTGATAATAAATGACGTCTATTGTAGAACATTTAAGTCGACACTTTTGTCTTCTTGGTGATATGATATCTGAATTGAATTTGACATCTTTGGTTGGGTGAATGTATCTGATGGGACACTACCAGTATGCAGCTCAGCGAGAAGAGCGGAAACCTTTGCATTCACAATTAGCTCAGCATCGCGGTGCTGAAGTTACCAACTCGGGCTAATTGTACTTAGTTACATTTATCGTTTTGGTTTTTATATTTTAAAAAATGTATATAGTGACATTTAAGAGACGACGTGAGTGATGGCAGACGGCGACGTTGCTTGGTTGTGTTTGATGGCATATTGTTAACCTCATCATCGCTGTCAACGCCGATATAGTTACTTGATGGTAGTGACCGTCACGATGTCTACATTAAAGATGGTGCCCTCTTCACTGTTGACCTATTGAGTAATGTAATTTTTGCTTGACAATTATGTTCGTGTCAGATATAAAGGAACACAGGGTGGACAATGATAAGACTAATGACATGCTTTTCGTAAAGACAAGTTGTGTCACGATGAAAGCAGACATTATCGTCATCAAAGGCGATCAGGAAATTGCACCAATATTGATGCCAACTACATTATCGTTCGTCATTAAACATTAAAATTATTTTTTTTATTTTTTTTATTTTTATATTTTTATCGATAAAACTGATATTATCATGATAAATAAATCTAGATATTTTACTATTATAATTATAAAAATATCAATATAATTAAAAAATTTGTAACAATCCAAACGCTGAGAAGTAACTAAGAACGTTGCAGCTGCGGCAAACGTGAGATTGCTTTTTCGAGCCAACTGACATTTATTTTTTCGGAAGAGAAATCGGCATGGATGCCGTCACAGTTGTGTGAGTTTGACTCCTCCAACCACCGGTCAAAAAAAAACGGTGGAAAGATACAATCTTTGATGCCGTGCCTCTGACCAGTTCTGGGGGCCAACCCCGATCCCCTGATTCACGCTGAAAGAAAAGACCTTAAACTAAAGCAAATGATGCAACCTTATCATCACTTGTTCCGCCGGCTGGCAGTATCTTCTCCGTGGGTCAAAATATTATGTGAGTGGAGTTGGTGTCCTCCCACTACATGGTTCTCTCTCGCCCCTTCCTGTTCCTTCTTCTTGTAGCCCTCAAGAAGAAGAGGTCGATCACCAACAGTTCCAGCTGGGAGCAGAGTAATCATCAATGTAGTTCCTGTATGTCAACAGTTCCTCGTTGACATACAGGAATGACTTTTTGTAATATCCAATGTTCAATCTGTCATATATATAGTACATATCCACATGCACAACACCCAAACCTAATCTAATGTTATATCCTACGTCTCCAATTTTCTACGATGGAAAAGTGGTCTTCCCTCTCTCTCTTCCCAAGACCTAAATAGCCAGATCATGTTTGGCCTTAGTACTTGATAGGGATAAAAATGGCGACGTGACACGCCATGACAGTATCCTCCTGAGCGATACGTTGCCTGAGGCTCACCATACCCTGCAGCAGCTCAGCCTCCCACGCAACCCCAGTGGCAATGTCAGACGCCACCAAAGGTACAGTCCTGCCCTGCAGACAGCTGCGTCAGGTAACATCTAATCTCCTCTATAAATACCCCTGAGCCTTAAGCAAAGGGGAGGACACACTGAACACAGGGAGGCTTTCCCTCCTCCTTCACCCCCTCCACATCTTTCATTGACTTGATCGTCGGAGGGGTCGGGTCGAGCACCCCGACCCGACCTTTGTGCAGGTGCGACGCCTTTGGAGATCACCGCCTCTGGAGATCCAGCAGACTCGAGGGGCTCCCCCACCCGTTGACCACCGCCTTCCGGACCTGGACCAAGCCGTGACGGCCCCAAGGCCACGGCTGAACAGTTACTGACCGTAACATTTTGACGCTAGAAGGAGGGCCCGGAATGATGGTACGTTAGTCTTCTCCTTGGTTGCGCCATTGCAGCCGACCTGCACCAGCAGCAGCGACTTCTGGGACTGTTCTCGGCCCCTCGGCCCCACGCGCGCAGCCAGCCCGCGCGCCTCGGCACCTCGGCCCCGAGCGCCTCGGCCCCACGCGCGCGCCTCAGCCCCACGCGCAGCAAGCAACACGCTGCCTTCCTGCCTCGGCTCCTCGGCCTCGCGCACCTCGGCCCCACGCGCGCAGCCAGCCCGAGCGCCTCGGCCCCACGCGCGCGGCAGCCCGCCCGCGTCGGATTCACACGCGCGGCCAGCCCGCGCGTCTCGGCTCCTCGGCCACGCGCGCGGCTCGGCCCGCCCACGCCTCGACCTCGCGGCCAAAACGCCCGCGACGGCCCCGAGAGCTTCGACCCTTCGGCCCCTTGCCCAGCAGCCAGCACGCTGCCTCGGCCACTCGACCTCACGCGCAGCACGCTGCCTTGCTGCCTCCAGCCACTGCTGCCTCAGCCTCATGCGCAGCCAGCACCATGCCTCGGCCTCGCGCACCTCGGCCCCTCGGCCCCACGCGCGCAGCCAGCCCGCGCGCCTCGGCACCTCGGCCTCACGCGCAGAAAGCAACACACTGCCTTCCTGCCTCGGCTCCTCGGCCTCGCGCACCTCGGCCCCACGCGCGCAGCCAGCCCGCGCGCCTCGGCCACTCGGCCTCATGCGCAGCAAGTAGCACGCTGCCTCGCGCACCTTGGCCCCTCGGCCCCACGCGCGAGGCTCGGCCCCACGCGCGCAGCCAGCCCGCGCGCCTCGGCCCCTCGGCCCCGTGTGCAGCCAACACGCTGCCTCAGCCCCTCGGCCTCATGCGCAGCCCGCACGCTGCCTCGGCGCCTCAGCCCCATGCGCGGTCTATCCGCCTACACCGAGCACCTTTGCGACTCTCTGCCGAAATCCCACCTCAGCGCGGCCTGCCCGCCTGAGTGGTGTCCCTCGGTCGCAGCTTGCCTGCGTCGGGCACCTCAGTCACTCATTGCCGAGATCTACCTCGGCGCGGCCTGTCCGCCTCTATCGTGTACCTCGGCCGCATGGTGCCCGAGTCCACGTCCTCGCGTCCTGCCCGCCTGCGTCGTGCTACTCGGTCGCATGGCCCTTGCGACCACGCCTGCGCGGTCTGCCCGCCTGTGTCGTGCTCCTCGGTCGCGTAATGCCCGAGACCACACCTGCGCCGTCAGTCGCCTGCGTCGTGCTCCTTGGCTCCATGTTCCCGAGACAGACCAGCGCCGCCAGCCCGCCTGCGTCGTGTCCCTCGGCTCCATACCCCCCGAGACACGCATGCGCGGCCAGCCTGTCTGCGCCGAGCTACTCGGCCATATTCGCTGCCGAGCCTATCTCAGGGCGGCTTACCCACTAGGGTCTCGCCCCTCGGTCGCAGCTTGCCTACGCTGAGCGTACCTCAGCGCGGCTTGCGCGCCTGAGCAGCGCCCGCTCGGTCGCAGTCTGCCTGCACCGAGCACCTCGGCGACTCTCGGCCGAAATCCCACCTCAGCGCTGTTAGTGTAAACACCTTTTTTTCTTAGCCGTGACCCGGGAGGTCGTCTCGGCTCGTTCGGGGGTCCGAATGACGGGGATCTCCCTGGGGCGATGCTCGTCTCCACCGGGGTGGTCGGGTGCGGCCTCGGACTCGGGGCGATGCAGCGACTTCCTCCGGGTGGGGACTCCTTGCCTGCGTGTCCCGAACGGGAGACCTCGGCTTGATACCTGCACAAAGGTCGGGTCGGTTCGACCCAACCCCTCTGACGATCAAGTTAGAGAGATGAAATGGCGATTGTTCCGGGCGTCCCGTCTGCCCTCTTCCCTCTGGCTCCAGGACGTTTATAGGGGAACTCGGCATTATCGGGCGCGCCATCCCGTCGGTCGGGGCCGTACCTCTGATGACGTCCGACATCGCCGAGGAAGTTGCGTGTGGGATCGGGGAATCGCAGGGTATGGGCGAGCTTCAACCGCTACCTACTTCTGTCTCGTCCTACTGTGTTGGGTTGACTGAGGGGCTGTGGGCTCAGTGAGGCTGACGTCCGGACGCAGACCGTTGCCCTCGTTGCTCTCCCTGGGGCGCCGCGCCTGTCCATGTGCGGGGGGCGTTGCCGGGAGTGGGGTTTACCATTTTTTGCCATATCATATCCCCCCCCTCAAAGGAAGCCATGGCTCGGCACCGGACGGTGGGGATTCGAGGCGTGGCTTTGATCGGTAAGCGGCGGTGTTCTTCGTGGTTCACGATTGAGGCACAGGTCCGGGGCAAGTAGGCCACGCTGCGTAGGTGCTTAGTGCGGCATGAGGTCGGGGAATGTGTCTCGGGCGTGCTAGCCGCGCCGAGGATGTGGTCTTGGGAGCATGCGGCTGAAGGACACGTCTCGGGAACACATGGCCGAGGAGCACGTCTCGGGCGGGCTGGCCGCACCGAGGATGTGGTCTCGGGAGCATGCGGCCGAGTAGAACGTCTCGGGCGAGCTGGCCGCGCCGAGGAGGTGGTCTCGGGGACATGCGGCCGAGGAGCACGTCTCGGGCGGGCTGGCCGCGCCGAGGAGGTGGTCTCGGGGACACGCGGCCGAGGAGCACGCCTCGGGCGGGCTGGCCGCGCCGAGGAGGTGGTCTCGGGGACATGCGGCCGAGGAGCCCGTCTCGGGCGGGCTGGCCGCGCCGAGGAGGTGGTCTGGGGGACATGCGGCCGAGGAGCACGTCTCGGGCGGACTGGCCGCGCCGAGGAGGTGGTCTCGGGGACATGCGGCCGAGGAGCACGTCTCGGGTGGGCTGGCCGCGCCGAGGAGGTGGTCTCGGGGACATGTGGCCGAGGAGCACGTCTCGGGCGGGCTGGCCGCGCCGAGGAGGTGGTCTCGGGGACATGTGGCCGAGGAGCACGTCTCGGGCGGGCTGGCCGCGCCGAGGAGGTGGTCTCGGAGTCATGCGGCCGAGGAGCACGTCTCGGGCGGGCTGGCCGCGCCGAGGAGGTGGTCTCGGGGACATGCGGCCGAGGAGCACGTCTCGGGCGGGCTGGCCGCGCCGAGGAGGTGGTCTCAGGGTCATGCGGCCGAGGAGCACGTCTCGGGCGGGCTGGCCGCGCCGAGGAGGTGGTCTCGGGGACATGCGACCGAGGAGCACGTCTCGGGCGGGCTGGCCGCGCCGAGGAGGTGGTCTCGGGGACATGCGGCCGAGGAGCACGTCTCGGGCGGGCTGGCCGCGCCGAGGAGGTGGTCTCGGGGACACGCGGCCGAGGAGCACGCCTCGGGCGGGCTGGCCGCGCCGAGGAGGTGGTCTCGGGGACATGCGGCCGAGGAGCACGTCTCGGGCGGGCTGGCCACGCCGAGGAGGTGGTCTCGGGGTCATGCGGCCGAGGAGCACGTCTCGGGCGGGCTGGTCGCGCCGAGGAGGTGGTCTCGGGGACATGCGGCCGAGGAGCACGTCTCGGGCGGGCTGGCCGCGCCGAGGAGGTGGTCTCGGGGACATGCGGCCGAGGAGCACGTCTCGGGCGGGCTGGCCGCGCCGAGGAGGTGGTCTCGGGGACATGCGGCCGAGGAGCACGTCTCGGGTGGGCTGGCCGCGCTGAGGAGGTGGTCTCGGGGACAAGCGGCCGTTCTCCGTGCTGTTCCCCGCAGCGACCTTGGGTCCGCATTTATGATGGGGTGTTCGTTGGCCTTCCCTGGTGTGACAAGCGAGTGTGCGGATGAGCTGTTGGCCGCTATGGGGAGACGAAGAGACGTCTCTCCTGGCGGGGCTTCTCCTATATAAACGGCGCACTCGGCCCGTTTCACGATTCTGGTCGCTGAGTCTTGGACCTCGTCGCCCTTTCTGTCATCACATCCTCTCCTTTCCTACGCCGTCACTCCCCAGTTGCTCTTGTTCGTCCCAAAGCCGGTAAGGATGCCCCTCTCGCCTGTTTCTTCATCTCCGTCCCCTGATAGAGTCCGGGAGCGCACGCCTCCGCCCTCCCTGGACGAGGAGGCGGCGCGAGCCCTTGAGGCTCTAATGTGGCCGCACGACCTCGACTCGGCGGTGAGCGGGTCGTTGCTGGAGAAGCTCCGGGGGCGTTATCACATCCCGGAGGAGTTTGTTCTGGTCGCACATGACCCGGGGCAACGGTCGTACGACCCGGTGCCTCGAGGTTTCGCGCTGACCCAAGATGCCCTAGAGGCTGGGTTGCGCCTTCCCCTTCACCCCATCATCGTCTCCTGCCTATCTCTATGGCGGATTTCGCCTTCTCAGGTGGCGCCTAACTCATGGCGGTACCTGGTAGCGTTCTTGGGGGAATGTTACCATGCTAACATCACCCCTACCCGAAACCTCTTTCTCTCTTGTTTTCGCCTTCTCAAGGGGCCGGGGGGCTATTTCGTGTCAGCCCGGGCTGGCTTTCGCGTCGGGGGAGCCCCTTCGAATAACAAAGGGTGGAAAGGGAGGTTTTTTTACGTTAGCTGGCCGAGGGATTGGGGCTTCGGAGTTCGGTGGGCGGTGAGGGTGATAGATAACGCAGTCCCGGACTTGAACGACGAGGAGCGTCGGGACTTGAAGAGGCTTCGGGCAATCCTTCCCGGTTCTCAGGCCATCCGAGCTATGACCGAGGAGTGGCTAGCCGAGGCGGGTCTTAGCCCGGCTTTCAGGGGTATGTTTGTAGAGGGTGTTCTCTATGCCTTGTTTATTTCCACAGTTTGTGATGGTTTGCTTGTCTCCTTTGTAGGAATGAAGCTCCTGTCCCTCCGTGGTGGTCGCTCCTCGTCGGCTTCTTCCCCGCGCCAGTCCGCTGCTTCCTCTCCGCGTTCCTCAGCCGACCTGTTGCCCGGTTCGGCGGGTGCCCCATTAGAGATCCTAGAGGGACGTCCGTCAAAAAAGGCAAAGACGACGAGTCCCGGGAAGACCAAGGCGGGGACCACTCCTTCAACAATCGTGGGCGCCAAGCGGACCACTCGGGACGAGGGGCCTTCCCTAGTTGAAGGGCCTAGCCAGGGGACGGCCGGAAAGAGGTCGAGCCTGCCCACGGTGGATGATCTGTGCGGGCTACGCACAGGGGCCGACGAGCCCCTATGGTCAGCGGTGATGGGCGAGCTTCCGCCGGGGGAGGCTTCCGACCCGCTGGTTGCCCGATGGAAGGGGCTGTCCCGAGGGGACAAGGTATGGGCCGGGGGAGATCCCTCGGCTGCCTTTCTTCGAGGCGTGCTCCACCCCGACCTGGCTCGGGACCTATACACCCTGCCTTCGGAGACCATGCTTAACAAGGCGGGGAGGTTTCTAACACTGGTAAGCGTTTTGCTAACTCCGGGCATCCCCGCGACTGCGCGCTGACCCTTATTTTCCTGTGGCAGGGCCTCCACTATTCGACGACGCTAATGGACCGAGTGCGCGACGCCGGCCAGGCAATCTGGGACCTCAGCGAGCGCAACTCCGAGTTGTGCCGCCAGCTAGAGGAGGTTCGGGCTAGGTCGGGCCCCGAGGCGGTAGCGGCCGCGGAAAAACGCGCGACCGATTCCGAGGAAGAGGTGGCGCGCCTAAGAGCAGAGCTCGAGCAGTCGGGCGATTCAGTTAAGGAGCTCCAGGAGTTCCTCCGTTTGGATCGGGCCGAGCTCCGCCTGTTGAAGTCGGAGGCGCTTGGTCTCACCAAGAGGGCGGAGAAGGCCGAGGCCGAAGCCCGCGCTGCCTCCGATGCGCTGGCTGAGGAGGTTCGCCTTCGTCCGTCGAAGGACAAGGAGGCGATTGAAGCCTACAAGAGGTCCGAGAACTTCGAGCTCGGGCTGACCCGAATGGGACGAGTATCCTACGAGTATGGATACAGGATCGCCCTGGGTCGCTTCTGCTCATGTCCTCCTGGTTCCGAGGTGGAAAAGGACCCGTTCGCCTCTCACCCCGTGGATCTGGAGGTGGACATGCCGGAGGACGTGCCATTCGACGATCGCCCGAAGACTCCAGGAGAGTAGTGAGGGTCGTTTTTGTATGTCGGGGTCGAGGGTGCGAGGGGTTTCTGTATGGGTTTTGGCTTCTGTATCCCTTCCTTTTTAATAAAATGATCTTCTTTTTCGTTTTCTGTGTTTGCGTAGTGCCTACATCTTCAGACGAAGTATTTCCTAAGGTTCTGTACGTTCCAAGTCCAGGGCACGGGGTCGCCATCCATTGTTGCGAGTCGGAACGTCCCCGGTCGGGAAACTCCGATGACCCGATAGGGTCCTTCCCACTTCGGGGTCAGCTTTCCCCTTGCTTGGGTTGGGCGGCTGACCTCGATTTTGCGCAGGACCAGGTCCTCTAATTTTATTGATCGGGGTCGTACTCTCCGGTTGTAGACCCTCGCTACGGCTCTTTTGTAAGAAAGAGCTTTCTGGTGTGCGTTGGCCCGTCCTTCCTCGAGTAGGTCCAGGTTGGATCGGAGCCCTTCTCCCGAGGCCTCTTCGCTGTAGTCTGCCGTCCGCGGAGTCGGGATGGCTACTTCGGATGGTAACACGGCCTCGGTCCCGAACGTGAGGCAATAGTTATAAAGTGATATACGCCAAAATATAATAAGCAAAAAGATTCTGTATCAAGTCACACGTGCCATCACTCACGTGATTGGCTTGCTGGGCACTTGTGACTAGCAGAGACTCCCCGGTCGGGGTCTTGGGGGTAGTGCGCATCGCGCATAGGACGCTCGGGAGCTCGTCGATCTAAGCCGATCGGGCAGCGGATACCCTTCTCTTGAGGCCGTCGACGATGGACCGGTTGGTTACCTCAGCTAGCCCATTCGCCTGGGGGTAAGCCACCGAGCTGAACCTCAGCTGAATTTTGTGCTTGGCGCAAAACTCTTGGAATCTCCTGTCGGCGAACTGAGGTCCATTGTCGGTGACGATGGACTGGGGCAGGCCGAACCGAGTTATGAGGTTTCTCCACACGAACCTTTCCACTTGTGACTCCGTAATGGTCGCTAGAGGCTCGGCTTCGACCCACCTGGTAAAGTAGTCCACTCCCACGATGATGTACTTCCGCTGGCCGAAGGCGGGCGGGAGAGGCCCAAGTATGTCCAGTCCCCATTGCGCGAATGGCCAGGCACAGTCGACAGGGGTGAACAGGACCGCCAGCCGTCGGGCGGTACGGGCGTGCTCCTGGCACGAGCTGCACCGCCGCACGAAAGCTTTCGCGTCCTGGCGCATGGTCGGCCAGTAGTACCCCTGTCGGAGTATCTTGTGCGCCAGGGCTCGTTCGCCTATGTGTTCGCCGCAGGCCCCTTCATGCATGTCGGACAGAATGGTCCGAGCTTCGTTCGGCTCTAGGCAGCGTAACAAGGGGCGCGAGAAGGCCCGCTTGTACAGCCGTCCTTCCTCTTCGATGTACCATGCCTGCGTCCAACGCAAGCGTCGAGCCGTGGTTTCATTGTCGGGTAGGGCCCCATCCCGCTTGAAGCGTAGCATCTCCTGTACCCAAGTGGCCGGCGCGCCGCCCGTGACCGTGGCGACGACCTCTATGGCTCGGTGGGGGAGCACTTCGGTCTCGGGTTGAGCCCAGGGGGCCGAGCCGGACGCCCATTTTGCCAGGGTGTCGGCTCGCTGGTTCTCGCTCCTGGGAACATTCGACAATTCAAAATGGGCGAACTTGGTGGCAAGGCTTTTTACCTGTGCCAGATATTTCGCCATAGTCGGGTCCCGGGCTTCGTATCCGCCGTCGAGCTGCCTAGCCACCAGCTGTGAGTCGGTGATGACGCGTATGTCGGTCACTCGCATTTCCAGTGCCAACTGGAGCCCCGCCAGGAGAGCCTCGTATTCTGCCTCGTTGTTGGTGGCCCTGAACCCGAAGCGGAAGGAGCGCTCGATCGAGCGGCCGTCAGGTGTCACCAGCACCAGCCCTGCACCGGCGCCTTTTGCGTTGGCCGACCCATCTACGTGGAGGGTCCACGTCTCACGCGATGGCTCGAGTTCCTCGCCGGTGCTCGGGGTGAGCTCTGCAATGAAGTCTGCCACGGCCTGGGCTTTGATGGCGGTCCGTGGTATATACTGTATGTCGTGCTCGCCGAGCTCCACTGCCCATTTGAGGAGACGCCCTGCAACGTCGAATTTAGACAGAACAAGCCGGAGCGGCTGGTCAGTTATTACCTCTATCGGGTGGGCCTGGAAATAAGGGCGGAGCTTTCGCGCCGACAAAACGAGCGCCAGCGCCAGCTTTTCGATTGGCGGGTAACGTTCTTCTGGCCCGCTCAGCATGTGGCTGACATAGTAGACCGGCAGTTGGTCGCCGGAGTTTTCTTTGACCAGAACCGAACTGGCCGCGTGCTGGGAGGCGACGAGGTAGAGACTCAATTTCTCCCCAGGGGAGACTGAAGCGAGTCGGGGGAGGTTGGCCAGGTGTTGCTTCATCCGCTCGAAGGCCCTCTCGCATTCCGTCGTCCATCGGAAGTTCTTCGGATCCTTCAGGGCTTGGAAGAAGGGGAGGCAGCGATCTCCCGATCGGGAAAGAAAACGTGATAACGCGACTAGCCTCCCGTTAAGGCGCTGCAGGTCTCTGATCGTCCGAGGAGGCTGCATGTCAATGATGGCCTGTATCTTTTCCGGGTTGGCGTCAATCCCTCTCTCATGTATGATGAATCCGAGGAATTTTCCCGAGGTCACGCCGAAGGCGCACTTGGCGGGGTTGAGGCGCAGGCCGAACTTTCGCAGGGTGTCGAATGTTTCAGCTAGGTCGGAAGGATGGGCCTCCGCCGTTCGGCTCTTTACGATCATGTCGTCGACATATATCTCCATGTTTCGTCCAATCTGGTGGGCGAATATCCTGTTCACCGTCCTCTGGTAGGTCGCCCCGGCATTTTTCAACCCGAACGACATGACTTTGTAAAAATACATCCCTTGCTCGGTGAGGAAGGCTGTGTGTTCTTGGTCTTCGGGTGCCATCCTGACCTGGTTGTCACCGGAGAATGCGTCCATAAACGAAAGACGGGCGTGGCCGGCCGTGGCGTCAACTAGCTGGTCGATCTTTGGTAGGGGGTAGCAATTTTTTGGGCAAGCATTGTTGAGACTGGTGTAGTCAATGCACATCCGCCAGCTTCCATTAGGCTTTTTGACAAGGACTACATTGGAGAGCCACTGTGGGTACCTCGCCTCTTCTATGAAACCGGCCGCCAGAAGTCGATTTACCTCTTCTCGGATGGCCAGTTGCCGATCCGGGGCCTGCCGCCTGGGTCTCTGTTTTACCGGGCGGGCGTCGGACGAGATGTTCAAGTGGTGCAGCGCGACTTCCGGGTGGACTCTGACTAGGTCAGTCGGCGTCCAAGCGAAGATGTCGGCGTTGGCTCGCAGAAGGCCGACGAGCTGCTGTTGCTCTTGTTCGGGCAGTCCCGACCCGACTTTGACTGTTTGGTCGGGCCTTCCTTCGATTAGTGGCAAGTCAATAGTGGATTCCTTCGGCTCGGGGCGGGGGGTCGATTTTTTTCCCTCCCGGGGGTCTTCCAGCGGGGATTGGATCCTCGCTCTCTTGTTTAGTGACACAGCGGTCAAGTAGCAGCGCCTGGACTCCCAGGAGTTCCCCGCCACTTCCCCAACACCATCATGGGTCGGGAACTTGATGGTTTGGTAGTAAGTTGAGATGACGGCTCGGGTCTTGTTGAGGGTTGGCCGTCCGAGGATGGCGTTGTATGCCGTGGGGAGGTCGACCACCAGAAAGGAGGTCATCACTATTTTTGCCTTCGGGAAGACTCCCAAAGTTAGGGGCAGGGTGATGACCCCTAGTGACGAGATCGAGGCGCCGGTGAACCCCGTGAGTGTGGAGCATACCGGCTTCATGTTCTCCTTTACCAGACCGAGCTTTTGGAAGGCGTCCCAGTAAAGTATATCGGCCGAGCTTCCAGTGTCGACCAGGATCCTTCTCACTTGCGCGTTGGCGATTCTGGCTGATATTACCAACGCGTCATCATGTTCGGCTGGTTCAGGTCCCCCGGTCGGGAAGGTGACTTCGGGGCCCTTTTCCTGTTTGGTGGCTTCAGCCCGGGAGGCCCTGGCGTATGCCCTTCCGCCCGCCATGGAACTCCCTCCGGACGCTGGTCCGCCGGTTATGACATCTATGTGCCGCTCGATGGGGCCTTCCGGGCGTGGCGAGAGCTCCTTGTCTGGTCGGAGGTATGAGCCGAGGTGCCCTCGGCGAATGAGCTCCTCAATTTGCCTTTTTAATTCTCGACACTCCTCGGTGTCGTGACCGGGCTGTCGGTGGAAACGGCAGTATTTAGAGCGGTCCGCGAGTTCGCGCGGGCTCCTCATCGGGTAGGGGTCTTTGAGAAGGCCTTTCTCCTTAATGTGGAGAAATATTTCGGTCCGAGAGGAGTTCAGGCCCGGGGGAGGGGACCTAGGTGCCGCATCGTTGAGGCCGCCGACCCTACGCCGGGAGGTAGCGGGCTGTTGTTGTTGGGACTGCTCTGGCTTAACCCTCTTGCGCTCGTCGCGCCTCCCGACCATCCATGCCTCAGCAGCGATGTACTGGTTCGCACGCTGCAACATTTCGGGAACCGAAGTGGGGGGTCGCTCCACCAGAGACCAAAAGAATCGGGTAGGGCGCAGGCCCATCATGAATGCCTGCATCATCAAAGAAGGGTGAGCGTCAGACAGCCCGCGGATTTGTGTGGTGAAGCGGTTCACAAAGTGAGAGAGGGGCTCATCCTCCCTCTGGTTGAGCCCGAGGAGCATCGCCACCGACGGCTTCGGTTTGGCGTGAGCCAGGAAGTTAAGCTCAAAGTCTCTGGCCAGTTGGTCGAAAGAGGCGATGGTCGCGGTCTTCAGATTGCTGTACCACGCTCGGGCTGGGCCCCGCAGGGTTGTCGGGAACGCCCTGCACATCAGGGCATCGGATGTCCCGTATAGTGCCATTTGGGCGCGGAAAGCAGCTACGTGGTCCGCCGGATCGGTGGCACCGTCATAGGCATCCAATGACGGGAGCCGAAAATGCGGCAAGATTGCTTCCTCTTGAATCTCGGGGGTGAAGGGGGACCCCTGGTGTTGCTCGGCCCCCGGGTCTCCCCTAGTCCGGCGAACCTCACGCTGCACCTCGTCCAACCGGCGGCCTACGAGGCGTAGCTGGGCCCACAGGCCCTCCGCCGAGTCTGAAAGTGGGGCCACGGGCATCGGGTGCGCCGCTGGTTCCTTCGCTCCTCGGCTCGCGGGCTGGGTCGATTGGTTCGGAGGCGAAGCGGGAGACTCGGGGAGCGGTGCGGGGTTTCGAGCGGCGGGCCGTTGCCGCGGTGGAGGTAGGGTTGAGTGTGAAGACGTCGGGGGAGAGACCAGCGGGATGATGGTCTGCATCACTCCCGTAAGAGCCCGGACCTGGTGCGTGAGGTCGTAGAAGGCTTCGGGTGGCACGGGTGACGGGCCACCGGGATTGGCGATGGGTGGCGATAGACCCGGATCGTTGAACAATCGTCAATAGCGCTCCGAGATCGCAGCGGGGGGCTCGCCCCGAACCCCCTCCTGTTGGGGATGTTCTTCCGTTGCGTCGGTCGTGTGCGACCGGACGGCTGGGGGTTCGTCGGAGTGAGCCTGTTGATCGCTTGACATTCGGACCGGCCCTCCTTCTAGCGCCATTATGTTAGTGTAAACACCTTTTTTTCTTAGCCGTGACTCGGGAGGTCGTCTCGGCTCGTTCGGGGGTCCGAATGGCGGGGATCTCCCTGGGGCGATGCTCGTCTCCACCGGGGTGGTCGGGTGCGGCCTCGGACTCGGGGCGATGCAGCGACTTCCTCCGGGTGGGGACTCCTTGCCTGCGTGTCCCGAACGGGAGACCTCGGCTTGATACCTGCACAAAGGTCGGGTCGGTTCGACCCAACCCCTCCGACGATCAAGTTAGAGAGATGAAATGGCGATTGTTCCGGGCGTCCCGTCTGCCCTCTTCCCTCTGGCTCCAGGACGTTTATAGGGGAACTCGGCATTATCGGGCGCGCCATCCCGTCGGTCGGGGCCGTACCTCTGATGACGTCCGACATCGCCGAGGAAGTTGCGTGTGGGATCGGGGAATCGCAGGGTATGGGCGAGCTTCAACCGCTACCTACTTCTGTCTCGTCCTACTGTGTTGGGTTGACTGAGGGGCTGTGGGCTCAGTGAGGCTGACGTCCGGACGCAGACCGTTGCCCTCGTTGCTCTCCCTGGGGCGCCGCGCCTGTCCATGTGCGGGGGGCGTTGCCGGGAGTAGGGTTTACCATTTTTTGCCATATCAAGCGCGGCCTGCCCGCCTGAGTGGTGTCCCTCGGTCGTAGCTTGCCTGCGCCGGGCACCTCGGTCACTCATTGCCGAGATCTACCTCGGCGCGGCCTGTCCGCCTCTATCGTGTACCTCGGCCGCATGGTGCCTGAGTCCACGTCCTCGCGTCCTGCCCACCTGCGTCGTGCTACTCGGTTGCATGGCCCTTGTGACCACGCCTGCACGGTCTGCCCGCCTGCGTCGTGCTCCTCGGTCGCGTAATGCCCGAGACCACACCTGCGCCGTCAGTCGCCTGCGTCGTGCTCCTTGGCTCCATGTTCCCGAGACAGACCAGCGCCGCCAGCCCGCCTGCGTCGTGTCCCTCGGCTCCATACCCCCCGAGACACGCATGCGCGGCCAGCCTGCCTGCGCCGAGCTACTCGGCCATATTCACTGCCGAGTCTATCTAAGGGCGGCTTACCGACTAGAGTCTCGCCCCTCAGTCGCAGCCTGCTTGCGCCGAGCCTACCTCAGCGCGGCTTGCGCGCCTGAGCGGTGTCCCTCGGTCGCAGCTTGCCTGCGCCAAGCACCTCAGTCAATCGCTGCCGAGATCTACCTCGGCGCTGCCTGTCCGCCTCTGTCGTATACCTCGGTCGCATGGTGCCCGAGTCCACGTCCTCGCGTCCTGCCCGCCTGCGTCGTGCTACTCGGTCGCATGGCCCTCGCGACCACGCCTGCGCGATCTGCCCGCCTACGTCGTGCTCCTCGGTCGCGTAATGCCCGAGACCACACCTGCGCCGCCAGCCACCTGCGTCGTGCTCCTTGGCTCCATGTTCCCGAGACAGACCAGCGCCGCCAGCCCGCCTGCGTCATGTCCCTCGGCTCCATACCCCCCGAGAAACGCTTGCGCGGCCAACCTGCCTGCGCCGAGCTCCTCGGCCATATTCACTGCCGAGTCTGAGGGCGGCTTACCCACTTGGGTCTCGCCCCTCGGTCGCAGCCTGCCTGCGCCGAGCCTACCTCAGCGCGGTCAGCCCGTCGGGGTCCTCCTCCGAGGTCGCGTAATGCCCGAGGCGCCCCAGCGCGGCCAGCCCGCCGGGGTCCTCCTCCGAGGTCGCATAATGCCCGAGGCGCCCCTGTGCGGCCAGCCCGCCGGGGTCTTCCTCCTCGGTCGCGTAATGCCCGAGGCGCCCCAGCGCGGCCAGCCTGCCGGGGTCCTCCTCCTCGGTCGCGTAATGCCAGAGGCGCCCCTGCGCGGCCAGCCCGCCTGGGCCTTCCTCCTCGGTCACGTAATGCCCGAGGCGCCCCAGCGCGGCCAGCCCGCCTGGGCCTTCCTCCTCGGTCGCATAATGCCCGAGACACACTGGACCACAGGTCGCCTCAGACTGCGTCGGCACCACGAGACGCAACCATGCCTCGGACCCCCTCCCCCATCACGACCGACGCATGGCTCCTTTTGGGGGGGCATATGATAGGGATAAAAGTGGCGACGTGACACGCCATGACAGCATCCCCCTGAGCGACACGCTGCCTGAGGCTCACCATACCCTGCAGCAGCTCAGCCTCCCACGCAACCCCAGTGGCAATGTCAGACGCCACCAAAGGTACAGTCCTGCCCTGCAGACAGCTGCGTCAGGTAACATCTAATCTCCTCTATAAATACCCCTGAGCCCTAAGCAAAGAGGAGGACACACTGAACACAGGGAGGCTTTCCCTCCTCCTTCACCCCCTCCACATCTTTCATTGACTTGATCGTCGGAGGGGTCGGGTCGAGCACCCCGACCCGACCTTTGTGCAGGTGCGACGCCTTTGGAGATCACCGCCTCTGGAGATCCAGCAGACTCGAGGGGCTCCCCCACCCGTTGACCACCGCCTTCCGGACCCGGACCAAGCCGTGACGCCCCAAGGCCACGGCTGAACAGTTACTGACCGTAACAGTACCAACTTCAATGGAGCTTCAACAGAGCTCAAAAGAAGTTCTCAGTCTCGTGCTTGTCTGACAGATATCAATATAAACAACTCCCAAGTTTGTGGAATAAATCTATTTGTTTAACTAAAAAATTGAATCCTCTCTGCCATGATGTATCAGTAAAACATTGCCTAATCAAATAATAACTGCGATGGAGAAAGATCTTATGCAAGCATGAGAAGACTTATTCTTAGCTGTTGAATACAATGAACACAACAGCAAAGTTGCTGCAAGAAGACATATTAGCCATCAGAAACTCTCATCACATTTGTGCTGCCAAGAAAGATAGACTCTGGAAATCCTAGAACAATTCAACTTTGAAAACATCTCTTAGTAAGTAAAGTACCCTTTTCAGAGCTTTTACTAGGATTCACCGTAAAATGTATTTTCATGCATCAGTCGCTTAATCATGCTGATTGCTTATGGACATTGACTTTCTAGATTGATAATTTTCCAAAGCTCTACTTTGTCCAAAATCTATCGGTCATCATCCATCTTATCGGAGAACTGCTAAACCATAACAACAACCTCTATGCCTCACGGAATAAGATTGAAATGAAGGATATTACTTGCACCATATTTCTTTATAAAAAAATTTATTAACATTAGGATTAGTAAAGATATGCAGAAATTTAATTTAGACAAGTTAACGATCACTAAATCAAACTGAAAATTGCATATTTAACATGACAAATGAGGTAGCATGAAGTTGAATTATCTTGTAAACAACAAAAGATGTTATATAATAGGCAGAACCTGTGAATGAACTTAAAGTATACAACAGAATAATCTTAAAGTATACAATTCCTATCCTTTCTCAAAGACTTGTGGCATTTCTTAAAGTTTCTTGGAATTGTATAAAATAAGACACGATCATGCACAAACATTTCTTACGCCATTAGACTGTCATTCGAATTTTTTTTGTTCATGAATATGTCGATCGTCCGATACGAAACAAAAGATTACATCCCATATGAGCCATGGGAAGATTATACCACAGAAGATTACCTCTACATAGTTTAAAGGGTTGCATTTCTTAAACAAGAACAAAAATTACCATCTCAAACTAGCATAGAAAAGGGCAAGCTTACCACCATGCATATTTTTGATTGATTGACAGACAGTGTCAAAAGGCAAGCTCAAACCTCTTGAACACTCTAGAAATCCTTTTAAGATATCTGAGTAAACCACATCCAAATCCTGATTTCTGCATCAAAAATTAAGAAGAACTTAATACAAGAGGTATTAATGCGATACACAAAACAAAAACAAAAAAAAAATCAAATCCGAGTGTGGAATCGTATCCCGAGTAAACCTGAAGGCAGTTCTTGATTCTTGGGTTGGGTAAACTTGGTAAAACCCTATCTACACAGGACGAGGTACCGACGGCAATCGATTCGCGTTGCTTTCTTCCCAAGAAAATGATCGAATTGGACGACCAGCTTTACAAACCATGAGACCTAGTCACAGATGAACCTGAATTCGATTCTTCAATCTTGAGTTGGGTAAACACCATAAAACCCTAGACAGGCAGTGCTACAGCAATTAGAATAGATGATGGATCTAAATGCGAATCCGGAATCTTGAGTTGGGAAAAGACCATATAAACCCTAGATGGACAGTGTATTTGGATCCAGAAGAAGAAGAAAGAAGTTGGGATTCAGCAATTAGAATAGATGATGACGGGCGGAGAAGGTTGCTTACACTCCGGATCAACGATGCCAGTGCTTCTTGAGGCGGACGATCGCCATCGGCCCGCGTGCTGCACCGAAGCCCTTCGGCATCTTCCTTCGTCGCCGCCTCTAAATTTATATCCTCCTCACGAATCCCGCGCAGGCTCGCGTTCGTTTGAATTTGAGTAGTGGAGAAATAGGCTTTGAGATCCGTGAAAGGATCTCATCAGCGCTTTAGGATACGTGCGTAGCCCACACGAAGCCAAATTGGGCCGCATGTACCAATTGGGCTGGTGCGACAATTACTCCAAGCGTTCTTGGAGTATCTCATCAACGAACAAATTAGACAACGTGAAGACAAATCTCTGCTTGGAGTGGCCAAGATGGAGGCAGAGGCTTCATCGACTGCAGGAGAACTCGTGATTCCATTTCACAAGAAGTATGCACAGAGATCACAGGACTTGTTTTTTGATTACAGGTATAAGCAGCTTCAACAGAGCTCTGGCCTTCGTCTTGGCCTGGGCGCTGCTCTGGCTCTGCAGCAGCAGCAGTAGCTTCGTCAAAACCCCGGCGTCGATGGCTTCTCTCCGCACCGTCCCGGAGTCGCAGCACACCAGCAGCAGCGACCCGACAGCGTGCTCACTGCCTCGTTGGTCGGAGGGAACTCGGAACACCATCTTCACCAGGGTCGCGATTGCGTCTGGGTTCTTGTTCATCTTCCTTTTGCCGATCTCGAGGCCCAGAAGAAGCTCCAGTGTGGCCAACGCGCGCGCGGCGCTTCGGTTCCTCGACCTCGGAGCACATCCCGTGTCCGAGAGGTAAGCGATGAGGCCGTCCACAGCGCCTTCTCTGATCGCAGTGGCTCTGTTGGCTTCCGATGAGCACAGGCTGCAGACTGCTCTCACGGCGGCTTCGGAAGCCGCGGCGTCCGATTTGTGCTGCAGGAGCGAGACCAGGATTTGCAGAACCCGCTGCCGCCGTCCTAACATGAGGCACAGCTCCTGCGTCGCAGAACACGCAGCGATCGTCTCCAACAAGCAGCACAAGGCGGTCTTGATCTTAACATTGCTTTGGTCCAAGAGGAACACTAGCTGAGTCAAGCTGCTCTCCTTCCTCAGCATGTTTAGCGACTCCAAATCCGCCGAAGGCAACAGATTCAGAACGCCATCAAGAGCTAGCTCTGTGACTTCGGCATTGTGGGCGACCGGAGCTTGGAACAGCACATGGAGCAGCAACTGGAAGAAGCCTGCCTGAACTAGGCTGGCCTGCCTTACGCTCGACTCCGACGACAGTACCTTGATTATTCTGAGTGTCTCGAGCTTTGTCGTGAGGGTAGAGGTCGGCAATCGGAGGTTTCGTTTGAGCTCAGACAGCGAGATATCCATGCTGTTGATTGGATCCATCAACACTGAACCGTCACCGTGGATAGAGGCAGTGAGAAACCACTGTTCGATCAAATGCCGGAGGGTGTGGTTGGGAACGAGCGACTTGTCGTGAAGCCTCTGCATTGTCACCGGGCATGTTGAATTCCCATAGCCGAGCCATTTCTCGATGCTAGCTCGGTCGTATGTCTGCCCCGTGCTGAGAGTGACTGGATCGGCAAACAAGTCTAGGCTAATCGGACACCTGAACAGTTCAGGGATGCTCATCCTGGTACTCCTGTAGCAATCACAGCATCAGAACAAGCAGCAACAAGTGCATGTTTCTGCAATTAGAATGTTCTTACTTGGACAGAGATGAAGTTTTCATGCACTGTTCTATAAGGCTGACAGAAAATGAACGAGGAAAGCAAAAGATGAGGTTGATATCAAGATCAAGTACAGAGGACTTACACTCTGGTGGAGGGAGCAGCTCTGATAGGATAAAAGCTGTCAAGTTGTTTCTGAATCAGATCCCAGGTTGCACTCTTTAACTCAGCAGCGATGCCTCGGTAGGACACAGCTTGGAAGGGAAGGGAAATCCTGATAGCAGTGTACAGCTGCTTGAACAGGGTTTGGATGAGGGATGCAAAGAAGACAACCACAGGAACAAATAAGAGGAGACGAGGAGTTTTGTCCTGGTGGGGAAGAATCGGATAGCAACTACAGATGCAACAAAGACTGGGGGTGGCAATTGCTTGTCATTATCCTGCGCAGCGTAATCAATTGAGGTGTTGGACAAAATAATTGGACGATCAATCTGAATTAGCCCAGTCAAAGTTGGACTAATTCAAAGGGGTTTTGGACTTATCTGCTCCTTTGAGAAGAATCACAGTAGGCACGGTGTTCTTGAGACTGACAACCTGCGTGTGGAACACCATACAGTGAACCGACAAACATATAATTACTTTGGCACAGCTACCATAGCATAAACTTGAAAGCTGTCAAAGAAAAATACTGTCTGAAGAAGTAAAAGAATATGATAGTGTGGTAATTAATAAGGTTGCACAATGGACAAACCTTTGTGTTGGATGTTGAATGTTGTGGCCAGAAAATGGTGAGACCTATTGAATGATTATTCTGCAAGGTCTTGATGCTCTTGATAGCTCAATATAATATCAGACCAATTAAGCCTTGCCCCATGGAAAAGGTTAGCTAGGAGGATTCTTCAGGATCTCATTGTTGGATTGGATGTGATTGTGAGGATCAGGAAGAGGAAGGAAGTCATTGGTGCTGCAACTGAGTCTAATTTCATGGATTCTGCTGGCTCTCAAGTTGTACTCTGGCATAATCTGATCACACGATTTTGGAGTGTGATCAGATTGTACTAAAATCATAGAGGATAGGTAAATTGATATTGGCCCTGTCATGATAAGTTCATGATGAATCCACTGCATCTGCTAACCCATCCAAAAGCATGAAGTGGTGGGTTTGAGGAGAGTTACCATCATTATGCTCTTCCATATGGCAGACAAGACTGTGCCCAAAAGTATCTTGATAGCCATGAATCTCTCCTCCCACCAATCATGCAACTTATTATTGGAATTCCTTCAACCCTGTGCTGATGAGTAAAGGAACTGTGAGCGGGCTACAGCTGTGGAATTAGGATAAAGCAGGATAGAAACAACTTGCAAAGTGTTCTCCCTTCCCAGGCCACCCATTTCTCACACGGAAGAGGACAATGGCTACGAGATGACAGAATGGTTGGCCCTCGTCAAAGCAATGTGTACAGCAGGCTTTTGCTTTCACTCGTGCAGATCTTTCTTTGATGTCCATCTTTGGTCAGTCACATTGGACACTGGAATATGTATGTGGGATTTACTACAAAGACTAGCAATCAAACATTAGCACCCAAAAGTGTAGTTATCAGAGATACCTGCAAGTGTAGCCCGCCCCTCAATCATAATAATAAGACTTTGACCATGCTGATGGGAAAACAGGAATTTGGAACAGGATAAGTGCACCACAGCAGCTTCATTACCATGAACATGACACTCCTAGAGTGATCCATGTTGCTTTACATATTTCTGGTTATAGCATTCTCTGGGCTCTGGTTCTGTTCATTTGATGATACTCTTAGTTCAAAGTGATTGGATAGATGATACTTCAGACAGAAGCAACATTCAACAGCCTTCTTTGCAGGAGCAAAACAAGCATGTAGACTTTGCAGTTCAAGCACCACCAAGGGTTTCTTGTAAGCCAAATCCAAAGCTTCTTACATCCCTGCAATTGATAGATTGTCAACTCAGTGCCAAGAGCTTCCCGGCTACTTGTGCTCTCCTTGATATTTGCATACTACAATAAGAAAAACCAAGATTCCTCAAATTCATTCATGCACAAAGATCAATCCAGACATGTAATATACTGCCCGCTTTATTAAAATGAATAAATAAATTTCTTCTCTTCTTGATGTCAATGAATTGTCAATTTGTTGAAACCCTTATGGCACACTGCTACTCCGCTACAAAGTCATCCTCCATTAGTTTAGAGGGAAAAGAAAACACCGCAAAAAATTGTTTAGCTTCCTTTGAAACCACACCATCAGGGTGTCCATCTGATTATAACTAAATCTCCATCAATCAATCCGACAATATGAGTTATTACATACACAGAAAAGCCTCTGCCGCATGGAACTTTCATCTTCTTCTGATCTTCTTGATAAGGAGCACCTCAAATTGCCAATCAATATGGGTCTCCAATAGAAAACTGATCAGCCACAAAAAGGTTTGACTTTCACTGAAACAGCTACTTTGACTGCAATGAGTGACCTTTCAGAACAAGCCTTGGAACGATGACCAAAGAATTGACCCTTATTCTTCTCGAGTATGGCCAATTCGTTTCCTTCCCTCCATTGCAATCACGAGCTCCTGTATCGTGCAGGAAGTGCTTCGTCTCATCTTATCTGCAAGCACCCCAACTTGTTCTCTCAATCCGATCTCAAACAATTTATCCCTTAGCATCTCGCAAGTACTAAGATATGGAGGAATTCCCTCATCAACCATCATCTCAAAGTACCGGAATGCTTCCTCAACCTTCCCCTTCTTCTTACACAATCCATGGATCATTACCGCATATGATGAGGCCGCAGGGTAAAACCCTCTCCTCTGCATCCCATCCCAAACTTCCATTGCTCGGTCTATTCTTCCGACACCAATTAACATCTTCAACAACATATTATAGGTGTGTCGGTCAGGTGAGCAGGCATCCTTGTCCATCCTTGCTAGCAATCTTAGCGACTTATTGACCTCATGCAACCTACAATGAATTGCCAGTATCGAGTTATAGCTCCAAGCATCAGGCTTCGCACCTCGCTCGATCATTTCATCTAGCAACTCATAAGCTTCGTCCACCATCTCATTTCCACAGAAAAGCCGAATGATGCAGTTGTAGGTGAAAACATTCGGCACAAGGTTATACCTTCGAATTCTGTCGAGCACCCCTATGGCGGCATGCACATCATTGGCCTTGCATGCAGCTCGGACGAAAGCAGCATAGGTGCCCGCATCTGGCTTGAGCCTGTGAGTCTTTTGCATCTCCTGCAACTGGACGTGCGCCTCACCAAGCTCACCTCCTTGGCAGAGGGCTAAGATCAGGGAGTTGTAAGCGGCCACATCCACCAAGCATCTTCTCTGAAGCATTTCGTCGAACAGCCTAAGGGCTTCTTTCGGACCCCCACCATCGCCCCAGCCGTTGATCAAAATGCTAAACGTCTTGTGATTCACATTAAAGAGGGACTTTGACTGATCGAAGAATGACTGAGCGGCCGCAACGAGACCGTTTCGACAGAGCGAGGAGAGGAGATGATGGAAGTCCTCGAGGCCCGGCTGGATGCCGAAGTCGGGCATCCTTCTGAAAGCACGGATGGCGTCGTCGGGGAGGCGGGCGCGCGCGTAAAAGCGGAATAGGAGCCAGAATGTCTCGGGTCGGGCAACGTCGCTGCCACGACCAGCGTCGCGGAGCTCGGAAAGCAGGGACCAGAGGAGGGGGAACTGGCGGACGGCGCCGAGGGCATGAACGAGAGCGAGGTGGGCGGCTGGGGAGTGGTGGAAGCCAGGGATGGCGGCGGACCAGAGGAAGAAGCGGTGGGCGGGGGAAGGGAGGTGGCGGCAACGTATAAGAACCCCCTCGGCGACGCCAGGGGTGAGGGCGGGGGCGAAGGGGCGGAGCGCCGCGGCGAGGTCGTGGTGGGGCGCACGGTGGTCGCTGAGGATACGGCAAATGTCGTCGACGAGGGCGTCCGAGGTGGAGAAGGTAGACCGGCGGCAGCTCAGGTGGAGGACGGCGCGGCATTTGGGTCGCCAAGCGATTCCTCCGACGGCCATGGAAGGCTCGGGCAACTCGATAGGCTTTAAATCCTTGGTGGATTCGTTTCCACCAACGTTTGGGTGTCGGGTTAAACCCGGACCCGTTAACCCAAACCGCTATAGTTGACCAAGTCAATATCTTCGCTTTCAAGGCAACCCGGTCCAACATCACACCCAATACTAATCTACCACCGAAACCTGCCGCAGACCGATAAGGCCTAGAAGAAACCACGAGCGTTGAAGACCGGGAAACCCCTCTCTCTCTCCTTCTCTCTCTCTCTCTCTCTCTCCCTCTCTCGCTCTCGGATCGCGATGTCGCTGAGAGCCACATCTAAAAGATCCAAGGAACCACCAGCAGAAAGCAAGGCTCCAAGGCATGAGGAAGAGGCAGCGCCACCTCCACCACCAGCTTCCTCGTCTCAACAAACCATATCGCAGGCGCTGGCGAGCACAGCTCACCTGGCCAACCTCCTCCCCACCGGCACCCTCCTCGCTTTCCAGCTCCTCACCCCGGTGTTCACCAACAACGGCTCCTGCGACACGGCCACCCGGCTGATGACGCAGGCGCTCCTCCTCCTCCTGGCCGCTTCCTGCTTCCTCGCCTGCTTCACCGACAGCATCCGGAGCGCCGCCGACGGGCGGGTCTACTACGGCTTCGCCACCCGACGCGGCATGTGGCTCTTCAACTACGACTACGTCGCCTCCCCCTCCGCGGCCCTTCCCGACCTGTCCAAGTACAGGGTGCGGGCGGTGGACTGGGTGCACGCGGTGCTGTCGGTGCTGGTGTTCGCGTCGGTGGCTCTCCGGGACCGGAACGCGGTGAGCTGCCTCTACCCGCGGCCGAGCCGGGAGACGGAGGAGGCGCTGAGCGTCCTGCCGCTGGGAGTGGGAGTCATCTCCAGCCTGTTGTTCGTGGTCTTCCCCACTCGAAGGCATGGAATCGGATACCCCGTCACGAACGGAAGCTGATGGATCGGATTGGTGTAATTTCTGTTCTTTGATCTTTGATATGGTGTTTCGAGGACGAATCCATTTCTCTCCTCAGACGATTGGAGTTGAATCCCATTCATTGTTTTGATGCTTGACGTATCAAACGTGGATAGATTGGGAGTATGCATTGGTTCTTTCAAGTGCCAACCACCACCACATGATTCCATGCAAAGAAATGCCACATGATGGACTATTATTAGATCAATAATTCCAATTATTTTATTCATTTTTCTCGATAAATATCTCAATTATTAGAATTATCTAATAATTTACTCATATTTTTTTTTCTATAAACTGATCATAGGATGAATCAATTATATTTTTTTGATATTACTGAAAATATTATAACATGATGTAAAAACCCTAAAACAAGACTAGTTTATCGGTTTATGGAAAAATCTAAAAATGGATTATAATTTTCAAAAAAATATTTTATTTTTGAAAATATATTTTATTCTTTTATTGGTTTTTGATGGGAATGAGAATAGAAATGACGTGTAGAGTTAGAATAATGTGTGGAGGTGTTTCTGATCCAACAAGTATAATCCTAATTATTGCAATTTAGCAATAAGTAGCAAAATTACAACTTGATGAATTCCTACTTACACGCAATTGCAATAAGAGAGAAAGTTGCATCTATCTACTTAGGAGACTTAGAATTTGAGAGAGGAAAACTTGGAATTTTCTTGCTCGGTCTCACTTTCCCTCTTTGTTATTGCTTCTCTTTGTAGGTTGAGTATGTTTGTGTTCTCTCTTTAGATCTTTCAGGATGGAGGAAAAGAAGAAAACATGAGCAAGGAAGTCTTTTTGGTTTTGATATTAAGTGACTACTATATTAACATTACATGGTAATACATCAATGTTATATGGTTGTCACCTCAATATCATCTACTAATATGTGATCGACACATAATTGATATGTAATCGATCGATATCTCAATAATTATCACTTGTAATTGTTGTCGATCACTGGAGCAACAGTCCAAAGATACCTTTTTGTTCTTCAAGTTATTAGTCAAATCCTCTAAACCTAAAACTAATTTTAGCATCGAAAAGATATTTGTTAGGAATGCCCTCAACTTAGTTCAATAAGGTTCAACCTCTTCGAAGTTGATAGGGTTCAATCTCCTCCAAATCGGATGAGTTCGATCAAAATTGAATCGTAACAAATATGAAAGGATTATGTCTAAATCTATATCTAAATCGGATAATCAAATTATACACTAATAAGTTTAATATTTTTTTTATTTTAAATATAATTACTTTTCACATGCATCAAATTTTTGTAATTTTATAATTATTTAATGGATAGATAGTAGGAAAATTAATTTCTTAGCCAATTTTGTCATGATATTTACATTTGATTTTATGTGGATAGGAAAATGATCGATTTTTTTTTTTTTTGAAACAGATGGACACAATCAAATTTTCTTTAGCCGATTTAACCAAAATAATGATGTAATGTGTTATATATATATACATATATATATATATATATACATACATATATATATATATATATACATACATATATATATACATACATATATATATACATACATATATATATACATACATATATATATACATACATACATATATATATATATACATATATATATATATACATATATATATATATATATACATATATATATATACATATATATATATATACATATATATATATATATATATAATGAGATATATTGAAATATATACAGTCCAACTAAGTTTTTTTATGATATCCGAACATGTAATGAGTATAAATTTTATATTCTTCCCTCTTTATTTTATTAGTTTTTAATTAAACATACTTAGAAAATAAGATTGCATATGAGAGGAGATGTTAATACTTATAAATATATTAGTATATTTTTCAACTACTAAACATATATTCAAAATTTTAATCAAAAGATTTGTTCTTCTTGTGTTATTCCAAAACCTTTTGTCATCTTCCATCAAGAACTCAGCTTTTGGCATGATGATATGCTCCACAGACAACTTCCACTTTGGTTGCAGGTGCATTGATGAGCAATGATTAGCATTTTCATTCCAGTTTCTTTTGAATGTTGATCAAGCTTTAAATCTCTCTCTCTCTCTCTCTCTCTCTCTCTCTCTCTCTCTCTCTCTCTCTCTATCTTGCCAAACCACCATCTCAAAGTGGTCTCTCCATCTCTCTCTATCTAAGAGCAATGCAAGGAATACCTCAAAAGGATTTGTTCTACTGTAGAAAATGTGTCTTGAAAGTGAGGTTTCACAGTCAAATAAAACTGATAGAAATTTCAGACTGAGTTATCTGCAATTGATATATCAGATACTGTCTCCAAGCTGTCTCTCTTTTGATGAGCTGCTCTCTTCTTTCATCTCCCTGATCATATTCCCAGCAGTAACATGTTCCCAGGTTATCATTCTCACTACAGTATTCATGTCCAAACCAATAAGAACAAACACTCCACACATTTCTAACTTCAAAAAAAAAAACAGTATAATTTTCATGCAAGTCTTTCTCCTCATACCTAAATGTTCATCATCTCTCTGACCATTTCTGTTCTCAAAACATGAGCAATGTGCAATCACAGGAACAAAATTGACACACACAGTGCTTCAATCCTTGCAACAAGTCATCATCTCTGACCATTTCTGTTCTCAAAACATGAGCAATGTGCAATCACAGGAACAAAATTGACACACACACAGTGCTTCAATCCTTGCAACAAGCCATCAAAACCAGGTTAAAAGTTAGGATCCACATGACAAGCATTTCAGCAGATGCTTCTTGCAGCTTTTTAAAGAGCAGGACCCCATGTGGTGCCATTGATGAGACACTTGTTTAATTCTCTTAGGACCTAATGCATCAAGCCTCCACTACCTACTCACCTTGATGAAGACATCACTCTGTCTGACCTCCAAGAAAAATAATAATAATACTTGAAGCTTACACATGGATAACATTTTATCTGATGTCTTCACTGTTGTCTCATTTTGCCACAGACATTTATCTACAAGCTAAAATCTTTCTACCATCATCATGAATCCCTCTATTTGTCATGTGCAGTCAACATTTGAGTGGGTACTGTTAGCTATTGATGGATGGTTGGGACTTAGTAGTCTTTGCAAGCAATCCCATGGAAGACTGATTCATGTGCTTATTCAAAGAATTCCACCTTCCTCATTTATATATTTTTCATAATGTGTAAGTTGTTAATGTAGCTAATGAAGAACCTAACTATTGTAATCATCATGAATTATTTAATTTTATTCTAAATTTTGACCTTACTAATAAAATCTTACAATTTAAAAATATTAGTATGGATAAGAAGATTTTTTTTTTTTAGGTTAACATCTAAACTTCATTTGTTATTGGGATTTGCAATTCTTTAAATAGATCATAAAGCAAATGATAAAGACATATTCCTACTTCCAACTGAATGGAAGGTTAGTAATGAAATAAAATATTGACCAAGAATTAATAAAAGATGGGAGAGGAAAAAGTAATCAAGAAACATAAGTTCACATGCAATAGTTTGAGAGCTACCTCTCACCTTCAACCTTAAGCTAATCTCTATTAGCAGTGATGCCAATCAAAATGTATATATGCATGTTGGGTTATATATATTGTTTGTGATTATTGCTTTAGAAGTAATTATGGTGGGTGTATTCTTAATTTTATGGCACATTATTATATTAATATCAATAGATTTATTATTTTGCTCTTATATTTTCCAAATGAAAATAGGATTTGTAAAAGTTTACTTGGATTCTCCTAATAAATAAATAAAAAAGTATATTAAGTTTAAATATACTTTATCATTTGACCATGTCAATTACCCATTAGAAGATAGAAAGGGTTGACTAACTTAATGACTTGTAACACAAGCAAATCTTACGTTACTTATATCCCTTTCACTTCTTAGTGGTTACCATTACAACATAAAGCTTAGTAGAAAAGAAAACGCCTCCTAATAACAAACCCAATAATGCTATAAACTCTTATCTATTAAGCTTTTAATAATATAATTTATTTTCATAATTATTCTATCATGAGAGTGAAAAATGTCTTGAATTGATTTAATCATATATATTATATATATATATATAATTTTCAGCACTTCCATGTGAATTTATTTGAATTTTTCTTTGCATAAAATATTTGTGGGAAGGAGATTATATGAATAATTTCCATTATGGCAACAAAAAGAAGCTGCAATTAAATCCTGCCATTTTCTAGCCTTTTGTGTGTTCACCGCCTGCTTGAACGGAGAAGGACAAGCCACGAACACAGCGAGAGAATTGCATGGAAGACTGCAGGTGATGGGGAATTGAAGGTTTGCCATCTCATTCTGGTTCCCCCCACTCCACACTGGGAAGAAGGAGAGGAGGAGGCGGATAGAGATCACCGGAGGCCGCAGCGGCAGAAGACACAAGGCATGAAGATGGCGAAAGAAGAAGCTGCTGAGAAGAAGAAGAGGAGCGAGAAAGATGAGACCTTTGTGGAGGAGGAGCAGGAGGAGAAGGCAGCGGAGAGAGGAGGAGGAGGAGGAGGAGGGAAGACTGTTGTGGTTGGCGTTAGAATGGACTCGCAGAGCCGAGAACTTCTCACTTGGGCGCTGGTCAAGGCCGCCGCCTCCGGGGACCTTGTCGTCGCCCTTCACGTCCTATCATCCTCCGGCGGTGGTAGTGCCGCAGCGGCCAAGGATCCTGGTGGCCAGCCCGTCGCCGTGCTCTCTGTCGCCAAGGAACTCGACGCTATGCTCGCCGTCTACGAGGGCTTCTGCAACCTAAAGCAGGTCGCTTCCCCTCGACCTCATAATCCGACCTTTCCCCCCATTTGCATTCTGCTCCTCATCGATTGCTTTGGCAGATCGACCTAAAGCTGAAAATTTGCAAGGGCTCGTCCATACGCAAGGTTCTGGTAAAAGAGGCCAAAGCCTTCGCTGCGTCACTGCTCATCCTCGGGGTCACCAAGAACAGCCGCGCCATCGGGTGAGTCTGTGCCTAGTTTGAGTTCTTTGCTTGCTTCTCCTCGTGCCCAAAAACTCTCTTTGAGACTCTTTTTGTCCTCTGTTAGGTCTTCTTGGGTCTCCATAGCTAAGCACTGCGCCAAGAAGCTACCAAACGACTGTTCGGTGGTGGCATTGAGCGACGGGAAGATCGTCTTCCAGAGAGAAGCTGCAGGTTGGTGTGTTGCCGGCGTCCATTAGGTTCTGTGTTATGTTCTTAGAGCTTAGTACTGTTAACAGATAACAACAGATCTCAGAAGAAGTCAAGTAATGATCCAACTGAGGTTGACGAGAACAACGATTTGTTCTGCTTGTTCCCCATTGTAGGCCCGAAGAAGCTGAACGATACAGCCTCCGATCCTTCGTTTCCACCAGAAGCTGAGCTGAATGGTTGTATCATTTCCCACGCCGCGAATGGCTTATCTGCCAGCAATGGCTCACCAAGAAGCAATTGTTCAATCTGTGCACCTGAATCCGATCCTTCTTCCCTGAACGAGCTGAAGGAGGAAGAATCATTGGACTTGGTCCCAGTGGAGAAAACTGAAGCTCCCACGAGCAGCACTGCACTTACTGTCGTCAAGGATTTACCTGAAGCCAGACCTGGTTGGCCTTCTCTTAGAAGGCTGGTCTTAACCAACAGGAAGAGCCTCTACTCGGAGAAGCACAAGGCCTCTGTGGTTCAATGGGCAAAGTGGCTACCGAGCCGATACTCGTCTGTGCATCCTGATCGCAAGTCCAAGAAGTCGGAAGGAAATACGACACTCAACCTAGACCAAGAGAGCGGAGCCATTGTGCCAGTTGGGGCCGATCTGCCACCAACCCCTTTTCTTCCCAGTGATGCAGAAGGGAGGCTGCCCGAGGAGTTGGAATCTTTTCGAAAGAAGTTTTCATCTGTTTGCAGATTATTCAGCTACGAGGAACTCGAGCAAGCAACGTCCAACTTTCTGCATGGTTGTTTCCTAAAATTTGTCATGCATATAATTTATCGTCAATTCATGAACATTTCTAATGTTAATCGAATTTGCAATGCAGAGAATTTGATTGGAAAGGGCGGGAGTAGCAGTGTTTATAAGGGCTGCCTTTCCGATGGCAAGGAATTGGCTGTGAAAATATTGAAGCCATCTGAAGATGCAGTGAAAGACTTTGTTTCAGAGATTGAGATTATCACCACCTTGCATCACAAAAACATTATTGCATTGCTTGGATTTTGCTTCCAGAATAATAGTCTAATGTTGGTCTATGACTATCTATCACGAGGTAGCTTAGAAGAAATCCTCCATGGTATGCATTTGACACCCATTAATTGCTTATTTTCGTCCTTGATTTGCTTCACTTTCTCTAAATCACATGTCTTATTCCTTTTTCCGTTTTCTTTTTGTTAGGTGAGGAAGTGAACAAGCATGTTCTTGGTTGGGCTGAAAGATATAAGGTGGCAATAGGTGTTGCGGAGGCACTTGATTATTTACATGGGGGTGGTACTACTGAGCCCGTGATTCACAGGGATGTGAAGTCCTCAAACATCCTTCTCTCCGACGATTTTGAGCCACAGGTGTTGTATTTTTTCACAATGCATTTCTTATATAGTATTTAGTATTTTGTGTATGCACACGACATTTTTCGCCTTTTGCGAGTTTCAGTTGTCTGACTTTGGATTGGCGAAATGGGCATCAGCATCATCTCAACTGATTTGCAGCGATGTTGCAGGGACTTTCGGGTCGGTGTTCTTTCTGTAGAAAGAAGACAAATTTATTTTCTGAATGTTAGATCAAAACATTTTTCTAAGATAGCACACCCGATGACAGGTACTTAGCTCCTGAATACATTTTGTATGGGAAAGTTAATGAGAAGGTCGATGTCTATGCCTTTGGCGTTGTGCTTCTCGAGCTCCTTTCAGGAAGGAAGCCCATCAGTTCTGGTTGTCCCAAGGGCCAGGAGAGCCTCCTCATGTGGGTAAGTTCTCCATCGGTTTTGCTTTCCTAAATAAATGAATGAGGTTTAAAAATTTTGAATGTGCATTTACATTGTAGGATTAGTTGATCTTTTGCGACACTAGTTCAACACCCTTTTTCTTATTCTTATACCCCATGTAATTGCAGGCTAAGCCAATCTTACAAGATGGAGACACAAAGCAGCTGATTGATCCAGGTTTAAAGAATGAATTTAGTAGTGATCAAGTAGAAAGGATGATCCTAGCTGCTTCACTTTGTGCAAGGAGGCTTCATCATGCACGACCTCATATAACCCTTGTAAGATCTTATTTTCTGCTCAATATACAAATCTTCTTGATAAGTTCTATCATACCGTCTCAAGTAGCACAAAACTGGGGGCTTCGAGAGGTACTGCAACTAGTCATCTTCGTAAACCTACATGGAGAAAGAGTAGAGGGTTTTAGTCATGGACTTGAAGCCAATTCCGAATAGGATATTGAAGCTCCCTAACATTCCGACCGCCTTTGCCTTTTTACCTTTTGTCATGAACCATCTTCAACCACAGGTTTTGAAGCTACTCCAAGGAGACAATGATACTGTTGAATGGGCACGGTCAGAAGTTAACGCTCGGGCTGACATGTTAGATGATGAAATGCCAAACCAAGAATCGGACATCCAATCCCATCTCAATCTTGCATTACTGGATGTGAAGGACGACTTGAACTCGATCAGCAGCACCGATCACACATCCGATTCTCTAACCTCGAGCGCCTCTGCGGAGAACTACTTGCAGTGGAGATGTAGCCATTCATCAAGCTTCGACTAATTGGTTCTGAGTGCATCGCCGACGTAATCTGTATAGGGTTTTATTTCTCTAATCTCCTTGGGTTTTATGTGATTACAAAATCATACAGAAAAATACTTGTTGGTGCCTCATTGCATCTTCGATTCCAAGTCCCTCGAGAGTCATCTTCTTTTCTTTCAAGAAATGTCGACAACCTCTCCATTGTTCTCGAACAGAGATGGAGGAACTAATAACAGAGTTTGATTGTTTTATGTAGTATCTAACAAGGATGTGAACACCACTTTCTAAGATCTTGTGTTTAGTTGGCATGTCTATCAGCACTGAACTTGCCACAACTCTTAGTGATCAAGCACAATTGAAATGCTTTAACTGGAATGAGACACAGAGAACTTTGCATCAAGACCAGACAAAAGAGACTACATGAATTAGATTGATGCTCGACTGTTGTTAGTTTGTGATATTCTGGCACTGATCAAAGCCTGCCAGCTGGTCAATCGTGTAGCTGATGTGGTGGATGAAGGACAAGTCATCACCTTGTCTGGCAGCAGGGTGACGGTCTGTTGGCTACGGGTCGACCCTAGCGGCCACAGGGGGCAGTGGTCCCCGGGCAGCTGAACAGATCGGCACCCCCCTCCTATCGGCCTCTATGGATGACAACCTATATAGGTAGTCACTCGTGTCGATCTTATTGGTCACCGAGGTTGACAAGCGGCCCCTCCCCTTTTGTTAGTCTCTGTGGACAATAGACCATAAGGGATCGTACGAACTAGTCATCCACATAAATGAACAACAAAGGGAACTAGCCATCCTTTTATTCCCTTACTTTACGAAGAGCTAATTTAATCGTCGGAATGGTCAAATTGAGAAATCCTCCATTTGACATTGACTTTTGTGCAAGATCCCCGAGGAGACCGGAGCCCATATCGGATGCACAAAGACCACCTTATTCCCCGTAGCGATCGTATCGCTCACCCATCACGAGGGTTATCGAACGACTTTACACCTTCGGGTCAACATCGAGCTGTGCCAACTTCTAACTGAGGGCGTCGAGACAGCAACACTTTGGCACCCCATCAGTCTCTTGAATGGCCATCGGTGCCGATAACTCTTCCCCAACTGCAGAGAAAGCTCAGTCCAAAGCCATCAGCTTCACACTCTCTCTCAAAGGCAAACCACACGGCCACGAGATACTCGGCGCTTGCTTGTTCGGCCCACTGTAACCTAGCCCACCACATGAAGCAGAAATCAAAAGAAAACGAGATCCCGAGATGAATAACGTCAAACAGATGGTGCGCAAGTTTGCATCTCTCGCGTCACCATCAAAGAGCAGTCAGTTGTTGGGAAACGTACATAGACTGTATTGTGGTGTCTTTTAATCACGTCACAACAGCTGAGTTTTCTCTATCATTCCATGGTTTAGTGAGACTACCGAGTCGTAGACGTGTAAGGAAAGCTTTTCCTCTCTCTTTTGGAATATGCTACCGTAGTTTCCCCATTTCTTCGGCGAGGCCTCTTCATGGGCCGGAAAGGCATGTAATTGAATCGGCAGGCAATAAATATCTCCACCTGAAGAAGAAGAAGAAGAAGAAGAAGAAGAAGAAGAAGAAGAAAGAGCATCAAGTTATTTGTGTACAGTAGTCAATGCAATAACTACGTTTAAATGGATGCCATTTCGGAGCCATTTCAGGAACGGGGAAGATGAAGCAACCGCAGTTCATGGTGGTACAAGGTCAAGCTTATCCAAATAGTCGAGCCCCGTATGTCGGAGACGGCGGCAATAATTGTTGTCCGAAAAGGAAGTGATCAACAGCCCATTAGTTTCTTGGACTTCGAGGTCTCTTCCTCCTCTCTCTCACCTCCCTCACCATGTTCCAGCTGACAAGAATCTCCCTTTTTTTCGGCAGTTGAACAGTTGATATGCGCGATTTCATGTTACCTCAGTTTCATCATCATTGTTGACCTGTGCATCCGATTCCGGTGTGCCAATTCTTCTGTGTTAGCTGGAAATGGACCGTAGTGGGGAGCTGAAAAGATGGGCGGATTGAGATAGACGATGCAAATGGCACTCGTGTGGACGCACACTTGGAATCTGGGCTGCAAACCATCTCCAGCAAGTGTGAAGGAGGAGCTCCGTGTCATTGATATGACTCGCCACTGCATCGAGAAAGCAGAGCAAAAAGATCATTTAGATTTTGCAGTTAACTGCCATTCCACGCCGCTCAGTCACTAATAGCTCTTTTATTCTTCGGCCTCTTTACCGCTACAGTGTCCGTCACTGTCTGACGCTTGAAGTTTTACTTTGTGAGTCGTTCCCCCACGCCAACGCCACTCCTCTACTGGACATCAGAGAATAACCTCAGAGATTAGTCCGCAAGCGTCCGCCCGAAATGTTCACACCCATGGATTCATTATTAGGCACTGCTTGATGTAGAGAGCTCCTCTTGTGAGCGTCTGCTTTGATTTGTTATCGAGACAAGCGAAGAAAGGTGCCGTCTTGGGCTCTTCCTTGGCTTCGATCGACAAGAGAGGAGAGGAGTCACCTTCGCGTGCTTCTTCTCTGGTTTTTTATCGGGACGAGCGGAGAAAGGTGCTGTCTTTATGGCTCCACGGTGAGATAAGGGAAGAAAAGAGCCACCTTGGGCTCTTCCGTGGCCTCTGTTGTAGTTTCCGATAGAGAAGAGAGAAGAAAGGAGTCAGCTTTGGTGTCTTGGGAGTTATGTCCGGCGAGGCGGAGAATTGTGGCTCCGTTCTTTTCCTGGGGCTGCCGGACGACGTACTGGCGCTCATCTCCGCCCGCCTCCGCCCCCGCGACCTCTGCGCGCTCGGCCTATGCTGCCGTGGCCTCCACGTCGCCGTCGCGGCCTCCGAGAAGGCCTGGCTCGCGCAGTGCCTTCGCCTCGGCCCCCCGCCCCACCTCCTTCCCCGGTGGCGCAGGGGCGTCCGCTCCTACGGCGCCCTCTGCCGCTTCCTCGCAGCCGTTGCGCCGCTCCTCGGCATATGGGTGCACCAGAATCCGGAGCTCGGCAACGTCGTCTGCGTCGTGTGGGGCTTCCTCTCCGTCGTCGGCGTCCGCGTCATCCCCCAGGAGCTCGGGTATCTGGGCCTAGACGCCGGGCCTCTCCTCTGGGCGCCGGTTTTCGAGATCCTCGCCGACGCCAATGGCTCGCCCTCTCGCTTCTTCCTCCATGGCCGAGACTGCGGCGAGGACTGCCTCCACCCGGGCTCCGTTCGATCCATCGACTCCTCTTGCAACGTCCTCTTCCTGGAGGCCGATTCCCGTCCCCAAGATTCCGCCTTTCCTCCAAGACCGCTCCATTTGCCCCCCGCCCGGAGCTTCTCTTCCGTTTCTGGATCGAAGGATCCAGATTTGGCAAGAAAATATTCCCGGTCCCGCACCACTGTCGCCTCCCGTTCCTCGGTCGCGCCGCCTCCGCCTTCTTCTTCCCCATCCTTCACCCGATTGCCGTTCAGCGACCGCCGCCGGCTTCTAGAACTGGTGGCGGCCAGAATCCGCCTCAAGGTCCCCCGGGATCTGGCCGCTGCTCCTCTCTTTGAACGTTCTTCCTTCTGCGATGATGCCAATCTCTTGGCTAATCGAAGGTTGGAGCTCATCGAAATGCTCAAACTTAGCGGAGGGTGGATCGATCGGATGGCGGCAGAGTTAGCATTGAGCTTGACGGAGCATCGGAACGCTGCAAGCAGCAACGCCGTCGACCACCGGACGAGAACTGCCACTGACAAAAGAAGAGCCTTCTCCTCCGTGGCCGGGTACTTGAAACAATTCATGGGCAGGTCTACCTCTCCTAACGTTCCCTGTTCGATTTCAAGAAACGGGAATCCTGTGGGCGGCGGCAAGAACAAGCACGCGCAGCTCCACGAGTTCTTGAGGTCAGGCGACGTGATCGGGCTGAGCTTAAGAGCAACCCACATGAGGGTAACCACGTACAGGGCGTGGCCAAACATGCACGACAGCAGGTTTGCGCTGTACAAGCTCCCATTGCAGGCCCCAATGGCGTGCCAGGAGCACGCAGGCCTGTGGGGCGGCACCTTTGGCTGGCCACCGGGACAGCCCTCCGAGGGCAAATCAGGGAAGGCCTTGTTCTTCTTGTTGCTTTCTTATGAGGAGGTCAACGGCCACCCCCTTCTCATTGCCACCAAGATACTGGAAGGAACCCACTATGTCCTCCATCCCAATGGCTCCGCAATGTTCATTGTGAAAATGGATGAGACCACATCAGAGCCATTCCCATGGGAGACCGACGGTGAATCTCTTCAGGTGGAAGTGAAAGCTAGTCACTCAGGGGAGGGGATCGCGAATGGTTACGGTTTCCGATACCCAGGATCCAAGCCTGGCTCACTGTTTGTGTTACAGAATGGACTGTTGGCATTTGTGTGGAAGGAGTCCCAGTCCATCTTGACCTTGCAGAGGGTGGACTTGCAGGAGCTGCTAAAGAAAGGAGAAAGAGTGCCGGTGCTGCCACCAATCGCAAACTTTGTCTATCTTACAAAGTCTTACTCTAACGTTTTCACAGGCTTCCCTATCAACTCAGGTCATTCATCCTCTCCAAACTATGATTAGTCCTGTTTATTGTGCCTATCCCTGTATTTGATTGAGATTACGAGATGCTCGGCAGCTACCAAAGTTTTTATGATCTCGAGTTTCCTTTGAATCTGTTTGCAGCTATAATCACTTAATTTTGAGTGTATTAGCTTATTGCACTCTAAAAAATAGTGTAGTTTATTATCCTATTTGACCATGTTTTCATTGGTCTCTAAGCCACTCCATGATTCTGAACCATAGAAAGCTTTACTAGGTTTTCAATATGCTACTTGATGTCCTGCCTGATTTATGTGGTCTTTTGATTTATAGCATTTTGTTCGGCCATGTGGCTACAGAAAAAAAAATAAAACATGCTACTGGATGACTGGACTTTTTTTGGAGAAGAAAGCACCGGAGATAGCTGTTCGATAAATTTTTCATGAAATCTTTGTGTGATAAACCATGTAAAATCCAAAAGTTTATATGAGATATCATCCTGTGTTACACAAGTGAAATCCTTGAAAGCGAAAGACTTGTGAGTATTCTCAAGAATTAATCAGTATATGGATGATGGACATTGTTCTGAGTATTATGAGGCCTGAAAGAGTCAAAGTGGCATGTGGCGGAAATAGCTTGGTATGCTTGTGACAGAACGACAAGTCATGGACACTTTGGAAGATGTGGGAATTAAATAGGCAGAAGTTGAGAACGACGGCAAACAAAATGAGGCATAAGAAGAGGCCTAAATGGAAATCTGTAAATTTCCTTGTGAAAGCAAGTCTACTTAACAATTTCAGCATAGGATGCTGTCATCGGTATATATAGATGATACCGCTGATACCTGTTTTAGAATTATGATGATGCTTGAAAGAGTCTAACTACCATGTTGTGAGATTAGCTTGTTATCCTTGTGGAAGGATAGTCTGATGAAATTCTAAAGATGCAGTATCGATGAGAAAAATGACAAAGAAAGTAGTATTGTTTGAAACCTAAGAAGCAGCCTCACAGCTTGAAGTGTCTGCACTCTTTATTGATCTGTTTGTAAAAGTTACACTTAACAGTTCGATACTTCTTTGAGATGACTTAGTGCGAGCATCTGGTGACGCCGGGAGAATCTCATGGTACAACAAGTGGGGAAGCTGGTAATATTTGCACATGAATAATATTTCATACACATGAGAAGCAACAAGTAGAAGGAGAAACATATTATGAGAAGAATTCTGTACTCTCTGAAAGAGAATTTCCAACGTGAACTCCAATAACTAATCCAGCAAGACCTCCAGGTTTGGACAATAGAAGACGTAAGAGCTTTGGATCAAAACTTCGGAGTTATGAGGGTCAATTAATAGCTAGTGTGATCAGGTAGAAATATCGTACTAGGAGTCCAGAAATTAGATTGAAACTTCTTGTAAAGAGTTATAACTGTGAGAAGTAACATAGCTTGTTTTTCTGTTGTGGGTTTAGGTGAATATTCGTATTGATGTTATTGTCCTAATTGTCATGGAACTGACATGCATAAGCATCTACGGCTGCAGCTGCGGAGTCAAGGGTTGGATGTGTTTGGGAGAATAACAGAGCCAAGGATGCATAGAGCACGAAGACCATATAAAGAACTTAAGTCTGACAGAAACTATCTATAAGTTGGATGCAGGAAAGTCGTATGGAGGAAGCTTAAATAAAAGAAGCTTGAATGTTTTGGGAAGTATCAACTTTCACATACATGAGATCCAGTTTCGGTAGCAACCAACATCTCACGGAGCTAGTTTAGCCAGAATGTGTTATATTGCGCTGCTATGCTTAGCGTTGTTACTAAATACCATGTTTGGAGTTATAGAATGTAGTGTTATTACAAACCTTTTTTTGTCGGCTGCTCGAAACTTCACAGCTTATGCCAATGTTGCCTGAGCTACAACAAGGTTTAAGGGTGCAGGACGAGAATAAAATCAGATCATCTTTCATGCTAGAAATGAAGTCCGACATTGTCCACCATTTTGTTGCTGGTGTTGATTTCATAACCTTGTAATTGTTTTTGAGAGGCACCGTACATAGCATAGATATGCATGGACAAGATGACAAGGTAACGGATACAAGTAGCCTTCTTTGATCAGTGCTTAAATATTCTGTTCAACTGGAAAAACTCTTTCAGTCATGTGACATTATGTTGGTAGCACTTTTATTTCAGTCTGTTCTCCTACATGATTTCGCAGTTCATGAGTCATTTAGTGTTCTTCCTGTGGCAGCACATTTCGGTATGTCGTTGATACAGTACCGAGTAGAACACATGAGAAGTCAGGAAAAGGCTAACTGCTATCATCTTGTTCAGGTTTCTGCTGTGAAGCAAGGAATGACAATGATTCTGCTTCTGGATACAGATTCTGTTCCGTAAATTATTTGATAAAACCTTGATTTCTCGGAAAATGATTTGGTTCTTGCCAGTGATCCTGCACTGATCCACCATATTGCAGTAAGTGTTCAGTGTAGCTGTAGGTGGCTCCCTTCTCCGGAATCAATGTGGAGGATGAAACTGCAACTAGTGTTCAGTATCATTCTAGCAGAGCTTTTTGTTGGCACTGCTGCTTCTGTGGATGTCCAGTTTTCACTGGCTAGCTATGGTTAAAGAAAGCAACTTCTTCAGCTCCAGCTGAAGGGAGCATGACTTGTGATCACCAGTGAAGTTTTTTCTGGAAATGCTAAGGAATGGATCATCTTACATTCATCTCCTGCAAATGTGTTTTCATGTCTTGGGATCAATATATATTTATGGTTTTGGATTGAACAGAAATCTTTCAGTAATACCGTAATAGTTCTTTTACATCTCTTTTTACGTTTCGGTCTCTATCCTTTCAAAAATTATATTGGGATCTTAATATACTTTTAATTTTTTTAATTTTTAATTTTATATAAATTATTTTTAATTAAATTTTAATATTTTATTTTTATAAATATATAAATTTTAATATAATTTATTAAAAATATATGAATCGAGATATTAAAGATAATTAATTATAGAAGATAATATGTAATTAATAATCTTGTTCATTCTTATTGTTCTCATGGAGAGGATAACATATGATACCACAATTTCATTGTATATTAAGATATGTATATTAAGCTATGATATTAATCCTCAAAGTCTTTTGCTAATATCGGATTTTAAGATAATTAATAAGGAGGAACGGATTGGAACTTTGAATTTGCAGCGAGCGGCAAACCGATGTCTCGACGCCGTCGATACCCCATAAAACTACTTATATGCGCTCCCCTCGTCGCTCTTTAAACGCCAACGTCTCCTCCTCGGAGGCCAAGAAATCGATTGCAGCGCGAAAGGGGAGAACAGAAGCCCCTCTTCTTGTTCTAATGGCGGAGGAGAGGAAACCCCTTAGCCTCAACGAGCGCAACGCGCGCCTCGTCCACGACCTCTCGCGCTCTCGCCCTCGCTCAGGTAACGATTTCTCGCAATCCCACGTCTTCCGATGGCATCTTCCGCGGATGGTCATTTCTTTTGGGGATCTTGATCAGAAATTAGGGTTCGTAAGATCAAGATCGAAGGCCGGCGGCGGCTTTGCAAGATCTCCTCCTCTGTAGACGCCGAGAGCCCGGATGGGAAATGGTTGGATTCGCCTCCCGGGGAGAACGATGACGGCGAGAGTATTCGCGATATCCTTGATGATCTCACTTCCCGGCTGGATTGCCTCTCCGTGGAGAAGCCGAAGCCGAGGTCGAAGCCGATGGTCCGCGAGCCGGAGCCGTCCGTGGAGTATGAGAGCGCCACCTCCTCGTTGTCGCCTTCATCGGTTCATTCCAGCCCCGGTGTCGAGAAAGAGGTTATCGAGAAGGGAAAAGAGGTTAAAGATAAAGCGGCGAGAGTTTTTTCTTTGGATGATGATGTGGAAGGGAGAGAGGAAGAGGAGGACGACTGTGTGGTTTTAGGAAGCGGTGGAAAGAAGCAGGCGCCGAAGGGGGAAGAGAACGAGGGTGAATCGGGTGACTTTTGGAGTGATGACGATGTGGAGGATTCGGGTCGTGATGGTAAAGATGGGGATGACTTCACTATGGCTGGCAGTGGCAGCGGTAAGTCGAGGACGTACAGGCTTCCCGAGAGGGTTTTCAAGATGTTATACCCGCATCAACGGGACGGTTTGAAATGGCTGTGGACGCTTCACTGTGGTGACACAGGTGGGATTCTTGGGGATGACATGGGGCTTGGCAAGACTATGCAGGTGAAATGTTGGATCTTCATTTTCTTGGTTCTACTTCTATGAGCTTCTTGAGAAAGGTTTACATTTCCTTGTTTTCCACACTTGTTCAATTTGTCATGCTACCTTTGTCTTATAATTGTTGAGACTTTACGGCTTTGTTGTTGTACTTCTGTCTTATGATTTGTGCCTTTGCAGGTGATGTGTGCTCAATGTCATACTTGGCCTTCATAGGATCATACCTTATTGCTTGACTTGTTCTTAGCTGCTAGTCGTCTAGGTCTTGCATTCAACTTGCTTATTGCTGGAGTTGCCATGAGTAGGAGATTGACATTTTCTTGAAATGAGCAACTATCGTTTGTGAGTTAATTTAAATAATTGATTCTTTAAGAAATCACACAGTTCAGATGTCTTTTGTTAATTATTTTCTTATTGCTATGTCCGAAACAGGACATGATTGATGTTCTTATGATTAGACCTAAGGATGACCACTATCTGTGTTAAACTGTGGGCATGCGTTCTATTTTCAAAAGATTTTCTGGCTTAAATGCAGTGTCAGGCTGTGCATTGACCCACTTCGGACCTCGGGTTGGCAAGATCCTCAAGCGCTTGGCGTCCCTTCTGCATTAAAATTATTTGCTGTAGTTTTATGTATATATTAGGATCAAACATTCTTTTTATGCTATTTAAGGGGATTTAAATAGCTTTCTGGACCATAGGCATATGACAATCGTTATGGAGCATTTCAGGTTCTCCGGAATAGGTATAGCTATGCTGGTCGGCTGTGTGGAGTTTAGTCCACGTTCTTTTCCATGTTGAAGCATTCTTTTGGTGCTACCTTTTTATCTTCGTATACTTTTTTAAATTTATATCCATCATTTCCCTATTCTTTGATATTGAAATCATTAACTGCATCTTTTTACCGCTATATGATTGTTCAAGTTGGAGCTATATGTGTATAGACACATAATTAAAGGTCTTCAAAGTAGACCGAACTTTGAACGATTAAAGTTTGACTTAGATGTGCAAATGTGATATATTATGCATTTTTATTTAAAATGCATTATAAAGCCTTGTGAAATGCTCAGGTTATGATTTGAAACATTGTTCAGGTTTCTGCTTTCTTGGCTGGACTATTTCACTCTCGCTTAATAAAGAGGGCATTGATCGTTGCTCCAAAGACACTTCTTGCTCATTGGATGAAGGAACTATCTGTTGTTGGTCTTAGCGAGAAGATTAGGGAGTGAGAAACTGTATATATGGTTTCTTTTAACATTTGGTTTTACACATATTGTTAATACTCAGTACATTCTTTTCCCCTTGTTTGTTTAAATTTCTTCTAATGTAGCTACTCTGGAACTAATGCAACAAGCCGCCGCTACGAACTTGAACATGTGCTTAAGGTATTGATATAAATTATAATTTTCTTCTAAATTTGCACTGAAATTCTTATCTTTATTCTTTATTTGGAATATTTGCTCGAATGATCATCCTTGCTTATCTATAGATGTCATATTCATGATCTACAAATATAGGAATGTATTCTAGGTCCTGCAGAAATCTCTTTAGGCCTATCATAGACCCTTGGTTAAAATTTGATGACTCTTCTGCGTTTTGCAGGAAGGTGGTGTACTTCTCACGACATATGACATCGTACGAAATAACTCAAAAGCTATAAGAGGTGATTGGTTTATTGACCGAGATGAAAGCGAGGAAGACAACTTGTGGGATTACACTGTGCTTGATGAGGGACATATCATAAAGAATCCTAAGACACAAAGATCGAAGAGCATATCTGACATACAAAGTTCTCATCGCATCATAATTAGTGGAACCCCAATTCAGAACAATCTAAAGGTAATACTTATTTGGTTTACTCCTTATGCTCGTCTGTTTTCAAAGTTCTTTTTTAATATCTTGAGTTACGGGCTTCCTGATAGCTGAATTTTGCTTTTTGATAGGAACTATGGGCATTATTCAATTTTTGCTGCCCAGATATCTTGGGTGACAAGGATACGTAATGAACTATACTTACTGCTTAATGACTTTTCTTTTTTCTTTGTAGCATTGATAAAATCTGACTGCTGTTTGTTTTCTTTAGGTTCAAAATAAGATATGAAAACCCTATCCTTCGTGGAAATGACAAAAACGCTTCTGACAGGGAAAAACATATTGGTTCCACTGTAGCTAAGGTAGGATTTTCCACGTTGGGAATGGGATCTCCATCTTATCTTTAGTAATCTATTTCATTCTCGGAGAATCATTTCCGGAGAATACTCAACCTGTAACTTTCAGACACCCGAGTCAAAAACATTTTCTGTTCTGGTTTAGATGATCTTACACAAATTGTGTTTTAAAATTAAGCTCTATCATACTGATATTGCTTTTGTATAAACACATAAACACCTGAAATATTTTCATTGTGAACATGAGCCTCATTATGACTTTTATTACATGCTGTTTTGTTTAGGATTCTGTGACTACGATATATATGATTTTTCTCATGTATAGGAGCTAAGAGAGCGAATAAAGCCTTACTTTCTCCGTCGCTTGAAGAGTGAAGTATTTTGTGTAGATGATGGAGCTAACAGTGTAAAGCTCTCCAAGAAAAGTGAGATAATTGTTTGGTTAAAACTAACAGCTTGTCAGGTACTTCTATTATTTTCTTCATCTCTTTGTTTTTAGTTTTTTTTTTCCCTAACTTTACCTAGCCCCCCACCCGCCCCCCCCACAACCCCAAAAAAATGTTCTTGTGGATGCAGAGGCAACTTTATGAAGCTTTTTTGAATAGTGAGCTGGTTCATGCGTCAATGGAGGGTTCACCCTTAGCTGCTTTGACAGTAACTATCACCACTTTTGTGTCTAGTCTAAGCTAATGTTTTGCTAGAAAACTTATTTTCTGCTGTTCAATTAAATTAATGTTCTCGAGCTTCTTTTTCTTTTACATGTATGTTCTGCACAATTTTTGACCTATCCTTTTTCCCTTTATCGTTACAAAATTTTTATTGAAAGAATCATCCTTCAGAAAATTTTGGGTGTTCAGTTATCTTCTCCATATGGGGTTTTTTTTTTTACAGTTCTTCTGGTGTTCTTTTCCTGAACCCATGGAAGAATGACTATGAATTGTATTAAAAACAACTTCTTTATTTGATATTTTCTAAAAAGCAAAAAGCAAAAAGCAAACATTCAATATCTTAAATGTCAATGGAACTAAATACTAATTAGCACTTGTTCGTAATATGCATTGATATCTGTAGACTATAGTTTATTTGAAGCTTTGGTGCCTGGCTTCCATTCAATTTCTTTTAACCTTGTTCTCGCTAGATATGGAGTATATAGTGTATTACTGTATCTTCATGCAGGAACCACCTCGATATGGAGTATATGTCCACCTTCAAAGTGGAAATCTTGTGGGTTGAACATAAGGAAACAAAGCAACTTGTAAAGAGTGTGCAAGAGTAGATGCTAGGTCTTAACAGAGTGAAATTGAATTAATTCAAACTTGCTGATTGGTCCTTTGCCATTGCCAGTTTGCCACTAAGATGAGAGTTCTCATAACCTAATAATAAATTCTCTCAGCCACTTTTCTGTAGAAAGTGATCTCTTGTGGTTTGCCTTTTCCCATTACTTTATATGCTACATGTTTGGATTTTCTTTCTTGTATTTAAAATAGTAAATGCATAGAAGTGATGCTAGGTGAATACTTGGGACTTTTTTTTATTCTTTGATATTTGTTTTATTGCTGCAATATCTTTTTTAAAATCTGACCAAGTATTGTTGTCTTTGGAAATAGATATTGAAGAAAATATGTGATCATCCATTGCTTTTGACCAAGAAAGGTGCTGAAGGTGTACTTGAAGGGATGGATTCAATGTTAAACCGTGAAGAAGTCAGCATTGTTGAAGCTATGGCTATGAGTTTGGCAAATATGACTGACCAAGATAGTATTTTACAAATAGATCATAACATGTCATGCAAGATATCTTTCATAATGTCTTTACTGGTTAGAACATTGTCATTATTGTTAGTATATTATGGCACACCAAGCATGCTTTTAGATTATCATATCCTTATTTCTTACCTTGCAGGAAAATTTAGTTCAAGAGGGACATGTAGTACTCATCTTCTCACAGACTCGTAAAATGTTGAATCTTATTCAGGTTGTTTTTCATAATCTGCTACTAATTTTTGCTTGTTGAGATTGATGCTCTGTATGATTAGGCTACTTTTCCAGGCCTATTAGATTCTTGGTAAGGATGGTTTTAGTTGTTGCACTAAGGATTTAAATCTCAGTCCCTTACCTATTCCTTAATCTGTCTATGATATGATACTGGTGCATCAGACAGTATACCAACATGTATCATTCGCTCGGTACCATTTTATGAAATAATAGAAAAACTGACTGAATGTATGGTATTGATATCGAGCTTTATGTTCCAATGTTGGTCAGACTAGTAAATACTGTTTCATGCCATCAGTAGGTCCAGATTTGGAAGTTTGGTTGTGATTAGCTTCAGTAGCACCTATTAAATGTCAATTTGTGGAACCTTACTATCCAGATTGAACATCGTTGTGTATGTCATATTGTTGGATGTTTAATCATCTATTTTGTAGAGTGTTGCTGCTTTTTAGCAGTTTGTTAAGATCTTCACTAGCTTCTTATTGTATGAGTCAATTTCTGGGTGGTTTTTAGCTAATGATAGGTAAGGATAGCTGTTAGTACTATGTCTTATCTATTTATCAATTCGACAGACAATTAGACGCAAATTGAATGATTTTGTCTGGGATGTTTTGCACTGCCTGATATCCTAATTGTACTGGGTTTACCAGATGGTAAGCCTACCAAACGGTATAACTTTGATTTTTTTTTAGAAAAATTGATAGCTATGACAACTATCTTTTTTGTCACTCTTCCTCGTCCAGACTCTCTCTCTCTCTCTCTCTCTCTCTCTATCCCTCGTGTTCCTCCTCCCTGTCTTATCATTCCTCCTCCCCTCTTTTCTTCTTTCTCTACAGTCTGGTACTAACCCAGAATGAGTCAGTATGCTGATTCACACTGATACCATTTATGTATGGTCATCCTCCAGTATCAGCACCATATGAGATTTTAAACCTTGGGTCAAAGTGACTTTTTATAAGGCTTTTATAGGTTTGGTGTTTTTAGGTGGCATAGGCAAAATATAGAACTATTGATGTCAAATTTGTCCAATAAAAAATTTCTAATAGCATTTGATTTGAATTTGTTTTAGATTTTTCTTGTTTTGGTTATAGTTGACAGGCATAGAGGGTCTTCTAAGTTAGTAATTTTAGTCTGTCATGATGTAGCTTCTCTCCCATTTAATAGCAGGGAGAAGAATTTCCCACAGCATAAGAATATGTATCATAATCCAAATGTTGGAAAGCTCTTGTCGAACAGTGGACTTTAGATTGTAATTTTACCTGCAATTCGTTACAGCACTTCTTTTATTAGTTTTGTTCTATGCAGGAAGCAATTACATGTGAGGGTTACAAGTTTTTGCGAATTGATGGTACTACAAAAATTCATGAGAGAGAGAGAATAGTCAAGGTTGATTCATCTTTTTTGAACAAATGTATCATCTTTCATGGTTTCTTTTCTGCATTATGTCACTAGTACTGTTTCTTGTTTTTAGGATTTTCAAGAAGGTCCAGGAGCTCCAATTTTTTTATTGACATCACAAGTTGGTGGACTTGGTCTTACACTTACTAAAGCAGATCGTGTTATTGTTGTTGATCCAGCATGGAATCCAAGGTCAGTCGGACAGCTTATATTTGGATAATAGTTCTTTGCGTAAACATATCAATTGTTGATCTTGTCATCGTATATTTGTTTTTTATTTGAACTTATGAGTGTGATGACCCTTTGTAACTTAATGGGTGAGCTTTGGTATCATGGTAAGGTTGTCCTTTGTGATGTAAGGCTATGTAGGTTATCCCTCCTCAAACCACACATTAGCGGAATGTCTTGTGCACTGGCGACCTTTAGCATACTGGTCTTTTTAGTTAGTTTCTTGTTTCATATTTAAATAATTCATAGTGGTCAAGTTCCAAATGTTGCATGATGATGTTGTAGCTAAGTTTTCTGAATTCATAATAAAGTATAATATGCATTTGTTTTCTTAAATGGATTATGTGATTAACATCCTTATTTTAAATGCTATAAATAAGTTGTAATTTAAATGCATGATTTGGAAGATGTCAATTTGCAAGGTCTTGAGATTAATCCTGTCATCATCTCTTACCATTTGCAAACATAAAAAAAGAAGGAAAAAATGGAATTTGTGCATATATGCTTTTGCATATTGCCACTATGTGTCATGCCTTGTGAGAGCGTCCCTCTGGAACCTTTATGTGAAGGGTTAATTGGCTATTATAATGCTGCCATTGGGATATCATTAGTTCTGAGGAATAGCAAATAATTATACTCTTGCAAGGTTTTCTTGGGTTGAATAAAATCAAATAATTCAGAAAGATAGAGTGACATATAAATGAAGTCTTCGGAGATTTTTGTTTTTATTAGGTTTGTTCAACTTCACAATAATAAAAATTGTAGAGAGGTTCTTGTGAATACTTCTTATTGCCCTTTAACAGCCATGTAGAGTTATGTAGTTGTGAAGTTCTGGAATGTGTTTGTATTCGTAGAACTGATGTGTGTTGTGTTCTTTTCTAGTGTGTTTCACTTAAAACTTTATCATGAAAAGGGGAGATTCATTATGCATGAATTCATGTACCATTCTGAAACAATAAACAAATACTGTAAAACTGGTTTTTTGCCTTGCAAGTGTTAGTCATCTGTTGTTAATGTTTTTAGTTCTGCCAAATATTCATAAGATAGCCTTTAAACATGGTTGTTTGTTGTTCCATTTGCGAGCTAGATGTTCTCTGTGCAAATTTTCCACTTTTTTATTTTGTTTTTACATGTTACGGAGTTGTTATTAATTGAACTATGTAACTAATATCTTAGAATAGAAATATTTTTCATGTATAGGTTCTTGGGAATTTTGCTAGTTATATATGTATCGGTTAGATTAACCACAAAAATTTCTTACATTTGTGAATTATTAGTTCCGGTTCTTACATTGGCTTCATGAAAGGAGGAAAAAAATTCTTAGTGAAATTTTCATTGTGCTACTGTTTAAGCTGCCTGTAGCCACCATGTGCCATGTCAATGTTTTTTATGGGATTTCTAATATGCATTTTATTTTACTTCAATTTTTTCCCAATGAATATTAATTTTTTCCCTCGTTTCTATCAGAGTGGGTGGAAGGTAGCAATTATTTGATTTTTTTTTCTTGGTTTTTTTGTTTAAGTTTTGGCTTTCTTTGGCTATTGTGCAGTATGGATAATCAAAGTGTTGACCGTGCATATCGAATAGGGCAAAAGAATGATGTCCTTGTCTATAGATTGATGACTTGTGGAACAATTGAAGAGAAGATTTATAAAATGCAGGTCAGACCTTGGAATCTTGTTTCCTTTTACTGTTTTGAATGTGTTAATTAGCTATTCTTTGTCTTATGATCACTCTTGTTTCTTGGATAATATCCCATACAATTTTCAGTGATTATAACAAATTGTTTCGTTATGTTTCAAGCAGGGTCTTCCGTACCAAACTATACCGCCCGGTATGGGCGGTACGTACCGGTCCGACAGGTTGTCTGTACGCGGACCGCCTGTTACCAGTCCGCGTGCACTGCAGCACTGTAGTAGTGCTACAGTACTTGGCACACCTGGATGTACAACTCGATATATCGTACCGTACCGATACCGAGCCCAGGTCGAAATATCGGTACAGTACGGTATTGCGAACCTTGGTTTCAAGATTAGTTTATCGATCATAACAGTTACCTTTTTCACTACTTTATCTTCTTTCAATTTTCTTTTCATTGTCTTATTCATATAAAATTTTTATGCAACCCACTGTTGTGTCTGAAGAGTTCTAACTGTATTGTTATATTCAAATTTGTAGTAATAACTCGATCAAAATGGTTCTGATGATGCCTGTTTTCAGCCACTTTTTGTTTGAGATATAAGTTCAAAAGTGCCAAACCTATGCTGACAAATAATTTGTTAGTCTTGTTGCTGATTTTGTACTTTATTAAAGTCAATAAATATTGCAGGTCTTCAAGGGTGGCTTATTTAAGACGGCTACAGAGCACAAAGAACAGACTCGATATTTCAGCCAGAAGGTATTTTCAGAAAATTTTGTTAATTTTTTTTCTTTTGATATGAAACTATTAAAATGTCGTACTGCAGTCCCTCTATAAATGAATACTTCTTTCATTTTGTAACAGCATGTTGATTACTGTATATGGTATATAGGATATTCAAGAGCTTTTTAGACTCCCAGAACAAGGATTTGATGTTTCACTCACTCAAAAACAGCTACAAGAGGAGCATGATCAGCAACATAATATGTACTGATTCTTTTCAGCTTCACAGTTTGACGAGCATGATCAGCAACATAAGGATTTATGCTGTCATCAACTAGTGATCATATTTTGATAAATCTTCAAATTTTGGTTTTTAAAATTTTACAGACACATGGATTGGTCGCAATTTAATAGTTCTCATGTTTCACATTTGTCAGGAATGCCTATTTGATGAAGCATATAGAGTTTCTACAGAGACTAGGTATTGCTGGTGTTAGTCACCATAGTTTGTTATTCTCTAAGACTGCAGTGGTGCCAACTGTTCATGAGAATGACAAAATACAAAGGTCAGTATTCACCTTACTTGTCATAGCACTAGCTTACTTTGTCTTGTTATACAATTTCATGCATATTTGTTCCATGCTTGAGTTTTCTTGGCATAAAACTTTTAATATACTGATATTTTTTCTGATATCGTTACAATGCCATTTCATATCTGTGCCATGCTTGAGCTCACTTTCCTATGGTTATTCATTATTAATTCATTTTCATGATGATATATTTTAATGTGCTTAGCTTTGTCCTTGCTGATTGGTGGCGCTTCTGATCACTTATGAATAAGGATAACTATAATTACAAATAATTATATTTTTGAAAATTATGACATACAAAGTTCCTTTTAATGTTATAGGAAAGTGTATTATCTCATTGTTTAACATAGATTTAGTTTGAAATGAGTCGCTATCTCATATTTGTGACCGGAGTTCAAGAAGTATATTTTTGTTGGTAATCTTATATTTTAAACTAGTATTATGTAGAAAATTATAACACACCAGTTTAGTCATGCATAAAAAATGAGAAAAGAATTAGATTGGTTTATAAAAATTGCTTAACTTGGTCCTAAACATTTTGGTTTAGTATTTCTGGATCAGTGATTCAAGCTCAACAAGTTGAGTGGTGAGAAACAATATTGTAATAAAAATCAATAACCATATGGTCCACGACCTGTTGCATTCTGTCATAATTTATGATGCCATTTATGATGCCCTTGTTCTTTGTCATAATTTTTAATATGACATATATGCATATCAAGGACCAAATAGCTGACAGATGGAAATTGATGATGTTCCTAAGCTGTTGATTTTAAGATTCTTCCAAACATGATGTACTGGGCCATTGCACAAAGTCATCAATACCATCAGGCACAAATCTACCATCCTATGTAAGGGAATGTCAAATGACAACTTCTAAATATATAATCGACTATTTTTTCATATTTCATAAAATATCTAGACATGAATGGGGATAATAGATGTTTCTACAAACGGAAACAGAAATATTTTTTTTCCCTTTTCATATTTCATTAAATCCATTTTTGATGATTGGTCTGCTATAATTTGCAGTACAGAGACGCTAGTTATACATAATATTTCATCTTCATGATACGTGCCTTATTTGTTTAATGCAGTTATGATGACCCTTAGCATTGAACATATTTGAGAATGTAGTTGTGGAATTCATCAGTACTTTTTCTTCTAAGGTTGACTGTATTAACCTGTTACTGTGTGCAGTGTTATGGGGAACAAAATCGTGAGAAATTCACAGTCTGGCTGGTCCAATGGGTATTATGCTCAACTACAAAGTTATGGAGAACATGTCTTACAGACATGCTAAAGTATTTCTTTGTTTACAGGGCTGAGCATGCGTTCAATCCAAACGATAAGGAGTTCATTTCTAGGAGATACACTCCTAAAATTTTGACAAATTCATCAACGGCCAGTCCAGAAGATATAGAGTCAAAAATTAAACGCCTCTCTCAAACTCTAGGAGACAAGGTACAAGTAATTTTTGGTAATTCGGGGTAGCAATATATGACTAGTTACTCATAATCTGGTTAAAAAATTGGGTCATAGGCATTGGTCGCGAAACTACCAGATAGTGGGGATAAGATCCGGAAACAGATTTCTGAACTCAGACAACGGCTTCAGACAGTTAACAATGCCTCTTCAATACGAAGGAAGGAACCAGAAGTAATTAGCATAGATGATGTCACGGAGGAGTTGAACAAAGTCATTTTGATGTGATTGTGTTTTCCTCATAATTTTATGAAATATTTAAGTGATGTACTGCATCACTTTATTGCCAAAAGGTTTTGATTATGTACCATATTTAAGTGATGTACTGCATCACTTTATAAGGCCAATTTGCTTGGTGGCTCTTTCTTTAATCAGATCTTGTGTCACGGATTGAAAGTTGGATGTTTGGCCTCATGTTATCCTCGTCAAATATAGTTAGTGAAATGTTATTATTTGACATTAGAGGTGTACTTTCTGTATGGCTGACATGTATGAATATGATATGCTTTTCTGATAAGAACATGATCAGATTCGAGGGTCTTTTTTTTGCGGTTATGTGTCTTTTTCTTTTTCTTTTTCTTTTTCCTTTTCCCTTCAATTTCATATTGGATTCTTAATCCTCTTTGGTGGATCTTTTTGGTGGAAAGGTTGTACAAATGGCTTTTAATATATATGTTTTACCTTTTTCTGTTGAAGATAAAAATTGCTTTGGGATCACAGTGTGTTTGTCTGGTTGAATATCACACTTATGTTATACTATCGAAATATCTCGAGACTTTGATATGGATAGTTGAAACCAAATCAAAGCTAATAGTTGAAACCAAATCAAAGCTTGGCATTTATCTCTTTTAATTTCTATTGTTTATAGGTGTATTATCTAGGGCATCAAAGAGGTATGTTCCTAATATATAATAAGTCAACCATGTAAGGCTCATGCGAAAAAGGTTCAATTAAGTTACCAAACAATCTCTCTTATGGAATATTTCTTTGAGTTCAGGAGATAACTCGGGTCGATAATTCTTTTTTCTATAAAATATTTATAAAAATATTTTTGATAGTCTAGGAGACTGTTCAAGTCGTCTTTTTTCTATAAAATATTTATAAAAATATTTTCGATAGTCTAGGAGACTGTTCAAGTCGGTTACTAACAACCTCCCTTATAGAATATTTCAGGAGGTAACTTGGGTCGATAATTCTTTTTTTTATAAAATATTCATAAATTTTTTTTTGATAATCTAGGAGACAGTACAAGTCGATTATAAACAACATCCCTTGTAGAATATTCGTAGAAATATTTTCAAATATCCATGAGACAATTCGGATTGGTTATGAACTATCTCTCCTATCAAATATTTATATAAATATTCCTTAAACTCTCTCTCCAACCAAATATTTATATGAATATTCTTGTAACTCCTAAAGTGCACAACTTTTGCATGACACTTTGGGGCTGAACCACTCCAACGAACAGTCTACAGAGAACGCATACCCTTAAACCATAGAAGGTCACGTTACAACCAGACAAGAACTTAAATGAGGTACAGAAGCTTTCACCATCAAGCCAGCTAATACCTTTGCCTAACATTACATTGCCACATTGATGTGATCACTTCCACAATATCACAATCAAAACCTGGACTAATTCATGATAGGTTTTCCACAAGTTCTATATTCGATGACAGCACATATTGATATTCTGCAAGTCACAAAAACCACAAAACAATTGGGACTACATGCACATGTATGTATCCTCAACAAGATCAGATCAAAAACGCCAAAGCTGCTTATCATATTATGGGAAACATGGGGGCTGGCATTAAGCTAATCGCAACAATATTAGATTATTTATCCCTTAGTAAGAATGGATAAATATTTGATTGGTGGAAAGAATTCATAGTTTTACAGTTAAAACTCTGATTTGAGAGCTCCTCTTCTTTGATGCGAGTTTGGGTGTGACAAGCAGCAAAAGTTAAAGATGAAGAAGCAGAACCAGCAAAATTCATTACATCCACCTGCAAGGAGGCGTTAGGACAACGATGACATGCTGGTTTCAGTATCTTGCGGCCGCCACATTGTCTTTTGAACACACAGCAATCCTTCGTTATCCTTTGAGTAAGTCAGTGTGATCTCCCAGTGGAGAGACTTTGCCATGTTCTCTATCTCGCTAATCACATCGGCGTCGTCCCTAACAATCAGCTTCCCTTCAGGTCTCAGTACCCGGTCCACCTCAGCAATTACTGGCAGCAATCGGCACCTACGGCGTAATGCCACAGAAACAATTAATATTAATCAACAAAAGCAAGTATCGTAGATTCTGAGTCTCATGACTACGCAACAGTTCACCCCCCTCTATCGATAACAATTAAGCAACATAGACGAACAGCAGTCAAATTATTAGAAAACACAAAGTCTAGATTTATCATCTTTCATTTTTGCTATGAATCATAGACAGAGGAGCAAAGGTATGCTTGATAGACACAGAATCATTAGTTCATGTTACATTAAGCACTGAATGCTTGATAATACTATGAAGCATAATTCATGAATTATAAACTTTTATTTGAAATAAGAAGTGTCAGGAAATAACCTTTTCTTAAGTTTGGAGAATAGATGGTCCGCATGGAGAAGATCATATGTTCTTGGATACGTGCTAAATGATTCACACCAGTCATGATACATCCCAAACAGTCCACGTTCGTAAATAATAGGAAGTGTGTCAGGTGAATCAATCGAGACAATATTCATTACCCAGACTTTCATGTCCCGCAATGCTGCAGCGAAACTGCAAATAACAACCAGAAAAATGTATAGAAGCTGAAAGATTAATAAGGTCGGTAAAAAAGGGCATGATACTGTCTCATAAATAATAACAAAAAAAGGGTCCGAATTGTATCAGGAAACAATTGAAAAATGTCTTTCACAAGACAAACAATAAAGCATTAAGATACACGACATGGGTAGTTATTGGATTCAGCATCAAAATTTCCAATCAACATAAAGCATCACGGTTGTAAGAAAAAAACCAGACAAACGATGAGCATTGATTTACTCGATTTAGCATGGAATGAGAGATACTATTATGAGTTCGAAGATTCTATCTTTCCTCAAAGTAAGAAGCCCCTTGTCAAGGAAGAATATCCTATAAGTTTAATATCAGAGCCAAGAGTTCTGTATCAAACAGGCTTCTAACTATGGCAATAAATTGTTGAATAGGTTAACTTTATATTAGGTAAGAACCGACTAAAAGAGGAAAAAAGATCTAAATGACTAGTTGATCAATATAAAAGAAGTACAATCTAAACAACTAGCATGCATAAGGTAACAACACGGCAAACTCTAATTGATCCAGGTTAATCCTAGAGGACGGTGGAACAATAAATTCGGATAGAGGGGTTATGTTCATCACAAATACCCTAGCAAGTCACAGTGACCAAGAGAACGCAGCCTTAATTTTGCGAAAGAAGAGCACAACGCTCTAATCGCTCAAAAATTAGCACTAAACTCTAATTACCCAAAATTTATTATTTTACAGTACATTTTTGCACAAAACTAGAATGATCATTCTATTTGCTTACCCTCCATAGACAGATCTCATGTCCATGACATTCCTCACAGTAGACCAGTTGATTCCCATCCCATTGACATAAGTTTTGCCAACTATCTGTTTCCAATGCTCATAGTCTGCTTGAAAGTCTTCAGGTGCAGGTTTTCCATAAACCCCAGTCTGTGATCCACTCAGCCAGTAAGGTGTCTTCTCAAGCCTTTGTGGCCACTGTTCTGGCCACACTGTGCCACGACTAGTCGGATCCACTGGCAATTTGTGCATGCATGCTTGCAAAGGTACATTCCTGAATGCATATAAGTAGGCATCAAATTTAATACAAATGCTAACAATTACCAAATGGACTGTCATTTGATCCACTTCTGAAGATAATAAACATACCAAGCTGCATCCGGATTATCAGACTCTTGACACAGAGGAGGGTTCTCTTTTGCTCTTTTTTCATAGCACTTATTGTCAGAAGGCTTTCTGTAAACAGCCAACCCTACTTGGTTTAGTGTGTCATTTTTCCTTGTCACCATCTCCCAGCACATAGATTTCGTCAAGGCAGACATAGCTGGAATGAGTTTTCAAAACAATAACTGGTTACAATTTTCAGAAGTTATATAAACTTGAGCATATGTTTCTACAAGAATACATTTCATAAATAGCAGGTGAAGACTATGCATGTATTCATGTCAACCATTGATTTAAGTTGTCCTCGAAGGATGTAGTTTCAAGCTTTTGATATTATACTTTATAGTCAAATGACTGAAAATTAGACTAAAATGATTTGCTCCTAGGTGAAATTAAGATTGTGAATACTAAAAAAAAACAAAGTATAAAGGCACATTGTCCAAAAACTTCACCGTTACTGTTTCAACAAATCTATTGCAACATAGCTAAATAAGGGGAAAAAATGATTTGTAACTTCTACCTTTCCAAATTTCAGCATCTTCCGGAAGGTCTTGGTACACTGGAGTGGCAGACCAGACAAAGTAACCACCAGGGCGCAGCAACCGGTTCAACTCCAACAAAAGCATACCACCTGCATGTTATAAGTTCAAAAGTCGATTTTATAAAGAAAATAGCAGCAGTGTGTGTGAAGACAAACTACCTTCTATGTGCCACGGTACTCTACAGCGGGCACAGTGAACAACATCGAAGACCTTGCTCGGGAACGGAAGCCTTTTGGTTCCCATGACTGCTGATATTGCTGGAATTCCTCTCTCAAGAGCAAACTGCACTTGGGCCTCATGCTCATCTTTGGGTGCAAATGACATGGCCAGCACATCTCTGTCAAATAGAAATCCACCAAAGCTTGCCACTCCGCATCCGACATCCAAGATGACACGGCTACGTTTTCCCCATGCAATGTTGGGCAATGACTGCAATTACAAGTGAAATGAAAAAAAAATGCTTACCAAGTGTAGTTAACATATACATGCTATAAAATTAAAAACACTCCATTCATAAGAAACTAGAAATACAAGATGCAATAACTTCGGAAAATAAAGAACAGCCATTATGGCTGTAACAAAGAGACCTACTTAATTTCACCTAAACAATTTTGCATATACAGAACCAAATAGGTCATGCCATACAAAATTGTGATGCAATTTGTCCACAATCTAAAACTTATACATTTAAATTGATCCATAGCTGGAAGGCTTCTTTTACCAAAATTCACAAGCATGAACACAACAGGAACAGTAGAAGATAACATATAAGTAAAAGAAGCACAAAGAAGACCCAATCAAGAACCAAAAATCCTCGAATACGTAGAGAGCATGGTCAATAAGGGACTAACAAACAAAATAAAGGACGAACTTAGTGCACAAGCCTCCCACCGATGTGAGAGTGTCAATGCATGCAACATTACCCCTATAATTGAGAAGTTGTTTGGGTGACTGAGGTCACCCAGATCACAAATGAGCAACCCTGATCACCCAAGAAGATACTAACAAATGCTCAAGTCAAAAAGAGTGCAAGTAGCATTCATGTAAAAAGATCAGTAGTGAACCTCTTGGATGAAATCAATGTAGTGAAGTGCACCATGTTTAAACTGGGTTCCACCACCTGGAAACGTGAGATACTCTCCTGAAACTTTCACCCAATTTTGGTGTCCTTTTACTGCAGCAAGCTTAGCATGGGGGACATTGTTGTACCATATCTGCGGTGATTATAAAAGATGGAAATTCATTAAGCCTTACAATATAAAGAATCAAATGCAAACACAGACAAAGCAAGTACCTTTTCCCTGCTCTTGGGCCACTTAATCGGTCGTTTGTATCCATCAGGAAGAGGAACGAGGCATGTTAGAGCATTATCAGGACAGTGCCTCTCTCTGTGTTCATAGTGTTTGGTACTGCGAAGCTTCTTAATAGCTGCTTCATTGTCAAGACAAGGGATATAATCTGCTCCATCTTGGACATTACACAGTTTCCAGCTGTATTCTATAGTTTGACCCTTGGATGAAGAAGAAGCTTGGACCTCCTTCTCATTCTTTGATTCTACAGCTTGCGTAGACCATGCTCCATTCTGTGTACTGATCTCATTCAAAAGCTCCGTCTGGGCCCCAGAAGGAAAAACCTCATTGTTACCCTTGTCCCTTGACTGGCTGCCATCTTTGTCTTCATCAGAGCTTTGATCCACTTTTTCCTCTATAACACTGTCAGTTTTCCCATCCTCAGTTTTATCACCATCGGATTTCTCATCTTGCTCTGGCTTGGGCTTCTGTTCTTGACCACCTTCCTCATCACCTGTGTCATTTCCCTCTTTGGCATCTCCAGCTTCCTCAATTGTCTCCCCACCTTTGTTCCCATTTGCATCACCATCATTCTGAGTATTCGATGAATCATCTGAGTCATTATTAATATCATCACTTCCCTTGGTAGGATTTTCCTCTTCAGTTTTCTCTTCCAACTTCTCAGATGTTTTATCTGACTCAGAATCTGATTTATTAGGCATGTTGGTTTCACCACTGCTGCTATCATCGCTAACTGAATCTTCACTCGTATCATCTGAACCATCTTTGTATGGGTTAGAACTAGTCCGAGAAACCTTATCACTCATGTCGGATTTGGTGGCGGGTGAAGGCACCTCTGCTGGAGCCATGGCTGAGGATGTCATCATCCATGCCCCAACCAAACAGAGGGCAACAAATACGACAAGAGTCATTGTCGAACAGTACGACGACGATGTCCTCCTTGTGTCTGTACGTGAACTTCTCCCAAATGCCATGTCTGACTGTGTGATTTACCCTGCAATTATTTACTTGAAATTATGAGATGGCAACAAAGTTAAGAAACATAGATGAGCTCTCTATCACTCTTCGACGACAACCTGAACAATCACGTTCATCAAGTACACAATGACGCTAAAATCTAGCAAAGGATAGGAAACATGGATGAGAAACTTCCTGTTATCGAGGACATGATACAGATCGGTCATAAAGCTTGATATTTCAATGAACTGTCCATTACAAGGAGATCTATCAAATGCTAAGTGAAGCTAAACGACCACAAACATACCAAAACAACAAACTGATCAAGAATTGCGTGGGTGAGGTGAGTCTAATATTTCTACATGCATTGGGGAAAAAATTCTTAGTTACTGGAAGATGGACTTGACGAATGAAGTATCTATATAACACGATAATGAGAGTGACCAACTTTAGGAAAAAAAAGATTCCAACTTTCTCACTCACCATCTCGGAAAAGGCAAATGACAAAGCCTCGATGACAATTTGAGATAAAATCAGTTCCAGAATCAATCACCAGAAAGCACAGAACGAAATCCAAACCAGAGAACAGAATATACAAGATGCGAGAAGGGTAAAATCGAGCATATCTACACTATTGAACCAAGTATTGACCATAGACCGAAACGAAACCATGAAATCGGAGCCGTCAACTAAATTGTATCAGTTCTACTGAAATCAAGCAGCACTGACCAGATCAAAAGAGAAAACATCGCCAAGCTAAAAACTTTCCCGTCATTAAGCAAGAAGCACAGAAGGGGAAGCTCACCAGAGCTAAAAGATCTACGATAGGGCTCACGTACAGTAAGTATCAAAAGCAGCAAAAAGAACCAATACAGCGGGCAAATTGACACGAAAACGAAGCACGAATGTGGAATCCCGAAGACCAAACAACAGGAAGCATGGATTCGTACCTCTCCCTCTCGGGCTGCGACCCACTTCGGATCTAAGCGGAGCAGGATCGAAGGCCAGAGAATGACGACGCCATGAAGGTTTGGATCTCGCTCCGAGTCGAGCGAGGGCAGTTTATAGAGTCCGAGAGAAGGTGTGTTGGGGAACGGCGCATTATTTCTTATTTCGATAAAGAGAAACGATACGTTTTATAACTACGCAAATTCGTACCTGCCTTAATGCTTGAAGATACCTTGGGGCTGACGACTCGTGCTGTTGTGGGCCACTCATTGTCCAATCACAAGTCAGGTAGTTTTGATCCGAGCCCGGTTTCTGTCGGGACTCTGTCGCATATGTTCCTGCGATCCAATTTAACAATCGGAGAATAAAGAAACAAAGATGCAGATATAAACGAGCTAAACTGTCTTTTACGGTAGGTATGGTTTAAGTTACATACATGCGAGGGAGCACAAGATGTCGAGAAGCGAGAGTGGAGACACGACGGCAATTCCAACGGGCAAATGTCCACTTGTGATCCATAACTGAAATGACAATAATGCCCATCCCGTCCACGGACTCAACGACAACTCCAGAAGCGACGGCATCGATGTAGTATCGGCGAAGGCACGAGGATAATAGAGTAAATGCGGTGGTGTCGGTGGGCTGTGGGGAGGCCACCGAACGCACGTGCCCCACGGGTGCCGGGGCGGTGGTGGTCGCCGACACTGGTTGGCGTCCGTCAACCGGAGATCTTATCCGTGAGCACTCCACTTGAAGCTTTTTCTATATTGTTTTACCCCGTAACGTGCGGTGTGATCGTATGATCTTTTGGCAACCTGATGATCACGCGCACAGAGAGAGAGAGAGAGAGAGAGAGAGAGAGAGAGAGAGTGAGAGGCCTTCTCTTCACTGTCGATGCCAGCTTGCAGGAATGAATGATACTAACGTTGTGTATGCGTTGTAGAAGAGACAGGAGAGAGAGAGAGAGAGGCTTTAGTTCACTGTCAATGCCAGCTCGTAGGAATGGATGATGCCGGCAATGTGAGAGAGAGAGAGAGAGACAGTAGCTATGGACGATGATACCAGCGTTGTACGTTTGTGCTGGAAAGGGAACGCCTGGGATTGTGGGTTGTCTTCAGATGACAGCAGGGGCTTCAAATGATTAGATCTGTAAACTTTGGAGGGTTGGAGAGTGAATATTTTGCCATTGTAGTGTATACCCACCCGTAAAGAACCAATCTACATATACACGCATTGATGACAATTTATGGATCTACGAGTCAACTCAGACCGAGGCGACGGCCGCAATCCTCTTCCAGCCGATTCCACAGCCGGGACCCGAGTCCACTCGGTTGGCGCTACGTGCTAACGTAGTGCGCGTACGGCTCAAAGGGGTTCTCCAGGTACACGAGGATGTCCTGGAACGAGTCGCCGAACTCGGACGAGAGCAGACCCGGCTCGGGGTGAGGGAAGGCCGAGTTGGCGGCGGGAGCGAAGGCCCGGTCCCACTCGGTGCGGCGCCACCGTGGCTGGCTCTGGACCTCCCTCTCGGACGTGAACTCTGGCGACCGCACGTGCTCCGACCAGCTCGAGTCGGCGTGCAGCCTCGGCATCGAGTCCGACGGCGCGAAGCTGTCCGCGAGCTCGGCCGGCAGCAGCGGCCCAGGGGCGATCCCAGCCGGAAGCGGCAGCGGCGCGTGCGGACCGAGCGCCGGCTTCCTATCCTCTGGCGGCCGGAGGCACCTGGACCCGGCCGGCTTCCGGTCCCGGGTCCCGAACTTGTCCGAGCCGTTGCTTCCTTTCTTATTGTAGATACGGCACAGCACCCAGTCGTCCAGCTGCAGACCACAACACGTCCCAAATGTTAATATCGTTTTGTTTCCGTCAACCCGCTCATACTTGTTTTCTTCTTTAGAGTCATTTCCTGTGACCACTCTCACTCACTACCGTTCATTATAATCGCGTTAAATGGTACAAGCATCCAACGCCTCCCTCACCCTGACAGCAACCTGCGAAGCCAACGTTGGGCAAGTTGCAGCAGGGTGGTCACCCACGCCCGCGGGCTTCGGCTCTTGGTACCAAAGGGAGACACCTCAGAGAGACGATAATGGATTCTTACGGTGACAGGCGGCAGAAACGGTGTCTACGTACCCGGAGCGAGTTCTTCCTGTGGGGCGAGCGGTCGACGTCCGCGAGGCGGTACTCGTGCATGATCCAGTTGGTCTTGTGTCCCCTGGGGGCCTTGCCAGAGTAGAAGACGAGGGCCTTCTTGATGGCCACCGGCTTGGGGGCCCCGACCGGCTTGTCCGCCCCGGTCGCCTTCCAGTATCCTGATCGTGCCGCCCGGTTCGGCCTCGACCCGTTCGGGTACTTCCGTTCCCTCGGCGAGAAGAAGTACCACTCTTTCTCCCCGTACGACGCCATCCCTGTCACGACAGATCACAGGTTGATCACCATCCGACCCAGACCACGCAGGCATCACACGCGGTCGAGATCAGAAGCTCTACCTGGGAGTTGCCAGGGGTCGTACTTGTAAAGGTCGAGCTCGGCGACGATGGGGACGGCGACGGGGAGGCCGGCGGACTTGCGGCGGAGGTAGTGCATCACGAGCTCCTCGTCCGTGGGATGGAAGCGGAACCCGGGCGGCAGCTGCAGACCGCCGCCGTTCATCGCCGGTTCGCTTCGATCAGCAATCATCGTGGAGCTGATTAATAGGCGCGACGGAGCTTTAAAGTTCGGGAAAGCAAGACAACGCGGTGGCAGACCGGTCCGGGCCGGGTCGACACGTGTCGCGCATAGGCCATCCCAAAACGTACCTGGCGAGGATTGCGGCGGGATTCTGTCACGGCTTGCGTCACCGGTTTTGTCGCGACCCGGTCCGAGCCGTACCGGCGTCCCGCGGTCCGACCGCTGGCAGATCGACACGTAGCGATTCGGGAAAAGAGGGCGGCGTTGGCTGTGCGTTTGGGACGTGGGCGGATAAGGATGGATGATGGATGATGGGTGGGCGCGAAAGAGATGAGGTATGGGAGATGACCATTCGATTGGAGACATTAGAATATATGACCAAAGGATGGGGATTCGGAGGAATGTTTGGCACGTGACGTTGAAGTGGAAGTCTTGAGCGAGTCTGAACGATGAGGAATATAAGCAGGGTCGGTTCGAACCGAACCGGAATTGAAAGAGATTGGGTTCGATGATTTCGAATCAAATTGAAACTAGAATCATATTATTCCTAAAAATTGGAAGCAGAATCAGAATAAAATATAAATAAAGTTCATGACATAATGATTAATACTTTACTTGAATTTATATCTTGACAGAAAACAAACGACGTAGACCAAAGAGACAGGAAGGTCATGCAATGAAGTGATGACCATGTCGTTCGTATGGTTAATATATGCATATGCGAATGGACCCACGACAACGCGTGCATGGCATATATCATCACATATAGACTAGGAAGTAGGACACCATCGTTGGTGTTCTTTGGACGAGGTGCAAAAGGCATCATCTACACATCACAAAGCTACTGACTGCTCCTATAGAAAAAGTTCCGTCATTTGGACAAGGGAGCTTTACGAGAGTTGTCGCCAACGAGTGCTGTCAAAACACATGACTCGAGATAGGATAAACTCAGAAGCCATTTGACCTTGATCCTCCTCTTCATTCAAAGTCCATGAGACAAGGACATTGTTGAACATGATCCCAAATACCTAAAGTCCCTAGCACCAAAATTTCAACCCAATCCATTAGGTGATGCAACTTAATATATTTCTATTTATCTGTTCTTACTAGTATCCTGTCAATATAGATTTCCTCTGCATGTTGTATAAAGTATTTGAACCAAGATCAACATTTCGGATAAAATAATTAAAGATGCACTTTAATGTAAGAGAAATTGTAATCTCTAATGGGAAGGAACTTACTGCAGAGTCAACAGCACGAGTGGAGCTTAGATTGTCTGCATACAAGATACCAAATTTCTAATGCATTGATCTGTTTCATGTAACTTGGATGAGATGAACAAACTACTGCACAAAGCAATTGTCTTAATTACTAATTCATTCTTCATAAATCAACTACTGCAAAGAGCAAGTATCAAAATAGATATCTCATTGATTAAGACCACTGTTGTTTGCATGCATGTGTAACAGGATTTGGGCATCGCAATAGCGAGCAGCAGTTCCAACATAGCAGTGCCCGCTTGTTCTCCTTTGAAGAGGTCTTTGGTCGGGTATTGTCTCAATTAATTTCATGTTCTTGTGGAGGTGAGAGTCTTGTATGGTTGATTCATTTCCGAAAAAATGGAAAGATTAAAAGAGAACAAGTACAGAGCACATGGTTGTGACCCCAGTCGATGACTACGATTTCTTTAGTTTGACTAAATGATTGGTTTTTTCAGAAACCAAGGGATATCTACAACATGTTGAACTGTACAAAGCAGAGGTATCCAAGGTGATAATTTGTCGCACTAGAACTCTGTGGCATATCAAAGGACTTTGATATGCAAAGTTTTGATTTAACTGGAATCTGATTCCATCAGTGGTATGCTTACGGTTAGGAAACTTGCTGTAGTTGGGGACTGGAGTTGGGTTCTTAGCAACAGATTCTACCCACTGGCACTTCTGTGGTTCTTCATCTAGTGTTTCAGCTGTTGTGCATGACTAATGTCTTCACAACATGCATGGACCACTTGTGTGGCTCTTCTTCAACCAATGTTTCAGCTCTGGTGCATGACTAATGTCTTCACAACATGCATGGACCAGTGCTGGATATGTGGGTGATCACCACAAGAGTGGACCTAGTTTCCATGTGTTGTAGGATTCAAAAACATAATCCCATTTGCTAGGGAGGTTGGTAATTGGTCTCTTTGGGTTTCAGAAACGACAGAATATTTTGGACTCTCATCTGCTTCTTGCATTACAGATATCAACCTGATCTAAAGGCTCAAGCAGAGTTCTATAGTGGGCAACCAATGCTCTAAGCAATGCCTAGCGCTCTAAAGAAAGCCTAAAAGAAAGGAGAGATTTTTAACAAGTCCAAAATTCCTAACCATGACTAACACTCCGCACAATATGTGGTGCAAATTTGCCGACAGCTATAAATATCATCGAAAATATATTTTTCAACAAGTCCAAAGTGCCTAATCATGACCAATGCTATTAACTGTATGCATTGCAGATTTGCCAACAACTACAAATTATTATCCAAAATGTAATCATTAAAAGAGTTAATAAGCACTTAAAAGAATCATCATGCAAAACAATATTTATGCATTAAGGAATCTGTTGCCCTAACCCATTAAACACAAGATGCATATGGATTTTGACAAGAGCATATGTAGAAGCAGGAACAATAGTTTCAATTTCGTCACCATTTTTTTCTGAAAAAAAAATCATAATAATATACTCGAATAGATGTAAAGCATATAAATGGTAAAGGAATGGAGCTAGAACTTCTGAGCTTACTGTTTTCTTCATTTGGGCATGTGTCAGAAGTAGAGAGAGGGGTTCAGATAATCCTAACATTCCTTGCCTAAAGCGAACGATAACACAACAACATCAACTGAAAGGCAAGAAAATATCTTGATTATAAAAACCATAACAATTCTTCATTTATTCTCAAGTTTTGATATAAACAACCTTAGCAACAAATTCAATTGTATAATCATATGCAAAAGGGTTATGCATGAACTTGTTGGATTTCTAGAACCAATTTTTACAATTTGCTTAACATCCTTTGTCTTCTCAGTAGAGGTCAAAATAGGTTCTCCATGGAGTCAAGAATGTTAGCGCTTTCCCACCACTTCATTATGACAAAAGACAATCATTAGCACCTACAACTCCCACTAATTCACTTCTTAACCAGTATCTAATACATGTGTGATTTCCTTTATGTCTTTGAAATTGCTTGATAGGATTTGAAATGAAACATTAAAATCAAGTGAAATAATAAAAAACAAAAAAGCAAATTAATTTTTCTTCATTAGAAAAAAGAACATCGTCTTGATAGACAACAAACTGTGCAGAAGATAAGCTTCATAACAAGTAGAAAATAAAATCAGAAATGGATACATAAGTCAAAATGCAGACCTACCAATCAACAAAGAGAGCTATTCCTATAAAATGACTTCAGTAGCCAGATAAGTCAACAGAAAGATGGTGATATCTACTAATATATGATGAAAACCCAAGTCAATGAAAAGGATGGGAGTGTTACACATACCATTGACCACCGACTGCAGTCGGCACTCTTCAAGATTTGTTTTGGCCTGCCGAGAAAATGATAATTCATGTAATTAAAATTGCAGACAGAACATACTCAAAATGTCGGACACATGTTTATGTATCAACTAGGCAGAGCAACATGCACTCATCCACTTCTAGGACTGTAAAAGCACTCCTAACAACACATGAAAAAAACCGGATTGATGGTAGCATCAACCTGGGCATAGTGCCACAGGAAACAAATATCTCTTTATCTGGTCATGTAAACTAATCAAAGTCATGCTTTTTAGTGCACTGGTGGCTGGTGTGTGGTAGGAGGAGCGCAAAAGAGAAGTTTCTGACGAACATGTCTTCTGCTGTAATTTTCACCACCCAATTGAAAAGATTATTGAGGAATAAAGAAATCAATTGACAATGTTGCATAACTAATCTAAGACGAAAATGAAAAAAGAAACTGTGAAATCTAATAATGGCTCTGTAGGTGGACTCAGTAACAATGCTTGCCAAAAGGATCAACCAGCAACAATGCATTTGAAAGCACTTGGATTAGGTTACATAACAAAAATATAACCTAATCCTTCGGTTCCTTCTTATCAAGAACCACACACCCTAGTTCACTGAAGTAACTCACACGACAGACAAAACTCATGAATGCCTCTCTCCTTGATGACCAAACTCATGAAAGAACATCGTCTTGATAGACAACAAATCGTGGTTGCTGACCGTAGTCTGAGGTTGTGGAAACGAAGGTCCCCAGACTCTGACCAAGTAGGTCTCTCATCTCGCAATGGGTTCACTGCTAATCTTGATTTAAGAAACCGTTTTGTTCACCATAAAATCATTTCTCATCTCACCTAGGGCTCCATGCTAATCTGTTAGGACTCTAGCTAGGAGAATCCTAATTGAGATGGACATTCATGTAAAACCTACCTAAATCGACCCCTATTAAAGAAGTGAAGAGGTCGGCTAGGATTAGGAGGTTGTTTTTTAGAGAAGAATAAGGAGTATGAGTTAGGGTTTAGAAGCATGTTCCTCCTCTTTTCATAAGCAATAGATGAATCTTTTCTACAGTCTTTGGGCAGCAACTTGGAGGGAAGAACCCCTGTAGAGTTCCAAGGAGGTCGATTCCCTAAAGAAATCAACCCAAAGTTTAGAATCTGCAATGTTCTAACGTAATCATCTTATCCAAACTAAAGATCCATAACGATATCAAGAATCGAGTCTGCAACAATGTCAAGCAATCGCAATTCGCAAGAAACCAAACCAGAGGAAATCCGCTCCGATCGGACAAACAAGCGAACACCTGAACCCACCCACCTCCCCCCAGGGCAAGAGACGAACACAAGAATTACCTACGAAAGGTGGCGATCCACTTCCTCGAGGCCATGAGGAATCTGCCGTGCCGGTCATCGTTTCCCTGTCGCCGGCCCCGGGGCGGCGTTGGCGGACTTCTCGAGATCGGGAGCGGGATGGGGGAGGCGGGGCGTTAGAAGAGCATTCGAACAAGCGTGCGTATTTCAAAACTTACATAAATATCCCTCATGACAAGGAGATCACCCTCTCCGTGGTCGTGGGGAAGAATTCATCATATGCCCTATAATCCAAGCTCAAGTTTATAGAAAATAAGAGAAGCACTATGAAAATAAAACAAAAGAGAATTAGAATTTTTTTAAGAAATATATCCATAAATTAAAATAGTGCTCTTTAATGCCAATATGGCATAAACAATATTGTGATTGCTTATCACATCACGCTATTAGAAGGAATTAAGATCATCTTTAGATTATTTTCCGGTTCTTAGACCGATTTCGAATCAAATCGAAATAACCTAATTCGATTTTAGATTCTACAAACCAGAAATGAACCACTTTCGTTTCGGTTTGGAACTATTAATATGATTTGATTTATGATGAGATCTCATGAGGATAATAATTATGATAAGACTCAGCTGACGTCAATCGACGTCTCACGCCTCGTCACGCCTCGATCGACGCGATTGTACTCGGTCAAATGAACCGGAACATCGACCGAGACGCATTAACGCCTACTCAGGCTCAGTTCTTCACGCCACGCCAACGCCCATGTCAGACGCTACCAACCTGCCCTCTACAAGTGGGCAGCTCAGGAAGCAGTAAGCTTCCCTATAAATACCCTCTCGTTTATCAGGAGGAGGGGGGGAGCACATACACAAAAACACTTCTTCTTCTTAAACTCCCTCCACATCCTCTAACTTGATCGTCGGAGGGGTCGGGCCGAGCACCCCGGCCCGACCTTTGTGCAGGTGCGAAGCCGAAGGTCCCTGCGGGACACGCAGGCGAAGAGTTCCTGTTGGGAGGAGATGGCTACACCGTCCCGATCGGACGTCGCACCCGACCACCTCAGCGGGCTCGAGGAACGCCCCAAGGAGATCCCCGTCGTCCGGACCCGAACCGAGCCGCGTCAACCTCGAGGCCACGGCTCCAGGCTGTTTCCCACAACAAGATCGATTCCGGTTCGAATCGAGTTTAGGCTCGTGGATATATATTGGCGTTCTGTGGCTACAGAATTAATTGGGTTACCTTCGTGGGGATACGGTGAATGACATGCATGGTCATTTTTGTATTCGTCAATGCAGGAGCAGGGGAACAGAAGGTGGCACTCGACTTCCAGTCCCACAACAAAAGGCTGCAGGAACCACATGAAGCCCCCATTCAACCCTAGGAATGGGTACTTCCATTGTCTGCATGCTCCCTTTTGAACCCACGGGACAGGGAACTGTGTGTGAAGAAGCATTACCCGTATGCTTGTAATGATACACCACCTTTACCAAAGCTGGTTATTCTGCACAAGGAGAGAGAGAGAAGAGAGAGAGAGAGAGATGGTGTCATCTGTCATGGAGTGCAATGATCTTCTCAGTAGATATGGTTCCCGATCCTAAGAATGTCGCAGTTGGCATCTGTACTACTGAATCCGGCATTTTTACTGCAGATGAGTGGCAGGCAGAGCAGGCATGATCATGAAGTTTTGTTTTAGAGGAGGAAAAAAGAGTAGGCATATGGCTGTGTGCAAAAGAAAAAGGATGGGTGATGATGATGCCCTCCATTATCAGGATTCCACCTTTAGAAGATGATAACGCAATATGCCACCAGCCACTTTGAAGGCATCATTCGATTCAGAACCTTAGCCTGACAAGCTCTCTCGATCTATCCACACGCACCTGTGCTTGGCCCTCCCAAGATATGGACATCTCCAACACCACAGTGAGACGAGGGAGAAGAAAGAACCTTTACACCAGAACCAACCCAAAAGCAACAGTAGTCATCCTTATCACCCAAAAGCTTCTTTGTGAGCTTCCCTCCCCCATCCTTTACCAACCACAACCGCCAAGCAAGTTGATCAAAGAAGGTCATGCTCTTGAGCCCGAGATTGATGGTCCACTCTATACTTGAACGGCTTCATCATCATCACTGTCGGTGATCATTAGCCCCATCCCCTCCTCGGCTATAACCGGGAACTCCAAGTTGGTTAGCTTCTTCGCACGCAGCGCCTCCACCTGCCAGTCGGTGCGCAGGAGCACCACGGCCAGCACCAGCACCACGCACACCGCCTGCGCCGTCAGGAGGCCGTACCACAGCCCGCCGAAGCCGACCCGGAGCTGGAACGCCAACCCGACCGCCACCGGCGCGCCCACCAGGTAGAAAGACAGCAGGTTGATCCGGGCCCCCACGGCCGGCCTCGCGGTCCCCCGTAGCACGCCGCACCCGGTGGTCTGCGGGCAGTTGCCCAGCTCGCACAGCCCCAGGAGCGGCAGCGCCGCTGCCGCTAGGCGCAGGACCGAAGCGTCCGCCGTGAACAGCCTCGCCCACTGCTCCCGGAATATGGTGGTCCACACGACGTGGATGACGCCGATCACCACCGCGCAGCCGAGAGCCACCAGCGCCGCCATCTTCGCCCGGTTCGGCCTCCCGGCGCCCAGCTCATTGCCCACCTGCATGGATCATCACAACATCAGGCCTTGGTATGCAGACAGCAGAGCTGCAAACATGGCAACACGACAACAACACGCATCTTAATGTACAAGCTTCGAAGATGACCAATGGAACAGTGTCAGAACCCTGCGTGGCGACTTTTGATTGGTACAAACACTGTAGTAACTCTCTCTTATAGCGCTTTCTAGAAAGCCAACGAAAAGTTGCCCGATATGGCAAACGGAGAGGCCGACACGAGAGACTCAACCGGCGAATAACCCCTGCGTCCGATGCTCCGGCGCAACACCGTCGAAGAGAAGACACCTGCGACGGTGGGCGAACAAATAGCCGACCGAGAGAGACAGGGGAGGACGAGGTGAGCTCACCCTGGTGGAGACGCAAGCGGCGAGAGCCATGGGGACGGTGTACATGAGGCTGGTGGTCTGGATGAGGACGGCGGTAGCGCCGACAGCGGCGGTGGGGTCGGGGAGGTAGCCGGCGAGCACGGTCATGATCTCGTACCACCACCACTCGAGACAGACGCCGACACAACTGGGGAGCGCGAGGCGGAGCACCGGGGAGAGCCCGCGGAGGGCCGCCCGGGACCAGCCCCGCCAGGTGAGCTCGCAGGCGCGCGACACGCGGAGGTAGCCGAGCAGGAAGAGGGCCATGTTGAGGTTGGTGACGACGGCGGCGAGCGCCACGCCGGGGACGCCGAGGCGGAGGACGAAGACGAGGAGGACGTTGAGAGGAATGTGGAGGAGGACGGCGGCGGCGGAACAGGTGGCCATAGGTCGGGTAATGCCCTGGGAGCGCAGGAAGACGCGGAGGGGCTGGAGAAGGGCGTTGGTGAGGAGATCCGGGAGGGAGTGGAGGCAGTAGGTGGCGGCGACAGCGGTGATGGCGGGGTCCTGCCCCAGGGCGACGAGGATGGGGCCTAGGTTGACCCAGAGAACGGCGATGGGAACGGCGACCAGCAGCAGGAGCAGGATGGTGCGCTGGAGAGAAAGGGAGATGAGCTCCCAGTTGCGAGAACCGTAGGCCTGGGAACAGAGCGGTTCGAGGCCGGAGGCTAGGCCGAAGAGCACGGAGTAGCCGGTGATGTTAGTGAACCCGATGGAGAGCGCACCGCCGGCCAGCTCCAGAGGACCGAGCCGCCCCAGGCACACCACCGACACCATCGCCCGCAGGTAAACCAGGCAGTTCAAGGCGGTGATCGGCGCCGCCATGCTCCACAGCTCTCGTAGCTCCCCAGCCACCAGCCTTGCCGTCCCTCCGCCGCCCCCACCCACCGCGGCCGCCTCGCTGTCTCTTCCCTCCGCCATCGCACGCTTCCAAAGAAGAGCTGTCGCCACGAGCGCAGAGGTGACACGATCGCCTCCGTCCACCCGCCGCTTTAAAAAGACGCGAACTGCTTCAGCGGTGATCTTAACCGGTGTTGCATTCCATAAAGCGACGGAGATGACGCGACCTGACCGAGCTCTGCATGGTCTATTCCGCACCAGCCTGCGTGTGGCGGCGTGGGGGAAAGCGATGTATGTTTGCGCACGAGCATGAGCGACTGTGTGTCTCACGTGCGACAAGACGGTGTGGGAGAAGACTGAAGTCTGACGGCGTGGCAGCGTGGGAGAGGGCGAAGTCCATCATCACTCACGTCGACGTTTTTCAGGGTTGCGTCGGTAGGAAGACGGAGGTGTTATCATCCATCGTGCATGGTAACCTGTCATTAGGGTTTCCAAAAGCAAGGAGGAAGGATGACTCCTCTGTTCTTCCCGTGTCAGCCATAATGACTGACGACCGACGACAAGAAGGTGCTGTTGCACTCGACAAAGGCTGTAGAAGACAACATAAACATGATCTAAACTTACATAACCTTCACACTCCAAGATCATAACATGATCGAAGCTTAAGCAAGCTCAAGAGGTCTCATTCCATAGCAGCTTACACGTAATGAGAAAGGCACGAGAAAAAGACCCCACCGCAAGCTGAGCGGTCCTATCTCGAGCACAGTCGTCTCGGTTGTTCTTCTCATCTACCTCAAACAATTCAAGTCCATCACTCATATCACGCTGCAGCGAGTTGGACGAGCATGCAGGAAAAAGACTGTGTGATTGACCCCCGTCGTTGCTATCCGCTGCACTCAATGAAGTGTGTGTTCTACTCATCCACCTTCACACGATCGATTTCGTCGGATCATTTTATGTTCTTGTGGATAAAGCATGGCCAACTTTGAGCTGACTTTTCTTGTATCATGAAAGTTCCATCAAGGCTTCCACAAGCACATGACTTTTTATCTCAACCTTACTGAATCAAACCAAGTCTATATATGACTGCATATACATCATCATCAGTTCTTGGAGGTTTATCGAAGAAATATGTTGAGCTCAGGTTTAGCAGTCTGAACTGATTCCAATGCAACCAAAGTTGTTGCTGGTGACTTCAAAGTGCAGAATGGCAACATCAAAGTGGGAAATAAAATAGACATAAAACCATTAAGGAAGTGAGAGACAAATAGGAGTGCACATTCCCTAGCAAGCGAGCCAATTGCTGGACTTTCGAGTGATGCTTACGTTGCACAACATGTAAGTTTATGCCTTTCTCTTGTCCTTGCACTCGATTCTTTTAAGCAGCAAAAGGTTCTTTGAAGTCACTTAATGGTGCTAATTATTGGAGCAATATAATGTTGGTCAGAAGTGGTTCTTAATGGACCATGTCACTCGTAGTGGATCTACCTAATTAGAATGATTAATCAGCTCATCGCTTGCTGATCTTAATCTAAGAAGAATATGGCCCGAAAAGATACTTTTGTTTGCTTTAATTGCGGAGATAATCTAAGAAGACGGGCAACAATTGCATGATCACCCATTGATGAGATCATGAGACCCACCCATCAATAATTAGCTGTGGCTATGAGTACAACCTTTTTACTATATTTTTGTTGAAATCTTTTAAGGATGTTTGTAGGTGAAATATTCTATCATAGTCATCGCTTGACACATGATAAAGCAGTCCATAGATGTTTAAGGAATATTTTTTTTTTGTATCATAGAATATTTTTTTCAATTAATTCATTATAAAATATTATTCAGACATATTTATTTATAAAAAATATTTTTTTTCGTTAACTACTTACTTGAACATCCAAGGGATCGGGAAACTCATTAAATTTTAATCTTTAAATATACCCCCAAATCAATTTTAGCATTTAATCTTTTGATAATCATGTAGACTTAAATCTAATCGATCAAAACATCACAAATCTCATCTCACGACGATATTTTCTTTTTCTATTTAGATGAAAAGCCTCTATCTGAGACGGTGAGGGTCATCTTACGTCGCAGAAATCAGTGTAGATTCTTCCGTTGAGCACTCAATGGTTTCCTTCCTCACGAGATTAGGGTTGCATGGACACGAAGACAAAGCCTAGACCGCGTCCGGCGAGTGGCAGGAGATCCCCCATCTTCACAGGCCACCGCTTCCGAAGAGAATCTTTGGGTAGATCTCGGTCGGCCACGTCAGCAATGAGACGTCGGTGTAATGCCACGACGACGTCGACCTGCACGCAACTCAAAGCTCGGTTTCGATGCATCGGTACGTCGCTTCCCTGTTCGTCCACGTCTCATCGTTCACGTGAACTCGCTCCATCGTCTCCTCCGAGCTTCGTCGAAGCTCCCGGTCAAAATAATGTCAGCCAAGTGTTCGACAAAAGTTCAGGTCTGTGATGATAGAAAAAGCACCAGAGCATGCCTTGTGTTTGTTGGGAGATATGTAGCACACGGTATGGCTGCACAAACTCCATGTGAAATGCGTTAGCAGGTAAGGTGTTCGATGGAAAGACTCCGTCGCCCTTCCCTCGAGCTCCCCACAGTCAACGAGCTCGGTACGGGGATGTAATTGGACATGAGTTCAACCCCAGCAATCCTGTCCTGCAAGCCCAACAGCTCCATGATTCATTTCTCTGTTTCGCCACTATCTTGAGGACATCGCGGCAGGCGAGCGGGTGAAGAGGTTTCAGGCCCGGCTATCTGACGACGGCCCGTTATGAGCCATTTCAGCCATCTTCCTCCTGCTCTCTCTCTCTCTCTCTCTGTGGAGAATGAAGAATGATGGATATGTTAGCATGCTCTGTAGACTTGTATTACAAGCTAATCAGCACAACACAGCATCTCTGGCGACCAAAGCAAACCCACCAATTCTTGGATTCTTGAATCGGTTTCAGAATCCTCTCAGTGTGTGTAATGTGTTCGATTTCGCGGTCCATTAAAGATGTGTACTCCCTCTGGCACATGGGAAAAAGGCCCCTTTCAAAGTGGGTTGGTCCAATGCTTTCTTCTTCTTGCATCATTATCTCTTCTCTTTCTTCTTGGTGTGAGATGAGCAAGGTGGTCCTCATGGCCTCCTCAACGTATGACCACAGCACCAAAAGGGAGATGGATGATGGAAGACAATGAAGGGGAAGTAATCATGCAAAGCACATAGAATTGACATGCTTTGGACTATGGACCAAATGATGCTGGGGGGGATGAGGAATAAAGCTTAACATTCAACTGAGATGCAATAGCCAATACCAGCACTTGACAGGACAGTTTATGCTTCTTCCAACCTCATAACATCGAATCATCATTTTTCTATGTATTTTCTGCATCTTCCAACTTCCTGTCTGTCACCAACTTGCTCTTCTTTTCTCTTCTTGTTTGCTCTATTGGGGTCAGATCATGAACTCCCTCTTCAAAGCAGTCCAGATATTTGTTTCAGATTCAAAGTTTGTCGAGGACATCAACAAGCATCAGTTCTCTTTCAGCAATTCTCATCTGCTACACTGCAGGCTGATGCTTGTCTGCTCCAGCAACAAAACTTGGATGGTGCTCCATGGATGCTGATGACAAAGAAACAAGCAGAGGAACATCTTGGCTACTGCTCTGTGGATGATGGTATAGAGAACAAGCAGAGAAACAAAATCTCCTGGGTGTTACAGTGGCTGCATGTCATAAAAGAATGGCTTCCTCCAATGTTCCACTTCATTCATGGCTGGCTCAAACTCTCCTTGCAAACCACCACTTTGTGACATTGCCAAAGCAAGTGGGCAGGGTGGGGTCCTGATACAGCCAAACACAGATGTGGTACAGGTTGTGCCATGTCCAACCCCAAGCTTGAAATCTTCCAGACAATATCCATGCAGACTTACAATAATTACTTGCAATTAGTTTGCATCAGGAAACTGAGCAATAAACACTCAGGATGCTTGAGAATTTGTCCTGGTTATGCATGCTGTAGAACACTCAGGAGTGAATCAGTCCCTGCCAATTCAGACAAGGTAGAATGAAGGAGATGGGTGGTTTGCAGACAGGAGAACACAAGACTGCATGAGTCCATTGTAAACAATAAAAGCTGTGGCTGGTCTGCACATGGCTGGCCTGCAGAGTCAATGTTGAAAACACAAAAGGAGCAGAGAAGAACTATAATCTTTGGACAGATCTGTTTACTCGAGCAAACAATCATGCCACAGAACAAGGAGCTGACTGATGCCATCATCTGGTAAATGAGGCTTCCCATGCCTTGTTTATGCTCATCATCACTCACATGCACATCAAGACAATGTAAACATGGGCTGCAGTGTACCCTTGTAGTCATTCTGAAGGGATCATTCCCTTCAGCAGGCATTCAATTTGGCACAAGGAATTGTATGTGAAGCAGAATAGAGTGAGGGAAGAATGAATGATATGCACAGTTTTGGTTTCTTACAGTAGCAAGCCAAGAGACATTCATTCTCCTGCAGCTGCAGCTATGAGAACATGACAAGCTAAGATGTAAAGAAAGAGAAAGGGGACATGAGGAAGATTCTTCTTGTAAGAAAAGTTACTAACAAGGCAACCCATATGACAAGAAAGTGCATATAAGACAATGTACAAAGCATTTACAATGATAACAAGAAGCATAAGTCCTCTTTATCACCTTTCTAACACCTCAACCATGTCTTATGAAACTACAGCAGCAACTCACAAGTAGACAAATATAATTTTGACTCCAATAAACAAACCAATCACACACCAACAACAAAGGTTAAGACTGAGCTCTTCCTTTTATTTCTTTCATTTATATCAATGGAGATGAATGACGGTACGCAGCAAGCCGCTCATGTGGGTTTGGCAGAGCTCTTCGCCTTGGATCGGTAAAGGAGCTTCTTCTTCTTGGATGTTGGGTTTTCGATGTTAAGAACCACCTTTCCCGGCTCGCCGATCTTGAAAGAGGTCTTGATTACAGGCTCATCAGTGGCAACCAACTTCCTAGTCTTCTGCACGATCACTGTGTACCCGTCCTCCGCGCTTGGCATGAACTCGGCGCCATAGCTCACTTCCCACCCTGAGACTCGGAGTTCCCACACCAGGAGGGTTGCCTACGAAGATAGCAAAATGATCCGAAACAAAGCTATCACTAAAAACTCTAAAGCAAGATTAATTCTTCCGAGCACCAATGAGCAGTTCAAAACTAAACACAACCTCAGTAGCTGGTATTTCTATCGATTGCTTCGATGAGGCCTTGATGGTAACTTCGGTAACAGCATCCGCAGTGGTGAATTCTGGATCACTCTCATTGCTTAGTCCTCCGAATGCAACTGGAACTTGCTCGGGTGCTATGTACCTGTACCGAGAACACAAACACACGTAAGGAAATCATGAAATTACACAGAAATTATATTATCAAAGAAACTTCTGTGATCCTCACGCACTTAAATAGGGTCTCTGCCGATTTGGATGGCCCGGCGAAGACGAATTTGCTCTTGGTCCTCTGCGTGAAGAAGGGACTCATCATCCGACTAAAAGCCAAGTACCACCATGGAACATTGATGAACACCTAGAATCACACAGATGCTACAGGTTATATTTTGCATCAATTGGCACATAACATAGTGAATTATATGTACAGGATCTCAAATTCAACCAAAGGTCAATCTAAGAGTTCTAACAGGGGAATCAATCATATAAGCAAACCACCAAATGGATGCAAAGGGATTGGACTACAATTTTCAGTTTTGGTAATATGTATGCAATCTTCCAAGCATCCTATGTTTTGAGCAAATCCAACATTTTATTATTCATGCTTTTGTTACTCAAAACTGATAAGAAATTTAATCTCTTCCGACAAGATGCAGTTCTTCGAAATCCGAAAGATACAATTCAGATGAAATTGAACAGGAACAGTAAAAAGAGGACTAGATTTTACCTTCTTGGCGATGAACTCAGGGTAGTTGTCCTGCAACAGGGTGACTGCCTGCCTCGTAGCCTGGCGATGCTTCCCAAGCCGCGGCGTGTTCTTGAGATCGGTCACCTGAACCATGGATGAGACGCCACCAGGAGTGAAGTCCAAGAGCTCTCTGATGCCCTTCTCCAGGTATTGGATCCTCCACTTGAGGAACCTCTGCCTCTTCTCCTCGTCGCCGAAGGCCTTGTCGTAAAGTTCCTTGTTTTGGAACTCCCCATACACGTTGTAGCACACGGGGTGGCCCTCCCTGTCGACGGCGTGCATGAACACGGCCTTCTCCAGCTCCGGCAGGCCGAGGTCCTCCTGGAGGAGGGCCTCGATCCCGAACTGCTTCCGCCAGATGACAGCGTTCTTGAGCATCGACAAGGCGTCCTTCACCTTGAAGTC